>NC_088399.1:29576962-29945296 GCF_034236695.1 Oncorhynchus nerka
CGATTACAGGCTCAAAATGTCCAGAAACAAAACACTTTCTTCTTAAACTTGTCAGTCTATTATTGTTCTGAGAAATGAAGGCTATACCATGCGAGAAATTGCCAAGAAACTGAATATCTCATACAACCCTCCGTATTACTCCCTTCACAGAACAGCGCAAACTCGCTGTAACCAGAATATAAAGAGGAGTGTGAGGCCCTGGTGCACAACTGAGCAAAAGGACAAGTACATTATAGTGTCTAGTTTGAGAAACAGATGCCTCACAAGTCCTCAACTGGCAGCTTCATTAAATAGTACCCACAAAACACCCATCTCAACATCAACAGTGAAAGGTTTACTCTGCAATGCTCTGCCTTCTAGGCAGAGATGCAAAGAAAAAGCCATATCTCAAGACGGGCCAATAAAAAGAAAAGATTAAGACGGGCAAAAGAACACAGACACTGGACAGAGGAACTCTGCCTAGAAGGCCAGCATCCCATCTGACTTTGAGACTAGTCTTTTGCAGGTACTATTTAATGAGCTAGCTAGTTAAAAAGCCTGTGTTTGCAGAGCAGCACCAGAATTAAAAACACGTCTTACCTTTTTTGTAGTTAATAAATCCAATGTGAAACGTGATAACTAGGCCTATAGAGCTCACCAGTTTGTAGTCCTAAAACCCGGATAAAAGTTACCTCTGGTTTGTTCAACCATTCCTATGGGAAAAAATGAATGGGGAAAGAATAGGATTTTGGACTAAACTGAAAAAATAAGGTATGCGGTTAACACAGGCTTAGGAGATCTTGTACGTTTTGTTCTATGAATTAATAGCTGTCAGTAAACATGACCTTTATGAATTTGTGATTTTGTTTTTTATTATCACATAAATTCATCAAATTTCACAAAAAGTGACGTTAACTGATGAAGATTATCTCATAGAACAAAATGTATAAAATCTCCTAAGCCTGTGTTTACCACAGACCTTATTTTTGACGTTTCCAAAAACCCTACAAAACACCATTCATCTTCCTTGTAAGCTTTGTCCAACAAACCATGGCGGAGTTAGTTACTACAAAAAGACACCATTACTATTTCTCTCTGTAGTATCCTTAACTAGCATTGAAAAGTTAATCCATTCTTCTCTAGCTAAAAATCTTTCTCCCTATCTTCTGAATCATGATTGTAATGTTAGTACAGTAGCCTATGCTTCGGAGGGGGGAGGGGCAGGTAGCCTAAACACACATACACTGGCAAAAATGCTCAGCTTGCAGGCAGACACTAGAAAACGTTTCTGAGTGACAGAGTGAGGGCTTTGCGTAGACATTTTTTTGTGGGACTAGAAAAAATGCCTGGAACGTAAAATAACATTATTAACCGGTTCCCATGCTTTTAAAGAGTTCTGCTCCGGATCAGTATGGATCACTTTCATTCCAGGTTCCATTTCTGTTCCTTGAAAGATTCCTTTATTTTGGGGGGGTGGGGGGTTCTGTTCCCTGAACCGGTTTCAACCTCTGATTCAAACATGCCTGAGGCAACTGAAAAGTTTCAAGAGATCTGCTATCAGCAGCAAGCACAGTTGAAGTTGTAAATCCCAGTTCCGAAGCATGGTTCGTACCTCCACCTACCTACAGTAATATTACTAGCAGATTTGTGAGATTGCTATCTGAAACTGCACGATTTTCCATAAGATGTGAACATTTTAAGCTAAATGTAATCTAAGATGATACTATCACCACGTGGACCTCATTTCAGAGAGAGTGAGTTAGCCATGAATGAGCAGCCCAAATATTCAATAGCTGTCTTCCATTATGAACTACTCTGATCCGAAACTAACTTGATCTCTTGCTCCGAATTGTCCTGCTAGCAGAAAGAAGTTACTAAGCCATTACTCAAATCAATGGCTTTTCCTAGCGTTTCTGGTTACCAAACATATTTCGGCCATCTTATACGTGTGGACCAGTGGAATGCTGATATGCTGACTGTGACACCAGATAGGGTTATGGTCCTTCAGCTCCATTCCAGATGGCAACACAGTGTGACCATATAGCTAGTCCTGGCTCTCCTGATGCAGTTGAAGTCGGAAGTTTACATACACCTTAGCCGAATACATTTAAACTCAGTTTTTCACAATTCCTGACGTTTAATCCTAGTAACAATTCCCTGTTTTAGGTCAGTTAGGATTACCACTTTATTTTAAGAATGTGAAATGTCAGAATAATAGCAGAGAGAATGCTTTATTTCAGCTTTTATTTCTTTCATCACATTCCCAGTGGGTCAGAAGTTTACATACGCTCAATTAGTATTTGGTAGCATTGCCTTTAAATTGTTTAACTTGGGTCAAACATTTCAGGCAGCCTTCCACAAACTTCCCACAATAAGTTGGGTGAATTTTGGCCCATTCCTCCTGACAGAGCTGGTGTAACTGAGTCAGGTCTGTAGGCCTCCTTGCTCGCACACGCTTTTTCAGTTTTGACCACACATTTTCTATAGGATTGAGATCAGGGCTTTGTGATGGCCACTCTAATACCTTGACTTTGTTGTCCTTAAGCCATTTTTCCACAACTTTGGAAGTATGCTTGGGGTCATTGTCCATTTGGAAGACCCATTTGTGACCAAGCTTTAACTTCCTGACTGATGTCTTGAGATGTTGCTTCAATATATCCACATAATTGTTCTTCCTCACGATGCCATCTATTTTGTGAAGTGCACCAGTCCCTCCTGCAGCAAAGCACCCCCACAACATGATGCTGCTACCACCGTGCTTCACGGTTGGGATGGTGTTCTTCGGCTTGCAAGCCTCCCCCTTTTTCCTCCAAACATAACGATGATGATCATGGCCAAACAGTTCTATTTTTGTTTCATCAGACCAGAGGATATTTCTCAAAAAAGTACGATCTTTGTCCCCATGTGCAGTTGCAAACCGTAGTCTGGCTTTTTATGGGGGATTTGGAGCACTGGCTTCTTCCTTGCTGAGCGGCCTTTCAGGTTATGTCGATGTAGGACTTGTTTTACTGTGGATACAGATACTTTTGTACCTGTTTCCTCCAACATCTTTACAAGGTCCTTTGCTGTTATTCTGGGATTGATTTGCACTTTTCGCACCAAAGTACATTCATCTCTAGGAGACAGAACAAGGCTTCTTCCTGAGCGTTATGAAGGCTGCGTGGTCCTATGGTGTCTATACTTACGCACTATTGTTTGTACAGATGAATGTGGTACCTTCAAGCATTTGGAAATTGCTTCCAAGGTTGAACCAGACTTGTTAAGGTCTACAATTTTTTTTTCTGAGGTCTTGGCTGATTTTTAAAATTTTCCCATGATGTCAAGCAATGAGAGTTTGTTTCCTCTCCCAAAATGTATAACAATTAAATATACTGTACTGTGTGCCTTCATAAGGTATTTATACTCCTTGACTTTACACATTCAGCCTGAATTAAACATTTATAAAATATTTTCTCTTACCCATTTACACACAATAACCCATAATGACAAAGTGAAAACCTTTTAATATTTGCAAATTTATTGAAAATGAAATACAGAAATCTAATTTACGTAATTATTCACACCCCTGAGTCAAATCTTTGTAGAAGCACCTCTGACGGCGATTACAGTTTTGAGTCGTCTTGGTATGTCTGTATCAGACTTGCACATTCTTCCTTGCAGATATTTTTTATCTAATCTATTTAAAAAAAAAATTGAATCTAAATTAGATGGGGAGTGGCAGTGAACAGCAATCTATACATCTTTCCACAGATTTTCAATGGGAGACTGGGATTTTTGCTGAGCCACTCAAGGACTTTCACATAATTGTTCTGAAGCCATTCCAGCTTTCCTTTGGCTGTATGCTTGGGGTCATTGTCCCGTTTGAACATAAATCTTAGCCCCACTTAAGGTCATTCACACTCTGAAGCAGGTTCTCATCAAGGATTTGCCTGTATTTGGCTCCATTCCTTGTTCCCTCTATCCTTATCAGTCTCCCAGTCCCTGCCGCTGAAAAGCATCCGCAAAGCATGATGCTGCCACCCAAGCTTCACGTTAGGGATGGTGTTAGAAGGGTGATGAACTGCCTGGTTTTCTCCAGACATAGAGCTTTGCATTCACACCAAAGAGATCAATTGTCTCATCAGACCACATGCTCAGTCTTTCACGTGCCTTTTTGCAAACTGCAGGCATGCTCTCATGTGCCTTATTCTCAGGAGTGGCTTCCGTCTGGCCACTCTCCCATAAAGCTCAGATTGGTGAAGTGCTGTAGAAACTGTTATCCTTCTGGCAGGTTCTCCCATGTCAGCCAAAGAACTCTGTAGTTCTGTCAGTGTGATCATTGGGTTCTTGGTCACCTCCCTGACCAAGGTCCTTTTTGCCCGGTTGCTCAGACGGCCAGCTCTAGGCAGAGTCTGGGGAGTGCTATATTTTTTTCAATTTCCCAATGATGAAGACAACTGTGCTCTTGGAAACGTTCAACACTCCAGAAATGGTTTTATACCCTTCTCCAGATATGTGCCTCATCACAATTTTCAGAGATCAACGGATAGTTCTTTGGACTTCAAGGTATAGTTTCTCCTCTAACATGCACACCTTTATATAGACAGGTGTGTTTATTTCTAAAAAATTTTTTTTTTTACCTTTATTTAACCAGGCAAGTCAGTTAAGAACATATTCTTATTTCCAATGACGGCCTGGGAACAGTGGGTTAACTGCCTGTTCAGGGGCAGAACGACAGATTTGTACCTTGTCAGCTCGGGGGTTTGAACTCGCAACCTTCCGGTTACTAGTCCAACGCTCTAACCACTAGGCTACGCTGCCGCCCCAGCATTTGCCGCAGGTGGACTCCAATCAAGTTGTAGTGACATCTCAAGGATGATCGAAGGAAATTGGATGCACCTGAGCTCAATTTGGAGTGTCATAGCAAAGGGGTGTGAATACTTATGTATTTGCAAAAATGACTGATGGGCTGTAACACACACAACAAAATATGGATAAGTAGGAATACTTCCTGAAAGCACTGTGTGTTTATATTTATATACAGACGTGCTCAGATTTGTTGGTACCCTTACAGCTCATTGAAATAAGGCTTAATTCCTCCTGAAAAGTGTTGAAATTAAAAGCTATTTTATCATGTATACTTGCATGCCTTTGGTATGTCATAGAATAAAGAAAATAAGCTGTGAAAAGATATTAATTATTGCTTATTCTACAAAGATATTCTATAATATGGACACATTTGTTGGTACCCCTTAGAAAATATAATAAATAATTGGATTATAGTGATAGTGATAACTCATTTTTTTTCATTAATTAGTATCACACATGTTTCCAATCTCGTAATCAGTGATTCAGCCTATTTAAATGGAGTAAAGTAGTCACTGAGCTGTTTGGTATCATTGTGCGCACCACACTGAACATGGACCAGAGTAAAGTAGTCCCTGTGCTGTTTGGTATCATTGTGGTCACCACACTGAACATGGACCAGAGTAAAGTAGTCCCTGTGCTGTTTGGTATCATTGTGGTCACCACACTGAACATGGACCAGAGTAAAGTAGTCCCTGTGCTGTTTGGTATCATTGTGGTCACCACACTGAACATGGACCAGAGTAAAGTAGTCACTCTGCTGTTTGGTATCATTGTGTTGCACCACACTGAACATGGACCAGAGTAAAGTAGTCACTGTGCTGTTTGGTATCATTGTGGTCACCACACTGAACATGGACCAGAGTAAAGTAGTCACTATGCTGTTTGGTATCATTGTGTTGCACCACACTGAACATGGACCAGAGTAAAGTAGTCACTGTGCTGTTTGGTATCATTGTGGTCACCACACTGAACATGGACCAGAGTAAAGTAGTCACTGTGCTGTTTGGTATCATTGTGGTCACCACACTGAACATGGACCAGAGTAAAGTAGTCACTATGCTGTTTGGTATCATTGTGTTGCACCACACTGAACATGGACCAGAGTAAAGTAGTCACTGTGCTGTTTGGTATCATTGTGGTCACCACACTGAACATGGACCAGAGTAAAGTAGTCACTGTGCTGTTTGGTATCATTGTGGTCACCACACTGAACATGGACCAGAGTAAAGTAGTCCCTGTGCTGTTTGGTATCATTGTGGTCACCACACTGAACATGGACCAGAGTAAAGTAGTCACTGTGCTGTTTGGTATCATTGTGGTCACCACACTGAACATGGACCAGAGTAAAGTAGTCACTATGCTGTTTGGTATCATTGTGTTGCACCACACTGAACATGGACCAGAGTAAAGTAGTCACTGTGCTGTTTGGTATCATTGTGGTCACCACACTGAACATGGACCAGAGTAAAGTAGTCACTGTGCTGTTTGGTATCATTGTGGTCACCACACTGAACATGGACCAGAGTAAAGTAGTCCCTGTGCTGTTTGGTATCATTGTGGTCACCACACTGAACATGGACCAGAGTAAAGTAGTCACTGTGCTGTTTGGTATCATTGTGGTCACCACACTGAACATGGACCAGAGTAAAGTAGTCACTGTGCTGTTTGGTATCATTGTGGTCACCACACTGAACATGGACCAGAGTAAAGTAGTCCCTGTGCTGTTTGGTATCATTGTGGTCACCACACTGAACATGGACCAGAGTAAAGTAGTCACTATGCTGTTTGGTATCATTGTGTTGCACCACACTGAACATGGACCAGAGTAAAGTAGTCACTGTGCTGTTTGGTATCATTGTGGTCACCACACTGAACATGGACCAGAGTAAAGTAGTCCCTGTGCTGTTTGGTATCATTGTGTGCACCACACTGACCATGGACCAGAGTAAAGTAGTCACTGAGCTGTTTGGGATCATTGTGTGCACCACACTGAACATGGACCAGAGTAAAGTAGTCCCTGTGCTGTTTGGTATCATTGTGTGCACCACACTGAACATGGACCAGAGTAAAGTAGTCACTGTGCTGTTGGGTATCATTGTGGTCACCACACTGAACATGGAACAGAGTAAAGTAGTCACTGTGCTGTTTGGTATCATTGTGGTCACCACACTGAACATGGACCAGAGTAAAGTAGTCACTGAGCTGTTTGGTATCATTGTGTGCACCACACAACATGGACCAGAGTAAAGTAGTCACTGTGCTGTTTGGTATCATTGTGGTCACCACATTGAACATGGACCAGAGTAAAGTAGTCACTGTGCTGTTTGGTATCATTGTGGTCACCACACTGAACATGGACCAGAGTAAAGTAGTCACTGTGCTGTTTGGTATCATTGTGGTCACCACACTGAACATGGACCAGAGTAAAGTAGTCACTGTGCTGTTTGGTATGATTGTGGTCACCACACTGAACATGGACCAGAGTAAAGTAGTCACTGAGCTGTTTGGTATCATTGTGTGCACCACACAACATGGACCAGAGTAAAGTAGTCACTGTGCTGTTTGGTATCATTGTGGTCACCACACTGAACATGGACCAGAGTAAAGTAGTCACTGTGCTGTTTGGTATCATTGTGGTCACCACACTGAACATGGACCAGCGTAAAGTAGTCACTGTGCTGTTTGGTATCATTGTGTGCACCACACTGAACATGGACCAGAGAAAGCAAAGGAGAGATTTGTCTGAGGAGATCAGAAAGAACTAATAGCCAAGCATGGTAAAGGTAAAGGCTACAAGACCATCTCCAAGCAGCTTGATGTTCCTGTGATAGCAGTTGCAAAAATTATTAAGAAGTTTAAGGTCCGTGGAACTATAGCCAACCTCCCTGGGCGCGGCCGCAAGAGGAAAATCCACTCCAGGAAAATCGACCCCAGATTGAACAGAAGGATAGCGCGAATGGTAGAAAAAGAACCAAGGATAACTGCCAAAGAGATAAAAGCTGAACTCCAAGGTGAAGGTACGTCAGTTTTTGAGTGAAAGTGGGCTCCATGGAAGAAGTCCCAGGAGGACCACTTTTGAAAGAAAAACATAAAAAAGCCAGACTGGAATTTGCTAAAGTGCATATTGACAAGCCACAATCCTTCTTGGAGAATGTCCTTAGGACAGATGAGTCAAAACTGGAGCTTTTTGGCAAGTCACATCAGCTCTATGTTCACAGATGAAAAAATGAAGCTTTCAAAGAGAAGAACACCATACCTACAGTGAAACATGGTGACAGTGTCACCAGTAAAGCACCCCCACACCATCACACCTCCTCCTCCATGCTCCATCAAATCAAATCAAATCAAATGTATTTATATAGCCCTTCGTACATCAGCTAATATCTCAAAGTGCTGTACAGAAACCCAGCCTAAAACCCCAAACAGCAAGCAATGCAGGTGTAAAAGCACGGTGGCTAGGAAAAACTCCCTAGAAAGGCCAAAACCTAGAAAGAAACCTAGAGAGGAACCAGGCTATGTGGGTGGGAACCACAAATGCGAAGATCATCTGTTCACCTACTCTTCAGAAAGACACGGCGGTTGGAACCACAAAATCTCACATTTCCACCAGTCTAATGTCCATTGCTCGTCTTTTGGCCCAAGCAAGTCTCTTCTTATTACTGGTGTCCTTTAGTCGTGGTTTCTTTGCAGCAATTTGGCAATGAAGGCCTGATTCACACAGTCTCCTCTGAACAGTTGATATTGAGATGTGACTGTTACTTGAACTCTGTGAAGCATTTATTTGAGTTGCAATTTCTGAGGCTGGTAACTCTAATGAACTTGTCCTCTGCAGCAGAGGTTACCCTGGGACTTCCTTTCCTTTGCCGGTCCTCATGAGAGCCAGTTTTGTCATAGTGCTTGATGGTTTTTGCGACAGCACAAAGTTCTTGAAGTGTTCTGGATTGACTGACCTTCATGTCTTAAAGTAATGATGGACTGTTGTTTCTCTTTGCTTATTTGAACTGTTAGTTCCATAATATAGACTTGGTATTTTACCAAATAGGGTTTTCTTCTGTATACCACCCCTACCTTGTCACAACACAACTGATTGACTCAAACGCATTAAAAAGTAAAGAAATTCCTCATTCTATATGTGTTATTTCATAGTTTTGATGTCTTCACTATTATTCTACAATGTGGAAAATAGTAAAAATAAAGAAAAACCCTTGAATGAGTAGGTGTGTCCAACCTTTTGAATGGTACTGTATATATATATGTATATCAATGCACAAGGCGAGACCCAAATGCAGACCCAGGAGGCAGATGGTTGGAGTCTTACAATGCTTATTAATCTACAGGGGTAGGCAAGAGAATGGTCGTGGATCCAGGGGTAGGCAAGAGAATGGTCGTGGACAGGCAAAAAGAGCAAAACCAGATCAGAGTCCAGGAGGTACAGAGTGGCAGACAGGCTCATGGTGAAGATAGGCAGAATGGTCAGGCAGGCAGGTACAAAGTCCAGAAACAGGCAAGGGTCGAAACCAGGACTAGAAAAAGGAGAATGCAAATAGCAGGAGAACTGGGAAAATGCTGGTTGACTTGGAAACATGCAAGACGAACTGGCACAGAGAGAGGAAACACAGGGATAAATACACTGGGGAAAATAAGCAACTCTTGGAGGGGGTGGAGACAATCACAAGGACAGGTGAAACAGATAAGGGTGTGACAATGTTCTTTTCAGTTTTTTTGTTTTACTAAAACCACCCACGGGCCGGGACTGGACCCTGTAAGTAGGCTATGTTTGACACCCCTGCTCTAAGAGCATCTCCCCTTCCATGGAGAAAAGCCCTCTGGCGGTATGAAGCATGTTCGCTGTGGTCAAACCATTGAAGTCTATGTTAAGTGCTGATATTGCAATCCTGACTTAACTCTGCTGTTCTCTCCTTCCCGCTTCTTACAGGGGAAGGTTAGTTCAGTCTAGGCTAATTGATTTTCCTGCCTGCAGTGCCTGCTGTGCTAAAGTACTGCCTGTTTGTCTAATTGGCCTCAAGCCCTCCTCATCTTAGTGTAGTTCCCAGGTGACCTTAGAATAAGGCCAGGCACTGCAGGTTACAGCCCAATCAATACACAACAATACATGTCTTTCAATGCTGACTTGAGTCATTTTCTCCACCATTGATCAACTGCTGTATTCATAACCCTTAGGAAGGGCTCCTCAGCCCACAGCTCCTCATCAACAGCCCACAGACCCCACTATGGCATGTTACACAAACAGAAAGGCCTCTTGTGCTTGCGTCCACAAACAAAACAATGGAAGGAAAACCAAAACAATGGAGGGCACTATGGTACACACAACAGCACCACCATTTTGAAACTATTGGTATTTGTTCTAGCCCTCAACAGTCCAGAAGGAATGGTTCCCAAAATAGTTTCTACCAATTTATTATATTAATTGATGGGCAAAGTGGATGGAATGAGGTGGCTGTTTTTGACCCTCTTTTCACAGAAAATGAAGCTTACTGTGTGGAACATTATGGTCAGAAGTCCATTGAGAGGGGTACAAGGAGTTTCTTTTCACAGGGTGATCTTCGGAATGGTAGCTGAGTGTTACAGAGGAGTGGATTGAGGTCTGCTTCATAATACAACATAATTGTTATCTGTCTGTTAGTTGACAGTTCAGGCTTGAACCCCGACATGGCTGCTCGTGACTTTATTTCACTGTGTGTCTGTCCTTTCTCTCTCTCCACAGAGGTGAACCTTCTAGAGGAGCTCTCGCTGCAGGTGTCCAACAGCAGCAATGCCTCCATGTCTCTGGATGCTCTGAGGTGTCCGGTGCTGCAGGTGGGACAGTACTCCACCCTGTCCCTGCCCCTAGCACAACTCTTCACTGACGGGTAAATCTCCCCACACACGGACACACACACACACACACACACACACACACACACACACACACACATACAGTCATGGCCAAAAGTTTTGAGAATGACACAAATATTTATTTCCACAAAGTTTGCTGCTTCAGTGTCTTTAAATATTTTTCTCAGATGTTACTATGGAATACTGAAGTATAATTGCAAGCATTTCATAAGTGTCAAAGGATTTTATTGACAGTTACATGAAGTTGATACAAAGAGTCAATATTTGCAGCGTTGACCCTTCTTTTTCAAGACCTCTGCAATCCGCCCAGGCATGCCGTCAACTAACTTCTGGGCCACATCCTGACTGATGGCAGTCCATTCTTGCATAATCAATGCTTGGAGTTTGTCAGAATCTGTGGTATGTTTTTGTCCACCCGCCTCTTGAGGATTGACCACAAGATCTCAATGGGATTAAGGTCTGGGGAGTTTACTGGCCGTGAACCCAAAATATCAATGTTTTGTTCCCCGAGCCACTTAGTTATCACTTTTGCCTTATAGCAAGATGCTCCATTAAATCAAATTCAAATCAAATATATTTATATAGCCCTTCTTACATCAGCTGATATATCAAAGTGCTGTACAGAAACACAGCCTAAAACCCCAAACAGCAAGCAATGCAGGTCTAGAAGCACTTGGCTAGGAAAAGCTCCCTAGAAAGGCCAAAACCTAGGAAGAAACCTAGAGCGTAACCAGGCTATGCGGGGTGGCCAGTCCTCTTCTGGCTGTGCCGGGTGAAGATTATAACAGAACATGGCCAAGATGTTCAAATGTTCATAAATGACCAGCATGGTCAAATAATAATAATCACAGTAGTTGTCGAGGGTGTAGCAAGTCAGCACCTCAGGAGTAAATGTCAGTTGGCTCTTCATAGCCGATCATTAAGAGTATCTCTACCAATCCTGCTGTCTCTAGAGAGTTGAAAACAGCAGGTCTGGGACAGGTAGCACGTCCGGTGAACAGATCAGGGTTCCATAGCCGCAGGCAGAACAGTTGAAACTGGAGCAACAGCACTGCCAGGTGGACTGGGGACAGCAAGGAGTCATCATGCCAGGTAGTCCTTCCTGAGGCATGGTCGTAGGGCTCAGGTCCTCCGAGCGAGAGAAAGAAAGAGAGAAAGAGAGAATTAGACAGAGCATACTTAAATTCACACAGGACACCGGATAAGACAGGAGAAGTACTCCAGATATAACAGACTGACCCTAGCCCCCCGACACATAAACTACTGCAGCATAAATACTGGAGGCTGAGACAGGAGGGGTCAGGAGACACTGTCGCCCCATCCGATGATACCCCTGGACAGGGCCAAACAGGCAGGATATAACCCCACCCACTTTGCCAAAGCACAGCCCCCACAACACTAGAGAGATATCTTAAACCACCAACTTTACCATCCTGAGACAAGGTTGAGTATAGCCCACAAAGATCTCTGCCACGGCACAACCCAAGTGGGGGCGCCAACCCAGACAGGAAGATCACGTCAGTGACTCAACCCACTCAAGTGACGCACCCCTCCTAGTGACGGCATGGAAGAGCACCAGTAAGCCAGTGACTCAGCCCCGGTAATAGGGTTAGAGGCAGAGAATCCCAGTGGAGAGAGCGGAACCAGCCAGGCAGAGACAGCAAGGGCGGTTCGTTGCTCCAGAGCCTTTCCGTTCACCTTCACACTCCTGGGCCAGACTACACTAAATCATATGACCCACTAAAGAGATGAGTCTTCAGTAAAGACTTAAAGGTTGAGACTGAGTCTGCGTCTCTTACATGGGTAGGCATACCATTCCATAAAAATGGAGCTCTAAAGGAGAAAGCCCTGCCTCCAGCTGTTTGCTTAGAAATTCTAGGGACAATTAGGAGGCCTGCGACTTGTGACCATAGTGTACGTGTAGGTATGTACGACAGGACCAAATCGGAAATCTTGAAATCCGCCCTTGCCTTAACAGGAAGCCAGTGTAAGGGAGGCTAGCACTGGTTAATATGATCAAATTTTGTGGTTCTAGTCAGGATTCTAGCAGCCGTATTTAGCACTAACTGAAGTTTATTTAGTGCTTTATCCGTGTATCTGGAAAGTAGAGCATTGCAGTAGTCTAACCTTGAAGTAACAAAAGCATGTATTAATTTTTCAGCATCATTTTTGCAATGTTACGTAGATGGAAAAAAATTGCCCTTGAAACAGTCTTCTTTTTTTTTCAGTCAGTTTTATTTGAGACGACTGTACAACCATCCAGATTAATTGTCAGATTCAACAAAAGATCTCTTTGTTTCTTGGGACCTAGAACAAGCATCTCTGTTTTGTCTGAGTTTAAAAGTAGAAAGTTTGCAGCCATCCATTTCCTTATATCTGAAACACAGGCTTCTAGCGAGGGCAATTTTGGGGCTTCACCATGTTTCATTGAATTGTACAGCTGTGTGTCATCCGCATAGCAGTGAAAGTTAACATTATGTTTTCGAAAGACATTCCCAAGAGGTCAAATATATAGTGAAAACAATAGTGGTCCTAAAACGGAACTTTGAGGAACACCGAAATTTACAGTTGATTTGTCAGGGGACAAACCATTCACAGAGACAAACTGATATCTTTCTGACAGATAAGATCTTAACCAGGCCAGAACTTGTCCACGTAGACCAATTTGGGTTTCCAATCTCTCCAAAAGAATGTGGTGATCAATGGTATTAAAAGCAGCACTAAGGTCTAGGAGCACGAGGACAGATGCAGAGCCTCGGTCTGACGCCATTAAAAGGTCATTTACCACCTTCACAAGTGCAGTCTCAGTGCTATGATAGGGTCTAAAACCAGACTGAAGCATTTGGTATACATTGTTTGTCTTCAGGAAGACAGTGAGTTGCAGCTCAACAGCTTTTTACAATTCTTTTGAGAAGAATGGAAGAGTCGATATAGGCCGATAATTTTTTAAATATTTTCTGGGTCAAGGTTTGGCTTTTTCAAGAGAGGCTTTATTACTGCCACTTTTAGTGAGTTTGGTACACATCCGGTGGATAGAGAGCCGTTTATTATTATGTTCAACACAGGAGGGCCAAGCACAGGAAGCAGCTCTCTCAGTAAAATAGGGTCCAGTATGCAGCTTGAAGGTTTAGAGGCCATAATTATTTTCATCATTGTGTCAAGGGATATAGTACTAAAACACTTGAGAGTCTCTCTTGATCCTAGGTCCTGGCAGAGTTGTGCAGACTCAGGACAACTGAGCTTTGGAGGAATACGCAGATTTAAAAAGGAATTTGCTTTCTAATGATCATGATCATTTCCTCAAAGAAATGTATTTATTTATTACTGCTGAAGTGAAAGCCATCCTCTCTTGGGGAATGCTGCTTTTTAGTTAGCTTTGCGACAGTATCAAAAATAAATTTAGGATTGTTCTTATTTTCCTCAATTAAAGTTGGAAAAATAATATGATCGAGCAGCAGTGAGGGCTCTTCGATACTGCACGGTACTGTCTTTCCAAGCTATTCGGAAGACTTCCAGTTTGGTGTGGCGCCATTTCCTTTCCAATTTTCTGGAATCTTGCTTCAGAGCTCGGATATTTTCTCTATACCAGGGAGTGAGTTTCTTATGACAAATATTTTTAGTTTTTAGGGGTGCAACTGCATCTAGGGTATTGTGCAAGGTTAAATTGAGTTCCTCAGTTAGGTGGTTAACTGAGTTTTGTCCTCTGACATCCTTGGGTAAGCAGAGGGAGTCTGGAATGGCATCAAGGAATCTTTGGGTTGTCTGAGAATTTATAGCACGACTTTTGATGCTCCTTGGTTGGGGTCTGAGCAGATTATTTGTTGCGATTGCAAACGTAATAAAATGGTGGGCCGATAGTTCAGGATTATGAGTAAAAACATTAAGATCCACAACATTTATTCCATGGGACAAAACTAGGTCCAGAGTATGACTGTGACAGTGAGTAGGTCCAGAGACATGTTGGACAAAACCCACTGAGTCGATGATGGCCCCGAAAGCCTTTTGGAGTGGGTCTGTGGACTTTTCCATGTGAATATTAAAATCACCAAAAATGTGAATATTATCTGCTATGACTGCAAGGTCCGATAGGAATTCAGGGAACTCAGTGAGGAACACTGTATATGGCCCAGGAGACCTGTAAACAGTAGCTGTAAAAAGTGATTGAGTAGGCTGCATAGATTTCATGACTAGAAGCTCAAAAGACGAAAACCTAAAAAAAAAATTGTGAATTGAAATTTGCTATCGTAAATGTTAATATCAACACGTCTGCTTTTGCGGGATGCACGGGGGATATGGTCACTAGTGTAACCAGGAGGGGAGGCCTCATTTAACACAGTAAATTCATCATGCTTAAGCCATGTTTCAGTCAGGCCAATCACATCAAGATTATGATCAGTGATTAGTTCATTGACTATAACTGCCTTTGAAATGAGGGATCTAACATTTAGTAGCCCAATTTTGAGATGTGAGGTATCACTATCTCTTTCAATAATGGCAGGAATGGAGGAGGTATTTATTCTAGTGAGATTGCTAAGGCGAACACCACCATGTTTAGTTTTGTCCAACCTAGGTTGAGGCACAGACACAGTCTCAATGGGGATAGCCGAGCTGACTACACTGACTGTGCTAGTGGCAGACTCCACTAAGCTGGCAGGCTGGCTAACAGCCTGCTGCCTGGACTGCACCCTATTTCATTGTGGAGTTAGAGCCCTGTCTATGTTGGTAGATAAGATGAGAGAACCCCTCCAGCTAGGATGGAGTCTGTCACTCCTCAGCAGGCCAGGCTTGGTCCTGTTTGTGGTGAGTCCCAGAAAGAGGACCAATTATCTACAAATTCTATCTTTTGGGAGGGGCAGAAAACAGTTTTCAACCAGCGATTGAGTTGTGAGACTCTGCTGTAGAGCTCATCACTCCCCCTAACTGGGAGGGGGCCAGAGACAATTACTCGATGCCGACACAAGAGGAACTTTGCAATTAATTGCTATTCATCTGATCCCTCTTCATAACATTCTGGAGTTTATGCAAATTGCTATCATACAAACTGAGGCAGCAGACCTTGTGAAAATTAATATTTGTGTCATTCTCAAAACTTCTTGCCACGACTGTACACACTGAGACTGACACTGTGTACCGACATTGTGTTGTACAGGTTTGCAGATGAGTTCAGCCTGTTGGTGCAGTTGCGAAGCCCACAGCGAGATGAACGCAGCGTGCTCACCCTGCTCAGCCATGACAGCCACATCCTGCTGCAACTACGCATCAGCGCATACACACTCACCTTCATCAGCACGCAACAGCGCCACTACGAGTGAGTCTGTCTGTCTGAGTATGTCTATCTGCCCGTCTGTGGCAATTTTGCAAAAACAGTTTTTTTTTGCCTCTCGGGTAGATGCAATTTAAAAACAATAATAATAATTGGTTTTAATCTATTACCTATGTTAAGTTGTCACAAATTAACCTTAAACTTTTGTTTTAATTTTTCAAATATATGTTTTATTGTTCATTTTCGAAAGCATTTTATTTCTGGATTTCACTGTTTTGAATTAACAAGGCAGTTGTCCCACACCCTGACTTTTGATCTACTGCTATGTATTTCAATACGAAGCATTTTGATCATTTGAAAATAGTTAATGCAGCTGTTTAAAAAAAGTAAAATAAATTAAAGTTATGTACTTTGATATGTTCACAAGCACTAAATATATATTTTGTTTTACGAAATACAGTTGTCCCACAGTGTTACGTCATCACCATCACACTGAATAAAGTGATCAATTGTAGTAATATTCAACATTTTACAAATCAATTCACACAAGAACTGGGAAGTGACAGTGGTGAACATGGATATGAGGTAGAGAGTTTGTGATATCATATCTCTACCTCCAAGAAAAGTACATTTGAATTTGTCAAGATAATATTTTTTATTTGTGTCCTTACCGTCTGTAATGAAGATTTCCAGGTTATTACCACCATAAAGTGTCAAATGGGTATACCCCTCCCGGCTCAGTACTGCGTATCACTTAATCTTTTGTAGCAATGCATTTGACCATTACCCTGTCATTACACAGTAATTACCACCACAATCTACACAAATGCACTTACTTATTCTCAATATAACTGCTTAAAAATATTAAATACATAACAATTTCAACAACTAATTATATTGTTTATGGTAGCCTCAGTGCAGGTTTACAAGCACAGGAAGCAAACAGACATATGTATTCAATAAGGAATTAAAATCATATTTTCTAAATAAATCAGGTAAACCAAATAATCCCCAAACTCATTTTGTTTGTGATTCAGTTTTAAACTAAAATGTAATGTTTTATGATGTGATGTAAACGCTTTGTGCAGAAACTGTTTTGGGACAATGGAGTAAATTCAATGTATTGTTGAATAAAATGGTCACAGCCAATACCAGTTTGGTTCCTGCTAAAATGAGAAAAGTATTTATGTTGCTAAAAGTATTTTTCAAGAAACTAAATATTTTTTCTAAATAAGACATGACAAAAGTGCCCTGTTGCAAAATCGTGTGTGTGTATATGTTGACTGAGGTTGAAACGATTCAAGGGCTGTTTTTCTAAAGCCTACTGGCAGGTTGCTTGTTCCTCTCTTCTTAAGCCACAGTGGATTTTAAGCAATACATCACTGTTAGACAGACAAAGACTTGGCCAGAATATGGAGTCATTTTGTTGCCTTGGTACTTGTATAGTGCATGAGATTTATAGCTGATATTTGAGGTGTGACTATATTTGAATCTCAACACTGTCTTGGAAGTGAAGCTTTTAGAGGGCAAACGTGCACCACACACTTCACATTATTGCCAAAACAGCAAATAACAGAGACATGCACTTCCTTCTCAATAATGTTTGCCATACTGTATGACATCACCCATTACATTGTTTTGACCCGATTCCCAGGTTCCCGGTCAGTGGTCTGTCTGACGGCCAGTGGCACCACGTAGCTGTGAGTGTATCATCTGTTAGGCTGGCGCTGTATGTGGACTGTGCCCTGGTGGAGAGTGTGGACTGGGTGTACCAGGGTATGGGCATCACATCTGAAGGCCTACTATTGTTGGGAGGGATCATAGAGGGCTTCGAGACACCCTTTGAGGTAAGTACTGGACTTATTGTTCCACCTCTTTATTTCGTCTCCTTTCTCTTCTTTTTCCTCCTCTCCAGTTCCATTCTCTTTTCCTCTGCCGTCTCCTCCTCTCCTTTTCTCTCCTCTCCTCTTCTCTCCTCTGTTCTCCCCTTTTCTCCTTTCCTTTCCTTTCCTCTACTCTCTCCACTCCTCCTCCCTTTTCCTGCATGTTTCCATACAAGAGGATGTATCTGCCTAAATCATCATGCAACATACCAGCAACACATTATGCAACATAGGCTATACAGCTTCATCTCCTGCTGTTCAGAGTGACTCAAGAACTGAGTGCCCTTTCTGTTGAATGGTGGGTAATTTATCATAGAAGATCAGTAACGGTCTGCAGGATGTAGGTACTGTCAAATCTTGTAGCCAAAAAACACTGTGAAGAAGCACACTGTATAGGAACCCAATGGTCTGGCTATCCCCCTACCCAACCTGTAAGGGAGGTTTAGGGGGGTGAGATGGGATGGGGGCTCCTCCCATTTCCCTGACCCCACCAACTGCCCCCATTCCCCAAGACACATGAAGACATCCCTGTGCTGTCCATAGCGGAAGCCAGCAGCCAGAGCCAGTGTTTATGAAGGATGTGTGTTAGAGCGTACAGTATGAGTGCAGAGTGCAGGAGGGGCGAGAGGAGAGCAGAATGGGACAGACAGCAGGCAGCATCTGGCTTTGTGCTCAGCTCAGTCCAGAGCCAAGATTGATTCTCCATCGCCTTCTCTCCCACAGCGACAGGTCTTTATGACAACCCCTCAGAGGATTGAGCTTCCTCTCTCTGAGGTGGTAACATTCTTCTCCCGCTAGGTTCCTCATTACTGGAACTTTAGCACCCCTTCATTTTTCACCTTAACGGTCATCCACTTCAGGACAACTAGGGGAGGAAAACACCTTGCCCTGTCTGTGTTTTATTTATTTATTGTCAGTTGATCCATTTCCTTTCTCTACAGTTACAGCACAATAAAGACTGATATGGATGAGGCCTTTGCAAATGGGTTTTCGTGAAGGTTAAGCAGGCTTTAAAACCAGTTTTAATTGGTTTGTTGTTCCTCCACAGAGGAAAGGTAGGCATTTGTGCAGACAGTTCCTTTAGCTCTGTGAATATATATACTGAAAAATATATATAATCGCAACATGCAACAATTTAGAAGATTTTACTTTAGAAGAGTTACAGTTCATATAAGGAAATCAGTCAATGTAAATACATTCATAAGGCCCTAATCTATGGATTTCACATGACTGGGAATACAGATACAGTTGAAGTTGGAAATTTACATACACTTTAGACAAATACATTTAAACTCAGTTTTTCCACAAATCCTGACATTTAATCCAAGTAAAAATTCCCAATCTTAGGTCAGTTAGGATCACCACTTTATTTTAAGAATGTGAAACGTCAGAATAATAGTAGAGAGAATTATTTATTTCAGCTTTTATTTCTTTCATCACATTCCCAGTGGGTCAGCAGTTTACATACACTCAATTAGTATTTGGTAGCATTGTCTTTAAATTGTTTAACTTGGGTCAAATGTTTCGGGCAGCATTCCATTCCTCCTGACAGAGCTGGTGTAACGGAGTCAGGTTTGTAGGCCTCCTTGCTCGCACACGCTTTTTCAGTTCCTCCCACAAATTTTCTATGGGATTGAGGTCAGGGATTTGTGATGGCCACTCCAATACCTTGACTTTGTTGTCCTTAAGGCCTTTTGCCACAACTTCGGAAGTATGCTTGGGGTCATTGTACATTTGGAAGACCCATTTGCGACCAGGCTTTAACTTCCTGACTGATGTCTTGACATGTTGCTTCAATATATCCACATAATTGTTCTTCCTCGTGATGTCATCTATTTTGTGAAGTGCACCAGTCCCTCCTACAGAAAGCACCCTCACAACATGATGCTGCCACCCCCGTGCTTCACGGTTGGGATGGTGTTCTTCGGCTTGCAAGCCTCCCCCTTTTTCCTCCAAACATAATGATGGTCATTATGGCCAAACAGTTCTATTTTTGTTCCATCAGACCAGAGGACATTTCTCCAAAAAGTACAATCTTTGTCCTTTTACTGTGGATATAGATACTTTTGTACCGGTGTCCTCAAGCATCTTCACAAGGTCCTTTGCTGTTGTTCTGGAATTGATTGGCACTTTTCGCGCCAAAGTACATTCATCTCTAGGAGACAGAACATGTCTCCTTCCTGAGCGGAATGACGGCTGGGTGGTCCCATGGTGTTTATACTTGCGTAGTATTGTTTGTACAGAGGAACATGGTACCTTCAGGCATTTGGAAATTGCTCCCAAGGATGAACCACAGGATGACTTGTTAAGGTCTGAAATTTTTGTTCCTGAGGTCTTGGCTGATTTCTTTGATTTTCCCATGATGTCAAGCAAAGAGGCACTGAGTTTGAAGGTAGGCCTTGAAATACATCCATAGGTACACCTCCATTTGACTCAAATAATGTCAATTAGCCTATCAGAAGCTTCTAAAGCCATGACATCATTTTCTGGAATTTTCCAAGCTGTTTAAAGGCACAGTCAACTTAGTGTATGTTAACTTCTGACCCACTGAAACTGTGATACCGTGAATTATAAGTGAAATTATCTGTCTGTAAACAATTGTTGGAAAAATAAATTGTGTCATGCACAAAGTAGATGTCCTAACCGACTTCCCAAAACTATAGTTTTTTAACAAGAAATTTGTGGAGTGGTTGAAAAACAAATTTTAATGACTCCAACCTAAGTGTATGTAAACTTCCGACTTCAATTGTACATCTCTTAGTCACAGATACAGTACCTTTTTTTTTAAAAAGGTAGGGGCGTGAAACAGAAAACTAGTCAGTATTTGGTGTGACCACCATTTGCCTCATGCAGCGCGACACATCTCCTTCGGTAGAGTGGATCAGGCTGTTGATTGTGGCCTGTGGAATGTCATCTCACTACTTGTCAATGGCTTTGCGAAGTTGCTGGATATTGGCGGGAACTGGAACACACTCATACACGTTGATCCAGAGCATCCCATGGGTGAGATGTCTGGTGAGTATTCAGACCATGGAAGAACTGGGACATTTTCAGCTTCCAGGAATTGTGTACAGATCCTTGTGACATGGGGCCGTGTATTATGCTGAAACATGAGGGGATGGTGGCGGATGAATGGCATGACAATGGGCCTCAGGACCTTGTCACTGTATCTCTGTGCACCCATCCCATACTACAAGAGCATTAGTCTACTGAAAGACAGACAGACAGACAGACAGACAGACAGACAGACAGACAGACAGACAGACAGACAGACAGACAGACAGACAGACAGACAGACAGACAGACAGACAGACAGACAGACATTTACATTTACATTTACATTTACATTTAAGTCATTTAGCAGACGCTCTTATCCAGAGCGACTAGACAGACAGACAGACAGACAGACAGACAGACAGACAGACAGACAGACAGACAGACAGACAGACAGACAGACAGACAGACAGACAGACAGACAGACAGGAATGCCCTTGAATCCACTGGCATGTCGGAAGAGAATTTAATTGATTTTAGAAGATGAGATAAGGATGGATGATGAAGGAGAAGGTTGTGATAGTGTATGAGACAGAGATTGTTACTGTTTAGTGGATGGAAAAGTTAAACGGATAGTTCACCTAGATTCCAAAATTAATTACAAAACCAAAGCATGGGCTGCATATTACCTTGTCCATAGACTACTTACAGGACAAGGAAACCAATATATTCTGTAATTTCGGTGAACTGTCCCTTTAATGCACCATGAGCTTTAGACAGAGAGCCTTAGCGAGCCCAGTGCCCTACCAGGACCCTCTCCAACACACTCAGACACTCAGATGTATACATTTTCATTTCTACATGTATTCATTAAGCCATGCTTCATTTAGACACACAAGTTTAATCATGACACATTAGGACCAAAAAGAGAGAGTTGGGGAAACAGTATGCCTACTGTGTGTTGTATTTCTCTCTCTCTCTCTTTCTCTCTCAGTTTTATTTAGCTTCTAACAATTATTTAGTCCATATTTCACGCGATAAAGTAATTTGTTTAGTTTGGCACTAATTGTAAGCCATATTTTATCATCATTAAAGGTTTGATGTGTAAACAGTTAAGGAATGCATGGTCTGAGTCTATAGCTAAAGCACAGATTCATTTGCATTTTACACTGTAACACGTTTTTATTCTTCAAAAAAGACTAATTATGTCTGGTGCTCTTTGTCTGCGGCAAAGGGAGCGATCTTTCTGTTTACATAAAATACTTAACATTTAATCACACACACAGGACCTCACACACGCTACCACACACACTTGTAAACATAGCTTGGGGAGTAGAACGCTAGCTGGTGTAGATAAATGTATGTAGAGGTCTCTAAAGTATGTCTGTCCATCATATTTGTCTCAGTGTCTCAGAGGCCCTGACGGAGGAAGATAGTGACCTCTCGTGACCTTTGGGGGTCAGGTGAGTGTGTTTGACGGCTCTGTCTCCACAGGGCCAATTCCGACAGCTGACGTTCCTGATGGGCGACACAGATGCCGGCCACCATCACTGCACTCTTCACCCTGCCCAGTGTGGGGGGGCCGGGTTCAAGTCCCCCCGCTCCCCACGTACCAACCACGCCCTAGAGGTACGCTGAAGCTCTCAACAACATTAGACTGATCCAAACTAACGTTTAGACAATGTTTAAATGAGACAGAAAAACATTCAAACAATGTTATGCTGACCCAAAATAATGGTTATACAACATAAAGATAGGGAGGGGAGGGCGCTTAGGAAGGATTGAGGTCATGTTCTAGTGGTTTGTGCCACTGCATTGACTCCAAATGGTACAAATGATAGTCTTAGGTAGTATGAGTACTATATACAAGTGCATAGAATGAAAAGCCCTGGCACAGGGGCTCTGTGTTTATGGTCGAAGTACTGTAGTGTGCTGGAGATAAAAGGGCCAGGTGCCTGTCAGAGTGCTGTGTGCAGACCAGACACACAGACTCCAGGAGTTAAGACCCTGTCGACAGACTCCCTGTACAGTACAGCACCCTGTGATCATAGCTACCAATAGGAAATCAACAAGACTGGCACTCCTCTTGTGGTTTGATCCATTCTGGTAAATTTCATTACTCCAAGTGGTTGCTTCCCAAATCACACCCTATGGTCTCTAGTCAAAAGTAGTGCACTATAAATGCAATTTGAGACGTAACCAGGGCTTTTTCTTGTTCATTAGTTTTGCGCTAGACTGTTTTACTTCCCTCTCTTTCCACCCAGAAGCTCCTGCTGTCCTCAAATGACCTGGTGGACCTGCTAGAGAGATCCAAGGACTCCTCTTTCTTGGATGTGCAAGTGGGGAAGACTGTGAGTATAAAGGTCTATCTGATTCAAGGGGAATCCCAAGTCTAGCTGAATGTAATTGTTCTTTATTTAACCAGGAAAAAACCCTTGGGGTAAGAAACCTCTCTTGTAAAGGGGGACGTGGCATATGCCCTTGTGCTCTGTTTCTACCTGCCATGATTTATACAGAAACAGCCCTTTGACTGGATTCACAGATTAAGTGCTTCTCTTGAGCTTGGTTTGGCACAGGATGGACTCCTTGTTGCATTACCGTGATACGTACTGCTGGTTTAATCAAGGAAACTGACCAGCAGTATAGGCCGCAAGGTGTAGATTTAAGTGATAATGTGTGATTTAGCCCTTGGTAATTTCTCGAATAG
Source organism: Oncorhynchus nerka (assembly GCF_034236695.1). Lineage (NCBI taxonomy): Eukaryota > Metazoa > Chordata > Actinopteri > Salmoniformes > Salmonidae > Oncorhynchus > Oncorhynchus nerka. The sequence continues at coordinate 29,600,493 of NC_088399.1, forward strand.
ACACCGGCTGGAATGCGCTTTTAACCAATCAGCATTCAGGATTAGACCCACCCATTGTATAATCTAGAATTGTCCCCAATTGCAGCCACAGCCAGTGACATGCAGACAACAGAGAAGGGACCGGCCCTGGTTTTTCATTAGTTCCAATATAAAACACCACTGATCTGTTCTGTTTTGTTCCATAATAAACAGGGAGGACTATGATTAATTAGCGTTGTGGACCTGAGACCCCAACCAACCCTTTGGCTGACCACTGTGTGTGTGTGTGTGTGTGCGTGCGTGCGCGTGCGTGCGTGTGCGTGCGTGCGTGCGTGTGTGTGTGCGTGCGTGCGTGTATTTTGAGATTGTAAGCACACTTAGATCGTAATATTATGATGAATAGCAAATGCCTCAGGGGGGCAAATTAAATGTGAATATATATGGGCACATAAGGAGCTCTTATCTCAATAATTAATCTTACAATACACAAACTTCCTCAATTATTTTCACTTTGAGCCTGAGAATTATATCACAACTATGTGATAATATTACTTATCATGATATATATACTGTATCTTGATGCTGTTTTTGATTAAGGTGTAAAGCCTCAGTTGTGTTTAGTTAATAAACGTATTCCTGAAATAATGGTCGTATTTGGCAGCATTATAAACTGATATGGAAACACAGTCAATGTTTGTATACACAATAGTAAAAGCAACGGCAAGAATTTTGCACTATATGCAAATGTATGCATTCTTCAAACGGATACATTTCATCTGGAAGTCTTTACACATGGATAAGGGAGTGACTGTTATCTTCCTCTCGAACAAGGTTTCCAGCCAACCTTTTTATACAATTAAAGTACAACGGATAAAAAAATATAATGACAGGCCTGATGGAAACAGAACATTTGTTGGTATACTTTCCCCAATGTCGACAAAACAAAATACGCTATACGAGGTGGGATCATTTTATTTCGGTAAAATGAATAATGCGAGAAATGTCGGTGGGAAACGCTTTTACACGCAAATATTGATAAATAACCATCAAATCGAAGTAAACTAAGTCACGTGATGGCATGTTGTGTGGTCCTCCCACTACAACTCGGGCCTTAATGTACATATATTGACATAATAACCATCATATCGAAGTAAACTAAGTCACGTGATGGCATGTTGTGTGGTCCTCCCACTACAACTCGTCAGGGAAGCATGCAGGTTATTAGGCTACAGATGAAATAAGTTAAGATAAACTTCACAGGGTGGTGAAAGTGCAAGATGAGCTTGATGCTCGTTTTCAATATGGAGGGTCTTATTCTGGAGACATGATCATCAATGCTTGGCTGCCATTTGACCAATATAAATAATCCATAATAATGATATCATCGTGTAGGCTATTCCTGTACTGAATCTACGAGCTGTTGGCTAGAGCGCACGTGTAAATACCAGAGTGGGCACACTCACTATATAAAGACATCTTGTGTGAGAAAACCATCAGAGTTGAAAATGCGATGGAAACCCATTTAACTGGTATTTAAAAGGTATTTTTTGTGCACTACAACATCACGCACCGTCTTTTATCCACAACTCAATTTGATGGAAACACATCTCTGGTGGGAAAATGCGCAGATTTTAGAATATTCCAATTGGATGGAAACCTACTTATGAGAATAAACTTTTAAAACATTTTATATCATGCCATGCTCTGTGTCCACCCACCCAGCACTAACTAATGTCAGCAGCACAGTGTTACGATACCAACTACATCCACTACAGTTCCTCTGCTCTGTTGTCTCTACTAGATGGAAAGGAACTTCTTAGGCAGTGCATGATGAAGGCTCCAGTCCTGAGACCTGAAACAGACTGAGTCCCACTACCAACTGGCACTATTCAGTATAGTACACTAGTTTTGTCCTGAGCCTTATGGCCACAGAACTCTTGTCAAAAGTAGTGCACTATGTAGGGATAGGGTGTCATTTGAGATACAGCCCACATAACCTGAATGTGTTTTTCTTTGAGGTCTGCTCTCTCTGCTCTTTGAAGCAGAGGCCTCTGTGGTCTGTGATTGTTGGGATCTGTTGTTGCTGTTCCTGATTTTGATGCACATTCCGTCTGAGACCTCAACTCCCTTGACAGGTACTCCATGTAGTGCCATGCCACTTGAGTAGTTAATCATCAACTCCCACAATGCACCCCAAAGATATGAAACACTTCTGGATGTCAGAGTCCTTAGGTAAAGACATCATTACTAAAGTCAAAGCAATGGGTTTTAACATTAGCTGATGGTTTTGAACCTAAGGGTCCAGAACTCTCAACACCAGCAAATGTCCGTTTGAATTGGACTGCACTGAATTTCCCATTTGTGTTATTAACAACTATACTATTGTGTGAGTCCCAAACGGAGATGCTATGTCTTAATGCTCACCATTTCTGCTTGATGTTGCATGACAATGTTTGCGCGTTTGTGCGTGTAATGTGTGCTTCCAACAGCCCGGAAGCCATTTGGTTTTAGAAGTAGTTTAGATCCAACTAACACTGTGTTCCTAAGACTACATCTTTTAGAGAGAAACATGGACACGGGCCTGCGGTTCAGAAATATTCCACAATATACAGCGGCTAACAACCAAACTGTGTTTTCCCCTCCAATCTCTTGGGTAGACTTTTATAAAACGTTCTAAATGATTTCTTTCAACTGTCAAGTTAAAGACCAAAAACAAGTGGGAAAAAACATCCATCCTTAATTTGACACTTTCCATGACTGTGTAAAGTCACTGCTTTCATACTATACAATATTCCCTTTAAAGATAAGCTTGGCAGTGTTTGCCTTTTTAAATGACTTTACCCAGCTAGCATTTTCATGACTTTGTATAGCCTATTGTTAGTTTTGATTTGGCATTGAGTGATATCTTTTTAAGCGTCATCTGAAATAGCTGTCAGACTGTAACGGTGATCTTGAGTCGAAGGAGAGGCGGACCAAAACGCAGCGTGGTTATTATTCATGGTTCTTTAATCAAGAAACTATACATGAATAGACTAACAAAACAAGAAATGTGAAAAACCAAACTAGCCCTATCTGGTGCAAACACAGAGACAGGAACAATCACCCACAAACACACAGTGAAACCCAGGCTACCTAAGTATGATTCTCAATCAGAGACAACTAATGACACCTGCCTCTGATTGAGAACCATACTAGGCATAGAAATACCCAAATCATAGAAAAACAAACATAGACTGCCCACCCCAACTCACGCCCTGACCATACTAAATAATGACAAAACAAAGGAAATAAAGGTCAGAACGTGACAGAGAGTTAATAAAATGGCACAATTACACTTGACATGTGGACTGACAATAATAAATAATAACATTTTTTATTTTGATTATTTAATCAACCTATATCATGTTATTACAAGTTATCCCTTTGGAGCACATGCAAAAAAGATTTTGAGTTGTTGAATGGGAGTGACGAATTGTATTACAATTGAATTTTAATGAGCTGAATGATGAAGAAGAAGAGGGTGATTGAATAGTGTAAGAATTGCTCTTCCTCTGTAGCTGTTACTTACTACAACTGTTGTTACACTATAAGGTTTTTATTCTAAGAGAAACTAAAATGTTATGTTAAATTCTGTTATATTCATAAAATATATGGTTTACTGCAAGTGATGTCTGCTAAATTAACAAGTTGATGATGAAGCCATAAAGCCTCAGCTACTAAACACAGATTAATAAAACCCCCAAAAGGTTTAACATGTTTTCCAGACCAGAGCTATGTGTTTCATTTATTACATTTACCTGTGGAATGTTACCAAATAGATATCAACAATAGATAGAAGCATCTGGTGGCAGAGAGTCATGCGGAGAATGGAGTGAAAGTGCACCGTACTGTAAGTACTCAACAAGGCTGTGGGCCAGGTGTAAATGGTTTAGCAGGACAATAGACTCTTGCCGAGTTTAGGGACTTTACATTTATTAATGCGTGTTTGCGCAGCATTTCACTTCACCCATCTCTTTGCATAGCCCACCACATGCACTGTTTTCTAACCACATCTGGATGGATCCATAACGCATTACTATGGGAATAAATCACTGAATGAGAGAAATAGTGGAATAAAGTAGGCTAATGCAATTGATGGCATGAAAATGTTGCATACTGAAACACCCAAAGTCATCCAATTGTTACGATAAGATTTGAAGTGTGTGGTCAACCGGAGTGTGGTCAACTATTTCAGCACCGTTTCACTCTGAAAGAGAGACCATCTGGAAAACATTTTGTGTTGCTTGGCAAAACTAGGTTAATTAAAAACATTGGAATATGCACTTTCGGATAGGGTTTAGCAATCAAAACGTCTGGCCTGCATGGACCTCTGTCGGATTTTATGGAAAAGTAAGCAAGCACCAACATGCTTCATAAAGATGCCCTCAAAGATGCCCTCTGGTGGTCAAACTAGCATCAATGGCAACAATAGCTGACGGTAAAATACTATGATGTCATGCACTCCAACATGCCATAACATTGTGCAATATCCCGCAAGCTGCTCTGCGGTATGATTAAACTTTTAAATGAGGACCTACTGTATTATACTACACACAGTAGTATCCATTGATTATGTAGTGCTTAATGTAGTATATTGTAGTACACTGTAGAATACACTACACGCTGTAGTATCCCTCGAGCAGGTGTAGTACTTATATATATTTTTTGAATGCTGTAGAATATTATAGTAAATACTACAGTATTATCCGTAAAAACACTAGTGTCCTCAAAAACACAACAGTTTTGTAAAACTATACTACAGTATTTAATTTGCAAATACACCACCCATGAATGAGAAACCTACATGCCAAGTATAGACCATATTTGGCTATAGAAAAGAGCAGAAGCTCTGAACTGTCCATTTAGACTCCTGTCCTACCTACCTACAGGTTATAGAAAAGAGCAGAAGCTCTGAACTGTCCATTTAGACTCCTGTCCTACCTACCTACAGGTTATAGAAAAGAGCAGAAGCTCTGAACTGTCCATTTAGACTCCTGTCCTACCTACCTACAGGTTATAGAAAAGAGCAGAAGCTCTGAACTGTCCATTTAGACTCCTGTCCTACCTACCTACAGGTTATAGAAAAGAGCAGAAGCTCTGAACTGTCCATTTAGACTCCTGTCCTACCTACCTACAGGTTATAGAAAAGAGCAGAAGCGCTGAACTGTCCATTTAGACTCCTGTCCTACCTACCTACAGGTTATAGAAAAGAGCAGAAGCTCTTAACTGTCCATTTAGACTCCTGTCCTACCTACCTACAGGTTATAGAAAAGAGCAGAAGCACTGAACTGTCCATTTAGACTCCTGTCCTACCTACCTACAGGTTATAGAAAAGAGCAGAAGCTCTGAACTGTCCATTTAGACTCCTGTCCTATCTACCTACAGGTTATAGAAAAGAGCAGAAGCTCTGAACTGTCCATTTAGACTCCTGTCCTACCTACCTACAGGTTATAGAAAAGAGCAGAAGCTCTGAACTATCCATTTAGACTCCAGTCCTACCTACCTACAGGTTATAGAAAAGAGCAGAAGCTCTGAACTGTCCATTTAGACTCCTGTCCTACCTACCTACAGGTTATAGAAAAGAGCAGAAGCTCTGAACTGTCCATTTAGACTCCTGTCCTACCTACCTACAGGTTGTAGAAAAGAGCAGAAGCACTGAACTGTCCATTTAGACTCCTGTCCTACCTACCTACAGGTTAAAGAAAACAGCAGAAGCTCTGAACTGTCCATTTAGACTCCTGTCCTACCTACCTACAGGTTATAGAAAAGAGCAGAAGCTCTGAACTGTCCATTTAGACTCCTGTCCTACCTACCTACAGGTTATAGAAAAGAGCAGAAGCTCTGAACTGTCCATTTAGACTCCAGTCCTATCTACCTACAGGTTATAGAAAAGAGCAGAAGCTCTGAACTGTCCATTTAGACACCTGTCCTATCCACCTACAGGTTATAGAAAAGAGCAGAAGCTCTGAACTGTCCATTTAGACTCCTGTCCTACCTACCTACAGGTTATAGAAAAGAGCAGAAGCTCTGAACTGTCCATTTAGACCCCTGTCCTATCTACCTACAGGTTATAGAAAAGAGCAGAAGCTCTGAACTGTCCATTTAGACTCCTGTCCTATCTACCTACAGGTTATAGAAAAGAGCAGAAGCTCTGAACTGTCCATTTAGACTCCTGTCCTACCTACCTACAGGTTATAGAAAAGAGCAGAAGCTCTGAACTATCCATTTAGACTCCAGTCCTATCTACCTACAGGTTATAGAAAAGAGCAGAAGCTCTGAACTGTCCATTTAGACTCCTGTCCTATCTACCTACAGGTTATAGAAAAGAGCAGAAGCTCTGAACTGTCCATTTAGACTCCTGTCCTACCTACCTACAGGTTATAGAAAAGAGCAGAAGGTTTCCTCAAGGAGAAAGACCCCACTTCTATGTCAAAGATAATAAAGCAAAAAGACAATAGTAAATACTACAGTATATTACAGTCATCTCTGCAAAAACACTACAGTAAGTACTACAGTATACTACAGTCATGTCTGCAAAAACACTACAGAAAATATTACACTAATTTCCACAAAAACACTACAGTGAATATTATGGTATAGAAATATAGTAATACAATAGTATTTGTACCATAGTATACTATAGTATTTTTTTCATGCATGTGAAATGCTGGAAGCTTTTGTGAATTCTTACACGCCTAGTCAAGTTGGTTAGTTGGCCAGAGGGATCACCTGGAAAGAGAGGTAATGTTAGGAAAGACCTACAACACAATTGTTTACAATCCTTGTGGGGAGCAAACAATTGATTCCCATTCAAAATCCTATTTTCCCTAAACCTATCCCTAACCCCTAACCTAACCTTAACTCCTAACCCTAATTCTAACCCTAATCCTAGCCCTTTTCCTTGTGGGGACTGGCGAAATGTCTCCACTTGCTGAATTTTCCTTGTTTTAATATCCTTGTGAGGACTCCTAGTCCCCACAAGGATAGTAAAACCAAACACACACACACACACACACCACACTACCTCTGGCCTAATATCTCTGATCTACATGTATACGCTATCTCTAGTTATAAGGTATCTCTAGTCACAGATCAAGCTCTGCCAGGATCAGTATGACCACCTGCCTTTCCAGATATGATGATTTGTATAGGAATGTGCATTAATGTGGAAAAAGAAAAGAAAAATGGTGACTGTCCATTGTTGCCTATTCATCTGTAAGACATATACAGTACATACGCTACAGGCCCAAACTCTGCAATGCCAGCCAAGACCAACATTCTCCCATGTCATACATACCAGAGATCGCTTTCCAGGGTTTTTCATTTTTTTCCTCAATCTCATTTTCCTGATCCTGACGTTCGCCTCCAAATCATTCTTTTCCCCTGTAGTTCAGAAGGCGAGGGGATGAGGTTACAAAACACAGACGGGTTTGTGCGGTTGCCTAGCGACAGGGAGCGGCGGGGTTGGAGTGTCGACAGACAGAGCTACTTATCGTTCAGACAGAAGGCACCTTTGGTAATGTTCCATTGCCAGCAGCAGTAGATGCTGGCACTAGTAGATGAGTAACCTGTGTGTCAGCGCGGTAGATCCTATTCCTGGATGGTGTGGTGCTCTGCCAACCTGACATAATAAATCAAACACACCTCAGAGCTCAGAGATGATCAGACCTGGGTCGAATCATTAGGCACCAAACAGAAGAAAATGGATTGAAACAGGGAGGGATCTACCTGCCGTTGTCCAATATAAAAAAGCTTGCTTTCCTTTTCCGTTGCAAAACATTTTGCTACGGTTTGAACTGATGTGCACTAACGAATATGACCTTGATCTGCTGAATGTGTACAGTACAGTGTGTATCTGTTGGCTGCATTTGTTCTCCTTGTCCTCAGATGGGATGATTAAGTGGTTGTCTGCTTTTGCTTTACTAGTGCATTGGAGCTGTCATGATGAAGCCTATGATATAATAAGGGTAATTATCTGTACATCTCCACCCTACCTACCCTTTTCCTGGTGCTGAAAGATCAGCCAACTCTCAGGCAGGGGCTGTTTGGGCTATCATGTTCAAGGATACCAGTGGCGGTTGGTGCCGTTTAAGATTAGGGAGGATTGAAACCATTTTTTTTATGTGCACGGCTTTATTTCTATTACAGCATATTGGATGACTGTCATTCATATTCCATTCACCCAGTTCAATATAACAGCGATAGGTTTAGGCTACTCAAATGTCGAGAGACAAATTAGACTAATCATTGTGTGACACACACATTCAATACCGCATTGCACACTCTTGCCTGCATCTAGCTAATCTGGGGTGTAATCATTAGTCCAAACAGTTGCAAAACAAAGTGTTTCATTTCGTTCTGTTTGCTTCCATTTAAGAAACGTTTTGCAACAGAATCGGCGGAATGAATACATCCCTGATCACCTGCACACACAATTCACTTTCATAGCAGCCACATACAGCATTATCACTTGCTCGTTGTATAATTCCTTCTCGCATCTTTGTGCTCTTCTCCTCTCACCTTTAGCTAACCGCCACACAGCCTAAATTGCTGTCACCCTATGAACTTCAATGTCAGCAAACTAGAACTAACGCGTTTGTAAACACAGATTGGATTTTGGGTTTACTATCACACAATGCAGTGTACAGCAAACAGTTTACCAGTTACACTGGCAGGCCCCGGTGGCAATACATTTATAAACCCGAAAGCTTAAGTGAAAGGTAACAAACAAAACAAAAACAAAAATAGCTTTCTCTCTCTCTGCTTCTTCTCCTTAATTTTTGAAGAAATGAATGTGTTAAAAACTGTTCAACTATTGTCTCTCTCTCTCTTTGAGTCAACTACTCTATGCAAAGGGTTGAGAACCATGAGCCTCCTAGGTTCTGAATTTAAGTCAATGTACCCAGAGGAGGACGCAAAATAGCTGTCCTCCGGCTACATCATGGTGCTACTCTAGAGGGTGCTGTTGAAGCTACTGTAGACCTTCATTGCAAAACAGTGTATTTTAATCAGATATTTGGTGACGTGTGTATATTTAGTATATTTTTATCTAAAAATAAGAAAAAAAATTGTTTCAGAATTATAATTTACTGAGTAGTATGGTCCTCCACTTCTGCCTCTGAGGAGCCTCCACTGATGTATACACACATGAGACGCACACACGCGAACGCACACACACACACACACACACACACACACACACACACACACACACACACACACACACACACACACACACATACAAACCACACACACACACACACACACACACACACACATGCACACACACGCACACACACATGCACACACACTGAAAGACATGTATGTATCCACACCCTTATACACGTGTGCCTGCCTACACATATGTGAGTTTTGACATTGGATAAGCACTTTACATGTTAGCACTGTAATATCCATTCTCATCATACCTGGGTTGTTATTGATGATCGGTCAAAGACCCATTCAGATTATTCTGATAGAGTTGTAATCTTTTGACACTTATAATGGAACCTCAGTAAGGATGGTTTGTGGATCATTAAATGGAAGGGGGTTAGAGAGACTAACACAATATCTGGAAAACCTTTTTTGTTTCTCTGTGTATTCCATCTCTGATGCCCTATAGAACTCCTGTTATTGAGGAATAGATGACACAGCAGCCAGAGCAAGTCAGAGCAAACCTCCATCCAGCATCAACAGCTCTCATATAAAGAAAGAAGGGAACACATCTTTCACTCACTCTTTCATCTTTCTTCACTCTTTCATAAAACGATAAAAAATCCGCCATCCAGGTTAAGTTTGATGGGATCCGGAGGTTCCCAGAACCCTGTGTTAATTAGGAGGCTGGAGATCACACGGATGCATCCCATGGCATCATAATCCCTACTATATATAGTGCACTAAATACAAAATATGATGCCATTTGGGACATACCCCATGTCTCCCTTGGGCACTATTTATTTGAGAGTTTGAAGAAGCAAGCCACAGGGCACTCACCCCACTCATAAACTACTTTGTTTGTTGTAAAACGTCTTTAGACTTCTGAATTATATGCACTGTTTGTTTCCTCGTCAGGAAGATTCTGTGTAATGTTAATGTTTTATTTAATACTACAGCCGAAGGTTTCAGTTGTGAAATATATACCCACTGGACATAGAAATCAAGGTCATTTCAATTAAATGAAGTGGAAACTAATGTGTGAAGCTTGTATTCAATTGCCCCTCCCTGATGTATGGCAGATTCAAGATGAAATCGTTAACCGTGGCACTTAATAGGCACTTAATGTAGTGGGTACCCTTGTGATAAACTATAGGCTGAATGCTTCTAGACTGGCTCCTTGACAGAGACAAAGGGTGTTCATAGTGTATATGTCATGGATGAGAAGAGAAAGTGGAGTAGGTGTTGGGCACGGGGGGGAGGACGTGGAGATGGAGGAGCAGGGGAGATGAAGGAGGCAGCTCTGTTTTGTTTTCTATCTCTCACACCCAACCATACCTGTATCATGGAGTCCCAAAGGTAGGTTGAGTGGGATCGTAGGATAGCCAAATCAAATCTAATTGTATTCGGCATGTACAGCGTTTACTGCAGGTATTAAAGGTGCAGCGAATCGCTTGTTTGCTCGCTCCCTCAAAAATGCAGTACATTAAACTGGTTCCTCCAAACCAATGTTCTTTTTCATTCAAGCTTTCTTCAGACATAGTAGAAATTACAAGAGGAGAGAAATTTAGAAGGGTTGACTCAGGGATTGAACCCTGTTTTCCAACACAGAATCATAAGTGGAGACCAGGAAGTGTTACCACTCAGCCACAGCTCTGCACCAGACCAGTGTTTTATGGGGAATACTATCCTATAGGAGACATTGGAGCTCTCTGGAAGCTATTAGCTAGTGGGGAAGGCTGGGATGTGATGGAAGGGAACCACTGACCCCACACTCATACACCCACAGTCTCAGAGAATCCCCAACTGGGACTGTCACCCCAACTCAACCCCTCTCATGCTTTAGAATAGCTTATAGTTGCATGACTGTGGTTCTTCTTTGTTCCCATATACATGAAGAAATTCTTCCTGTGTTTGGGAACGACCCACTATGTTATGGCCTGTGATTCAGTGCGCTGTAGGTCTCGTCTTCCTCCCCCTCATATAATTCAATTGAACCTCTGAAATTCTCCAGTAAATGTTACCATATTCTGCTTTCAACTGTGTTTTCTTCTGGAGCTCTGTTTTGGGGAGAGTTTTCTGCTCCAGAGCATGTCATCCATGTGGGTTCTGTGGCCTCCCTCCTCCTCGAACCTCCATCCACGTTTCTAGAGTCGAACAGACAGAACCATACACGTCTGAAAACTGTTAGGGGATTCACTCAAGTGGAGACACTTGGTTGTCCATGAAACCGCTGTTTCTATTGTTGTGCCAATGGATGTCCATAATCAGATGTTTACTTTCACCCTCAATCTAACTTGGTTAGGCCTTGGTTAGAGTGAGTCATGTTGTAGACACAAGCTTCATTCAGCATTTAGCATGAGATCCCATGTATTCTGGGTGTAAATCATAGGTCATGGTTGAGGTTGAGGTTGAGGTTTTTGTGTCCCTCATCGAGCAAACATTAACGCTCTCACACACACACATACACACACACACGCACACGCACACGCACACGCACGCACACGCGCGCGCGCGCGTGCGCACACACACACAAAGGAGAAGTTGGGCAGGATCAGAAATCTGTAAAGCAAGTAGCTGCTGTAAGGTCTGCTATTATAGTGATATTCTGAACGTAGGAAGGTCGTTCCACCAATTCAGTGCCTTTTGAAATGTGTAACTTGGTAAAAAAAAGAAGAAGATTGATTTCACCTAATTTCAACATTCTGTCAAAAAGAGCACATGCATGTTCAACTTAATACATTTCAAGAGGTTAAGTGAAAAAATGACTATATTAAGTGCCAAGGGTGCCTATTAAGTGCCAGGGTTGACGAATTCATCTTAAATCTTAAATCTGCCATACATTTCCCTTGTGTGCATCAGGGAGGGGCAATTGAATACAAGCTTCACAAAAAAGTGTAATTATTAAAACATTTCCAGCCTATCTATCTATGGGCAACATGGTTGATGTGTTATGCTCGACCCACTCTGGGTTCCACCACAACAACAAAAAACTGAAAATGGCCAAAAATAGTAGAATAGTAGATTTGACTATTAGATGTGCTTTGTTTCTTTTGAAAGAATCATAAAGAAATGAATGGTTTCACCATATTAAAATGAGAGTTCAATTCACATAACAGGGTTGACCTTAAAATGCCAGCCAGCTGTTTTTCCTTAAAACAAATCACTAATCACATGAAATAAATAATCATCTTCAGAGAATACTTTGTCAAAGCTACATAATAACTAGGGCTTTACAATGATGGAGAAAACCTAACATTTGTGGCTAAGTGGGTTAAAATCTCTCAAAGTCAGAGGGTGCACAGAGGGACATGTCCAAATGCTGATTTATTGAATTATCCATGTGGCCTTTTTTTAAATGCAATACTGGTGCACAATTTCTACTTAAAAATGAGTAAAAGGCACTCATTTCGTGGAGCAACCCAGGATTAGAGCTGTACTTTGCTCTGTGTAAGATTTGTGCCAGTGTGTGTGTTGTGTATCCGTTAGGTGTGTGGGGCTATGGGTGTGTCTGCTTTGAGTTGGATCAGCCTCTCCTCACAGTGAGTGTGTGTGACTGGGGGTATTGTGAATCTACTGGGAGCAGAGAGCCCCATGTCTGATGCAGTCATGCACTACCATCTTGGATGGTACTTGGTTCTTGGGTGCCTGCTACTGGATTTACTTGGAGCTTGTCTGGAGGGACAAAGGATACCAAAGTCAAAGAGGAAAGAGGTAGGGCCTCACCCGGACTTTGAACTAATCCCCTCTGAGGGCAGGTATAGGGCACCCTGGCAGGAAAAACAGAACTAGACAATCATTTGTGCCAGGTGTGATACCCCTCCTTTAACAGCTTGGGCTCATGTTCCTATCGACCCTGTAAAGCCAGCAGGCTAGTTCTTTTATTGGTATGTAACTGTTGTGAATGTTCTCGTCTACAGTATTTAAACGCCACTTTAAACGTGTACATGATACTGCAACAACATTTCCCCATGGGGACAATAAAGTTATTCAAGTAAAAACACCCATATGTTTCTATTGGGTTGGTGTAGTGTGATTATGTTCCATTGATGTAGAATTATTAATGTGGTCCTTAAGCGCACTTTAGTAGGTCCTCAATGTGGCATCATGACAGGGCCAGAGATGTGTATGTCCTAGATAGGATATGTTCAGTCACTTTGGTATGTGAGAGAAATATCCACATAATGAATACATTAGCATAACTGTTACAAAGGGCTTGATAATGCTTTAATTGAGTTGAATTTCATGTTAATAACTGTGCAACGGGTCGGCTTGATTATAGAGGTCTTTAACTTTGTTTAATGTTTGTGTGTTATTAACACACTGAATGTTGCTTGTGGTTTTGAGGTTTTACATCTAAGAGGTTCACAGCTGTTTTTGTTGGTTAGACAGAAGAACAGTCATCAGTGAGCTGTTTTAACCTAAACTATCCCTTTGGTTGAGTTATTGTTCAACATTGCAACACTGAGTACTGGGGAGATTTGTTATGGATTTGCTATGGAACCCTGACCTGTTCACCGGATGTGCTACAAGTCCCAGACCTGCTGTTTTCAGGAGCGGTAGAGATACTCTGAATGATCGGCTATGGGAATGTTGGCCTACTGTTACTCTTCTCTTGATCATGTCTGTACTGTAAATCTGTCCAGAGTCCTCTAGCCTTAAAGCTGACAGCGCTTCTTTGTTCCTTTTTGTAATGTCCATTTTCTTTCAGCTCTGTATATTCATATATAACATAGCATCTTTTTCAACAGCCATATTCTTATGGCTATTTTCACTACATTTTCCTTGCTATTATTTTCTGGTTTCCAATTTGTGTCAATTCAATGTTTTTCAATGTTTACTTCTCTTTTCACCAGGGAAGTCCTGAGCATTGTGGTGTTTTTGTGGTGTTTTTTTAAAGCCAATATTTCTACCTCCTGCTGCAAGACCCAGCCAGTTTGAGATGCCTACAGACATACCTGTGTCTGGGATAGATTTACGAACCTTACTGCTTGATTTGGCCTTTGTGTGTGTGTGTGTGTGGTGGTTGGGGGGGGGGGGGGGGGGTAGCACCTATGCCTAGAGCAGTTGTGTGAGTGGTTGGCCTCCATAGATCTCTCAGGATGGCCTGTAGAGTGGAGAGCTGTCAGCTCCAGAGACATGGAGGCTACCAGAACAGACTGAGACTGGCGCTGACAGAGGGATATCACCCCAATTAGAAATAACCATTCGTCTCCATCCCAGGTGTGCCACTAAAGATCTGACATATGTGATGAATCCTAGGAATTTCCCATTTTCCCCCTGAAATCCACTGAGAGTAGAAGAAATCAATAGATGAACACAGGAGGCTGCTGAGGGGATGACAGCTCATAATAATGTCTGGAATGGAGTGAATGGAACGGCATTAACCACATGGAAAACATGTTTGATTTGTTCCATACCGGTCCAATTATTCTGTTCCAGCCATTTGCTATGAGCCCGTCTTCCCGAATGAAAGTGCCACCGACTGCCTGTGATGGAGAATTTCCAAGTGGGCATAGCTGGGTCAACAAAGAGCATGTAAAACTAACAGGAAGAGTCATTTGTTTGTATTGTGACATGCAGCCCAGACCCCAGACACATTCATTCTATTGGAGAAGGTGGAAGGTGGAAAGTTTTTAAGTTCCTCAGCGTACACATCACGGACAAACTGAAATGGTCCACCCACACAGACAGCGTAGTGAAGAAGTACAGGTGCATCAAAGCTGGAACCGAGAGACTGAAAAACAGCTTCTATCTCAAGGCCATCAGACTGTTAAACAGCCATCACTAACATTGAGTGGCTGCTGCCAACATACTGACTCAAATCTCTAGCCACTTTAATAATTAAAATAAATGTAGTCACTTTAAACAATGCCACTTTATATAATGTTTACATACCCTACATTACATTACTCATCTCATATGTATATACTGTACTCTATACCATCTACTGCATCTTGCCTATGCCGTGCGGCCATCGCTCATCCATATATTTATATGTACATATTATTATTCATTCCTTTACACTTGTGTGTATTAGGTAGTTGTTGTGAAATTGTTAGATTACTTGTTAGACATTACTGCACGGTCGGAACTAGAAGCACAAGCATTTTGCTACACTCGCAGTAACATCTGCTAACCATGTCTATGTGACCAATAAAATTAGATTTGATTTGAAAGTTAAATGTCTTATGTAAAGTGTTTGTGTTATGGCTGTTAGTGCCTTGCTATGAACCTACAGATATACCAACATGCTATATAACTGTCACTCACCTGCACATCTGGCCCTCTCCACCCTCCACCTATTCCTCTGTTTGTGCTGAGTTCACATTTCCTCATTGTGTCTCAGCATGCTGGTTGAAAGCGCTACTGTTGATGACACATACATTGCCTGCTTGAGCCTGTTGCTGCAGAGGCCCCTGGGTAAAGGGAGCAAATAGGGCATCTTGTCTTGGCACTGAACATGTAAAGGAGATGTATTGAATTACCTATGAAGGTTCTTAATAGATCCATCATAAGGAGGTACTTGAGGTACTGAAAAACATCACTTCGAGATTGCCAAGACCTTGCTGGATCATAATGGAAAGCATCATTGTGCTGTCTGCCCCCTAGTGGGGTACTGAGTATTACTACAACAGCTTAGTACCCCTGGCTCCTGTCTGACAACAGCTCAGTACCCCTGGCTCCTGTCTGATTTGGCTGTGTGTGTGTGTGTGTGTGTGTGTGTGTGTGTGTGTGTGTGTGTGTGTGTGTGTGTGTGTGTGTGTGTGTGTGTGTGTGTGTGTGTGTGTGTGTGTGTGTGTGTGTGTGTGTGTGTGTGTGTGTGTGTGTGTGTGTGTGTGTGTGTGTGTGTGTGTGTGTGTGTGTGTGCGCGCGCGCGCGCTGTAATGGTACCCCAAGTAAGCACAGCCTACCAGGCTGGGATATCGGGCAGACAATACAGTAGATAAGCTGGAGAGGCGCCAGAAGCCAGGGACAGATCCAGTGTCGGCTTATCAGAGAGGAGTCACTGCGGGCCAGGCAGAGGAACTTGAGAAAGAACCTTTGTTTCCAGCAGTGGAGCACCCCGTACCAGCCCACCTCAGCCCCTCACTGGCTCCCCTTGCTCAGTCACCCGAGTGCCCTTGAGTTTGGATCTCTAACTCTCTGTTTCATATTACATTGAGCTTTGATGAGAGAAACTATATGTACCTTGTGGCGCCTAGTTTTGCACTGATTCTGAACTTCACACTGTCCTCTGTCCTCCCCCCCCCCCCCCCCACACACACACACACACACACAGCCGGGCAGGCAGGCTGCTGCTCCCCACATGCCTCCCAGACCAGCTTAACTTTACTGCTCCCTGCTGTGGCGGCCCATCAGGGTCATCAAACAGAATTTACAACCCCTCACCCCAAGCAGGCTCCTCTCTGCTCCACTTTCCCCTAGGCCCAACACCCTCTCCTGAGCTAGCGATGTGCACTGGGAGGGAGGGGAATGTAACTTCAGGTTGTTGTGGACTTGTTTTGTATGAGGAGTTTCAACATCTGAGGTCAGTTACAGGTAGTTAGATGGTGTACAGGTAGTTAGATGGTGTATGTGTTGAAATGGGAAGGGAAGTACACAGTTCTAAAGAGGTGATGTTTTTACTGTGGTAGTTGAGTGAGGAGGGTGTACACATGCAGTGGTTCCTCCTTTAAAAGTTGCAAGCTTACACCACGGGACTTAGAGGTAGCCAGCATCACGGCTTCATTGCTCCAGACCACCACAAGGGAGAGTTAGAGCACTCATTATGCATTTGGGTCCCAAGGTTTTTATATGACCAATCATATTGAGAGGTTCCAATGGCAAATTTGACGTGAGCCACCCGTCTCTGGTGACTGTCTTCAGCGAAGACGGCTGACAAAACAAATAGACACATTTTTTCAAATTTTCGCCTAAAAGGACTAATCTAAATGCCTGTAGCTCAGGCCCTGAAGCAAGGATATGCACATTATTGATACTATTTGAAAGGAAACACATTGAAGTTTGTGGAAATGGGAATTGAATGTAAAAAACAACCGTTTTTCCCCCTCTACCACCAACTATGAAATGCAACAGAAAGGGTCCACATCTAGCCATCATTCTGGTTAATTCCAATGGTGTCCACAAGATGGCAGCAGTGTATGTTTCAGACAGATAACTTGAAGTATGAGCAAACTACATGACATTTAGTGTGAAGTCACCCAGTTACATTTGGGCAAGTCACGAAGGACACATTAACATTCACATTACATCTTTCTGCGAGAATATCGTCAAATCTGTATACTTGCACATTTGTTTAGTTTTTCCAGTATTAGTAGCCCTATTATAAGTTCAACATTTGCAAAACAACCAGTGTTCATAACTCTCCATATTCTTAGAATTTTTGTCCAAAAGGAAAAGGCTATGGCAGAAGGTTAGCAGCTACATTTTACGACAGATAAGGGGTACTCCGGATACTCCCGTAAAGCCCAGCTCATTGGCTATCTAGCTAGCTTTGTTTTACCCCGATTTGTTCTTATTTAGCAAAGTTACAGTTGATCAAGTGAAGACCACTCGCGTCATCAGCGTGCCATGAAGGTGTCGCTCTCTGACCAAATGTGTGGTGTCCAGTAGGATATAATACACCCCTAATGATACAGTGAAGTCTGGTTATGTTCTAGGATCTCTGAGGAATAAATACGCATGTGATTTGACTGGTTGAAACAACGTTTAGGGTTAGATTTTCACAGATTCCTTTCTTTGCAAATTGAACGAGTGGAAATACAAAATCGATCGTGCATGCTATATGGACCTTAAATTCAGAGCTGAATTTATCAAACATATCGTGTTGAAAAAAGTGTTTTGTTGATAGGAGCTCTCTTCAAACAATAGCATGGCATGTTTTCACAGTAATAGCTACTGTAAATTGGACAGTGCAGTGATATTAATACGAATTTAAGCTTTCAGCCGATGTAAGACACTTATATGTACCGACATTTGTTGTTTCTCTAAAATCTGCGATCGTGACACAAGGCGCTGCATGATTTACAACTGTCCTGTTGACGGGACGCCGATCCCTAAGAAGTTTTAATGTAGAGACAAACGATTGTGCATATTTTTTTGTCAAAAAGTTAATTTACGAAAATTGCTATTTAGCAAGTTTTTTTTCAGTCATATCCAATACCAGGTGTATCAAACTCCATTCTTTGAATGATGCTGTGTCTGCATGTATGTATTACAATTATACACTTCAACAATGTTTACCACTCCTGCTCCTGGGACATCAATGATTACACATTGTAACTATGCAATAGACTAGAGACATGATTTAAGTAATGGCTGATTTGTAATTCATATATACAGAATAAAAAGACAGTACATTCACGGCCACAAGCGTGCTGAATGACGTGTGGAAGAGAGCGAGGAACCAGATGGGAGTAACTATCCAGGCTGTTTGCTCTGAGACCGGCATAATAATGTAATGAAACAAGCAGCGAGCAGGTTTTGAACCCTCAACATTCTAACGCGAAGTCCAGCACGCTATCGACTGTGACAAAATGTATTAATTGGGGTTGGGGCCGATTGTGGCTAAAAACACTTTATCTATTGGAATATTTAACATGTGGAAAGGGGGAAAAGTGTTATTACTAGTTTTTCATAAGTGTAGCAGGATGGGCTGTTAGCTGAACAATAGACTATTCAACCTTTACTAAAGAATTGTCTAATAGCCGAGCTAGGTGTGATTATTTGGATCCTTGACCTATATAAAATAACTTAACTGGCTGAGGTAGGCTATGAGGCTTTAATAGGCCTACTTACAATTGCAACTGGTCTAAAATGTAGCATCCTACATAGAATAATCATTTAAAGAAAAAAAGTCTGCACGTTCGATCTAAACAATGGAACTAATAATTAAAAGCGCACATTTCTAAATGCCAAACTATAAAAGTAATTGGAAATGTAGATAGATATAAATGATGTGTGACATTGTGGTTACAATAAAGAATGTAGCCCATCATGCAAATGTTTCCTATTAGCAGGACAATAGAGTTTTTATAACCCGGCTACTGTTGTGAAAATCCATCAACTTGCAATGTATTCAATGCTTAAGTCCTCTAAAGTGTTACATTTCTAACTCAGAACAGCATTTCTTCATCAACATCTTTATGCTTTCGTTAATCTTCTTGATCTCTCTTTTTTTGTGGCAATTTTGAGCAAATTGCTCAAGGGCCACAGTTGATTAGTCTGTGAAGATGACGTTATTGAATGTCTCGCCAGCTTTGATCCATGACTGGGCCTGCAGGACGCAAAGTTTTTTGTTTGTCAGACGAATCATTGGAATCATTGACTCACTCACGCGTTGAAAAGGAGAAGGGCGAGGAACGAGATGGAGTCACAATCCATGCAAGGCACACCTGTGAGCTCTGGAACTCCATCTCCGACAGGCAGAGTCAACATACGTGGCGGGTCGTCAGGTCTTCGTTTCACCCTGACATTTCCATTCCTCTTCTGACAACAGATCAACTGCTCACCAGGCACAGCAAGGGCTGCCCGGACCGTTATGCTGTTCTGCTATTCCACAGATGTGTAACTGGAGGTGTCCCTGTGGATGTATTTCAAGGCCTACCTTCAAACTCAGTGCCTCTTCTAAAGAAAAAAAATCTAAAGAAATCAGCCAAGACCTCAGAAAAAAAATTGTAGACCTCCACAAGTCTGGTTCATCCTTGGGAGCAATTTCCAAATGCCTGAAGGTACCACATTCATCTGTACAAACAATAGTACGCAAGTATAAACAACATGGGACCACGCAGCTGTCATACCGCTCAGGAAGGAGACGCGTTCTTTCTCCTAGAGATGAACGTACTTTGGTGAGAAAAGGGCAAATCAATCCCAGAACAACAGCAAAGGACCCTGTGAAGATGCTGGAGGAAACAGGTACAAAAGTATCTATATCCACAGTAAAATGAGTCCTATATCGACATAACCTGAAAGGCCGCTCAGCAAGGAAGAAGCCAGTGCTCCAAAACCGCCATAAAAAAGCCAGACTACGGTTTGCAACTGCACATGGGTACAAAGATCGTACTTTTTGGAGAAATGTCCTCTGGTCTGATGAAACAAAAATAGAACTGTTTGGCCATAATGACCATCATTATGTTTGGAGGAAAAAGGGGGAGGCTTGCAAGCCGAAGAACACCATCCCAACCGTGAAACACGGGGATAGCAGCATCATGTTGTGGGGGTGCTTTGCTGCAGGAGGGACTGGTGCACTTCAGAAAATAGATGGTATCCTGAGGAAAAATGATGTGAATATATTGAAGCAACATCTCAAGACGTCAGTCAGGAAGTTAAAGTTCGGTCGCAAATGGGTCTTCCAAATGGACAATGACCCCAAGCATTCTTCCAAAGTTGTGGAAAAATGGCTTAAGGACAACAAAGTCAAGGTATTGGAGTGGCCATCACAAAGCCCTGATCTCAATCCTATAGAAAATGTGTGGGCAGAACTGAAAAAGCTTGTGCGAGCACGCTGACTACACCACCCTGACTCAGTTACGCCAGCTCTGTCATGGGGAATGGGCCAAAATTCAGTCAACTTATTGTGGGAAGCTTGTGGAAGGCTACACAAAATGTTTGACCCAAGTTAAATCATTTAAAGGCAATGCTACCAAATACTAATTAAGTGTATGTAAACTTCTGACCCACTGAGAATGTGATGAAAGAAATAAAAGATGAAATAAATCATTCTCTCTACTGTTATTCTGACATTTCACATTCTTAAAATAAAGTGGTGATCCTATCTGACCTTTTACAGGGACTTTTTACTATTGTGAAAAAGTGAGTTTAAATGTATTTGGCTAAGGTGTATGTAAACTTCCCACTTCAACTGTATACTGTTATTTTATTTAACCTTCTGTTTTACTATATACCTTTTGCTTTGTATATAGACAAACTTACCATCAAAAATCAAATGTGGACCTAGTCCCTAGCGAGAAATTTACCCCCACACATGGAGTTTGAGAGGATGCTTAGGACTTGGTTTGCTTGACTGAAGATCTCGTACAACGCTGTGTACTACTCCCTTCACAGAACAGCACAAACTGGCCCTATCCATAATAGAAAGAGGAGTGGGAGGCCCTGGTGCACAACTGAACAAGAGGACAAGTACATTCGATTGTCTAGTTTGAGAAACAGACGCCTCACAAGTCCTCAACTGGCAGCTTCATTAAATAGTACCCACAAAACACCCGTCTCAACGTCAACAGTGAACAGGCGACTCCGGGATGCTGGCCTTCTAGGCAGAGTTGCAATGAAAAAGCCATATCTCAGACTGGCCAATAAAAATGTACTTGTCCTCTTGTTCAGTTGTGTACCGGGGCCTCCCACTCCTCCTTCTATTCTGGTTAGAGCCAGATTGTTCTGTGAAGGGAGTAGTACACAGCGTTGTACGAGATCTTCAGTTTCTTGGCAATTTCTCGCATGGAATAGCCTTCATTTCTCAGAAGAAGAATAGACTGACAATTTTCTGGCCAGTATGAGATGATGGTAGCGGGGTGAACAGGTGCTGTAGGTGTCCTGGAGGGCAGGTAGTTTGCCCCCTGTGATGCGTTGTGCAGACCGGAGAGCCCTGTGGTTGTGGGCGGTGCAGTTGCCGAACCAGGCAATGATACAGCCCAACAGTGTGCTCTCAATTGTGCATTGTAAAAGTTTGTGAAGGTTTTAGGTGACATGCCAAATTTCTTCAGCCCCCTGAGGTTGAAGAGGCACTTTTCGTCTTCTCCACTATACTGTCTGTGTGGGTGGACCATTTCAGTTTGTCCGTGATATGTACTCCGAGGAACTTACAAATTTACACCTTCTCCATTAGTCTCTCAAAGCACTTAATGATGACAGAAGTGAGTGCTGCGGGACGATAGTCATTTAGTTCAGTTACCTTTGCCTTCTTGGGTACAGGAACAATGTTGGCCATCTTGAAGCATGTGGGGACAGCAGACTGGGATAGGGAGATATGGAATATGCCAGCCAGCTGGTCTGCACATGCTCTGAGGCTAGGGATGCATGATTGATAGATAGGTCAATGATGTGTATTGTATTTTAAAATTGTTTTTTTTCTAAGTAATTCTTTCCACAGCTTTCCACAAGTTATGCATACACAACAAGAAATAAACATCTCTGATAAATATGTAATCTAAGCTATGATCTCATATACTGATATTCAGCACCACAATACATTACTTGTGTTTATGTTGTGTCTCCATAGGATGTGTTTGGGCAGAGTGGGAGTCGGCGTGGGGACGGGACATGGGGTCCCCGCCAGAAAGGCTCGGTGGGACGAGGGGATGTCTTTGTGGTGGACGAGGACACAGACCTGGCTGATCCAATCCTCCAGGGGGGACACCGCAACCCTCAGTGGAAACCCAGCAGTCAGGGCCCCAAAGGCAGCCGTGAGGGCAAGCCTGAGCCCTCCTCCAAACTCTTGGAGGAGAACATCACCACGGACAAGAAGACAAAAGACTCTGGAGGGAGGGGCATCGGCCTGTTTCCCGCAAAACCCTTGGATGATATCATTATTGATTTGGACCCTGGGTTTTCCCCGAAGAAGCCCTCAGTGGAGTTTCCCCATGTCGATAAGACTCAGATAGAGACCCCCCTGGACCAGGAGCACCCAGACTCTAACCTGCTGAGAGAGGAGGTGGAGTGGCCTCAGACCCCTTCTCAGACTGCCTTCACCCCCACCTCAGAGCCCCCTGCCCCCCCTGTGGAGGCTGTAACTGAGGAGAGGAGACCCACCACACACATCCCCACCCAGCCAGACCCTGACCGGGCTATCACTGTGGAACGAGGACCAGAACGCCCACGCACAGTGTCCATCGTACACAGGGAAGGGGATCTGGTTCTGGGCTCTGATGGCCAGATGTATAGGCTCCAAAGAGGGCCCCCAGGCCGAATGGGGCCCCCAGGAAAGGAGGTAAGTGTCTTCAACATCTTCCTCAACTTTTTCGCTGTGCCAGTGCTCATGTGTCATGTTGTGTAACTTTTAATGTTCATGTTTATGGAGGGTGATGCTTACTGCTTGGGACAGTTCATTAGTGGTTTTGATGTTAGAGCAGAGATCGTTGTCTTGCTTACCACTTTTTTTTATGTAAACAATAAAACAAACCTAACATAATAATAATAGTAATAATGATTATAATATTAATAACTTTATTTGTAAAATTCGCTTTTCAATACAAGTAACAAAGTCCTTCACATCATAAAATAATGAATGGAGCATTATGAAATCAGAAAATATATTCTGTGTTTGGCCTTTAGGTTCGGCATCAATCTGAATATAATCAACAGCCTTGATCTTGTTAAAACATGATTTAACCCTGATGTCTTTCATGTTCCTCTCCTTACATTAGCTACTCCACAGCTCCAAATGGCACCATAAGTGTCAATGCCTTCACTTCATTAGTCGCAGCAAGCATATCAACAAGCCTCTTTGATTGGTGGAGGGGGCGTGAAGCCCTTAGGGCCACCAGAACCAGACCCAGATGGAGCAACATCTGGCCCATTTTGGTCCTGCTCCTGGAGCCTCAGCCTGGCTCTCTTGCTGCTATAAAAGCCTGGGATCACTCGGCACCATTACTGTGATTTATCCCGGCTGTATCGAACATGATAGATGTCCTGCTGGCCAGGAGTAAATGGCTCTGTAGTGGAGAAGGCTGCAATAATTAAGCCCCCTCTCATGTAAAGCAAGGCTATGGTCTAGATGTCCTGGCGATTGTGTTGTATGTCAGGCCTGCGGAGGGTGTGTGTGTGTGTGTGCTTGCGTGTGTGTGTGTGTGACTGTTAGGTGAGGCTGGTCTGGCTATAGCTCCCTCAAATGACATGGACAAATTTTTATGTCCTCGTTGCATGTAAATCTTCTGTGATATTTGACGTGACATATACACTGAGTGGACTAAACATTAGGAACACCTCTTTCCATGACATAGACTGACCAGATGAATCCAGGTGAAAGCTATGATCCCTTATTGATGTCACTTGTTAAATCTGCTTCAATCAGTGTAGACGAAGGGGAGGAGACAGGTTAAATAATGATTTTTAAGCCTTGAGACAATTGAAACATGGATGGTGTATGTGTGCCATTCAGAGGGTGAATGGGCAAGACAAAATATTTGTCTTTTTTTAACGGGGTATGGTAGTAGGTGGTGTGTCAAGAACTGCAATGCTGCTGGGTTTTCATGCTCAACAGTTTCCTGTGTGTATCAAGAATGGTCCACCACCCAGAGGACATCCAGCCAACTTGACACAACTGTGGGAAGCAATGGAGTCAACATGGGCCAGCATCCCTGTGGAATGCTTTCGACACCTTGAGTCTATCTATGTCCCGAGGAATTGAGGCTGTTCTGAGGGCAAAAGTGGGTGCAACTCAACATTAGGAAGGTGTTCTTAATTAATCAATCAGTCAAATGTATTTATAAAGCCCTTTTTACATCAGCAGATGTCACAAAGTGCTCATATAGAAACCCAGACTAAATCCCCAAACAGCAAGCAATGCAGATGTAGAAGCACGGTGGCTAGGAAAAAACTCCCTAAAAAGGGAGGAACATAGGAAGAAACCTATAGAGGAACCATGATCTGAGGGGTGGCCAGTCCTCTTCTGCCTGTGCCAGGTGGAGATTATAAGAGTGCATGGCCATTAAGGCCAGATCGTTCTTCAAGATGTTCAAACGTTCGTAGATGACCAGCAGGGTCAAATAATAATCACAATGGTTGTAGAGGGTGCAACAGATCAGCACCTCAGGAGTAAATGTCAGTTGGGTCTTCATAGCCAAGCATTCAGAGATCGAGACAGCAGGTGCGGTAGAGGGAGAGAGAGAGGGAGGGAGAGTGAGAGGGATGTTTTGTACACTCAGTGTATGATAGCTGACTAAAAAGACCAGAACCTGCTGCCCTATATACATAGACATTGAATCACTGGTCACTTTAATAATGGAACACTAGACAATAATAATGTTTACATACTGCTTTACTCATTTCATATGTATATGCTGTATTCTATTCTGCTGTATTTTAGTCAATGCCACTCCGACATTGCTCGTCCTAATATTTATGTTATAAATATAATTAATAATTCCATTCTTTTACTGTTAGATTTGTGTGTATTGTTGTGAATTGTTAGATACTACTGCACGTTTGGAGCTAAACGGTGGGGAGGAAGTCTTTTGACTTTCATAGGCAGCGGGCCGTGGTGGAAACCCTGGTGAAGGAAAGCTGCTCTCCTCTGGCTGCCTGTCTCAGTCTGTTAATAGTGGACAGGGTAGATGTTGTAAAACATTTGGTAGTTTATAACAGTACGATATTAAGCTGTAGATGCATATGATGGGCTCTTTGTCAACACTCATTTGTATTTTAAGTTTAGTCTGTTAATCAATGTGTTGTTGTTTTTTGTTGTGCTTGAGCTTACAAGAGCATTGGTTACTTCACGTTTGATTGTATGATACAGGAGCTACATCTCTGTATATGAGAAGTTAAGAAGTCCTCTGCACTCCACTACATCTCTGAGTTAACTTGACTTAATGTCTCACATGTTCTGTTCCCTTTCTTTTCTCATTGACTTTCTCCAGGGCTTTCCCGGTCACGCTGGCTTACGTGGGTTTAAAGGTGACAGGGTAAGAGGAGCTGACATTTTGGAATGACTTGAGGTGGCTTCAATTTATGACAATGGCCTTTGGGTTTTACTCTGCTTGATCTCGCATTTGAATGCACCTTAACTTTGTCTTTGTAAATGATGGAACTGCGTTAGGATCAGAGCCTGAGTAGCTAATTGTTTTAACGACTGAACATAATAAGTCATGTGTTTACAGCAATAAACCCCTATAGCTTTTCAGCCTCTCTTTGACTCCAAGTCCTCCTGTAAAATCTCTCACAGTCCATTATGACTGACTGTATGACTTCAGCTTACTCATTCTAGGTGTAGATAACTAGTACCTATGATGTTTCTCACAGGGCCAGCTGGGGCCTGAGGGGCGTGCAGGGCGACAGGGGGATCCAGGCCCCCCCGGCCCACCTGGTCTGCCGTCCTTCTACCTGTGGAAGAACACTATTGAGGAGTGGGCTGCTTTTCGGGTGAGTTGACAACCCCCATTCCATCCCAAATCCTACTCCAACCTCACGCTCACGCTTTACCTAGAATTAAATATTTCTAAAAACTAAAATCATTGTATTTGCGACAAACCATTCACTGAACCCTAAACCTCAACCAAATCTTGCAATTAATAATGTGTAAATTGAGCATGTTGAGGAGACTAAACTGCTTGTTGTAACCCTGGACTGTAAACTGTTATGGTCAAAACATATAGTTGCAACAGTAGCTAAGATGGGGAAAGGTCTGTCCATAATAAAACGATGCTCTGCTTCCTTGACATCATTATTAACAAAACAAGTCCTACAGGCACTAGTTTTGTCGCACCTGGATTGCTGCCCTGCCATATGGTAAAGTGCCACAAAGAGGGACACAGGTTAATTACAGTTGGCCCAGAACAGAGCAGCACAGCTGGCCCTTAAATGTACATGGAGAGCTAACATCAATAATATGCATGTCCATCTCTCTTGGCTCAAAGTAGAGGAGAGATTGACTGCATCACTACTTGTCTTTGTGAGAGGTATTGTCGTGTTGAATGCACGAGCTGTCTGTTCAAACTACTAGCACACAGCTCAGATACCTATGCATACCCCACAAGACATGCCACAAGAGTTCTCTTCACAGTCCCCAAGTCCAGAACAGACTATAGGAGGCACACAGTACTACATAGAGCCTTGACTAGATGGAACTATATTCCACATCAGGTAACTCATGCAAGCAGTAAAATCACATTTAAAAAAACAGATACAACTACACCTTATGGAACAATGTGAACTGTGAAGTGAGACACACAGGGACACACACACATACGCACACACACACTAGCACACACACTCTACATACACGTGCATTGTATTGTACATATGTAGTGGTGTAACAATGGTATATGATGTACTGTTTTATTTTGGGGGTTTTGTATGATGTAAGTGCCTTAATGTGTTTGGACCCCAAGAAGAGTAGCTGCTGCCTTGGCAACAGCTAATGGTGATCCCTAATAAATACTAATACCTCACCCCATCTCACTTAAAATCAGCCTCACTCCAACCCCCAACTCAAACCTGTCACATGTCAACTCCACCCCCAAATCCCACCCGCAGCAATAACCCAACCTTGCCCCAACTCTCACCTAAAGGCATCTGCATACTAGGTTCAGTTTGCTCCTAGCAGAACGCGGCTAGGTGAAGTGAACGTCTGTGCCTTGCATACTCCTTTATAAGACCTTCGCTTGAAAAATTAGAAAAAGGTGGCAGTAGTACTGTTTGTCCCTTTTGAGATGACGTAGCCTCAATGTAGTCAAAATTCATCTTAGATAAAACTCAAGAAATCTGTAATTCATTTTCACATTTTTGCTGAGGAGGTCTTTGTCGCAAACTTTTATATCCAACTAATATGTTTGGTGCAGTATTTGTCAAGTAAGAAAATCAATCCTAAAAAGATATACACAAACTGTTTGGGATGGGAAGCATGCAGATGCCTTACCTCAACTCCACAAGGACATACAGTATTAGGCCCTATAGACTGCCCGTGCAGGGTTGCAAAATTCTGGTAACTTTCCCCGAAATTCCCAGGTATTGCCCAGAGGTTTTCCCAGGCTAGCTGTACATTCTTTGACCCCACACTGCTGGTGCGTGTGAGCCGGTGCTCCATCTATCCCTCATCAGTTTAATCCCCCTGCCTGCTCTGAGTCTGAGACTGACTGCAGCTGCAGGCTGTATAGTTCAGCATGACTATCAGCGTGACAGAAAACTGCATGGCCATTATTGAATAAAGATGCTGTGTAAGAATATAAGGCCATTTGTTACTCTGGGCTTTGAACTGAGCCATGTGGTCAGACAGCGAATAGATACTGCTATCTATTTCAAATGAGTTGGCATGATAAAACTAGCTTTGATTTTAGCCCCAGTGCTTTTTCGTGAGAGAATAAGGCACAGAAAAAAACTAAGAAAACCAGGTGTGAAAACATCTGACACTTTTATTTATGAGTGAAATGTCCCATTAATATGGCAATGCTATGAATTATGGTTGAAGGAATCAATATACATTACATTTTCTTATCGTTTTGATTCCTGACTTGTGAAACTTTAAATAATTTGTCATGTCTCCATGTTTCTTCCAGCAAACATCTTTCTACCATTTGCTCTATGCTGGCTGGCCTGTAAGTAATGGACACCCATGACTAGGACTAGACTGGGAATGCATCCCAAATGGCACCCTATTCCCTATATAGTGCACTACTTTTGACCAGAGCCCTATGGGTCTTGGTAAAAATGGTGCACTATAAGAGGAATAGGGTGCCATTTGGGAGACATGAAGGGTCTTATAGAGTATATGGGTCATAAAATACAGCAGGGTGTGTTTTGGTTCTTCCTGGCACTGTTTTCTTCTCTGTGTGCTTGCAGAGGGAGCAGGGACCCCCAGGACCAGCTGGGGAGATGGGAAAGACAGGCCCACAGGTGAGCGAAACCCCTTCCCTGCATATTTGGTCCTACATTAGGTTTGGTAGAGAGTCTCATCATCTGGGTAGTATACCATGAATACTGGTTTAAATGTCATGATGCAGTTGAGATGAATGCCTGATCAATGAATCAACACTCAGCAAAAGTGTTGATTAATACTGTTTGACCTATTGTGTGTTACACATTTTTCTGTCTCTGCCTGTCTGTCTTGCCTCCCCCCTCTCTCTTTCTTTCTCTCTTTCTTATCCCACCCAGGGGCCAACAGGGGATCCTGGCCAACGAGGGCCTCCAGGAATAATTGGAGAAATGGTAAGTACTGATGACAGGAGCAATGTTTGTTGTCGTACGCCAATCCTTAAAAGTATAGGGGCTGTATTAATAAAGTGTACATACTGTAAAAATAACAGAAAGGCCTGCACACTATATTTCAATCCAAGATGACGTGATGAAAATCCTCTGGATGGAAGCGTTGCCATTAAAGGTGATCATTAGGATCATAGAGTGTGAGGGTCTTTCTGTTATCAAATCAAAATAACATATTTTTGAGTACTGATGACATCCATTCTGGGTTTAGGCGCATTACTGTTATACAATAACACCCAATGACCCCATTGTTGTCCCTGGGAAATTGGTCAAATCAAAATGGCTCAAGTTGTTTTGCAGCTGAATTAATAGATGCCATAATGCTATGAGGATTTGACTGTACTAAACATGTACTCAAAGAAAGTGTGGGAGAATCTGTTTAGCGGTTAGCACTTTGTAGAGCTAAAGGTATTAGCATCTCAGGCTCTTCCCACATCCCTCACAACCACACAAACACATTAGCACAAGGCGTGGAGCCTGATTTCCAAGCTGTGGCTTTGTGGCAACAGAAAAACACAGAAAAAAGAGACCTCAGCTGAACTGAGCACTGACGCTACCAGCCTAACAAGACGGCCCACATCATAGACTGCTGAGGTTTTGGGTACAGTTGTAAAAACTTCCTCTCCCTCCCCAATACGAAAGCTACAATGTCTGGGCTGTGTGGCACACACGTGGCGTGGAGAATGGCTGTATTATGTGTGTGTGTGCGTGTGCGTGTGTGTGTGTATACACAGATACAGTATGTATATGTGCTAGTGATGCACCGATATGACATTTTTGGCCAATACCGATATCCAATATTTTCCTTGCCAAAAAACCCAGATACTGATAACCAATATTTAACAATTTAGCAGCCTTTTAAATAGTTAACATGGACACAGTGGTCTAAGGCACTCAGTGCAAGAGGCGTCACTACAGTCTCTGGTTCGAATCCAGGCTGTATCACATCCGGCCGTGATTGGGAGTCCCATAGAGTGGCGCACAATTGGCCCAGTGTCGTTCGGGCCGTCATTGTAAATAAGGATTTGTTCTTAATTTAACCGACTTGCCTAGTTAAATATAGGTTACACACACACACACCACAAGGTTATTTTGTTGGCATTTACGTATGTCCCCATTACCAGTAAAACACAATCAAAACCTATTTCTTTCACTTACTTGCTGTGCGGTTTTGTTGTTAATTTGTTCAGTCGTTTCATTCTCAACCAGTATTTCTATGGAAGGCCGTCTGGGTCTTTGCGTGTCAAAAAAGATACACGTTAAATAACACTATTTGACGTGTCAAATAACACGACATGATCTGTTTCAGTAGCTATAGTTAGATAGCTAACTATATAGCTAGGTGTCATCATCTAAAATAACCCTAATTTATAAGTCAGTTCTTATATGATTAATGGTTGTCGGACCCAACCATGTGAAGCTAGGCACAATAGTGGACTTAGTGGTTAACCTTCAAAATAAAAGTATGGCATAATTATACTATTTATATTAATTTGCATCACTGTCAATTACATACTTTTATTTTGCAGGCAAACTGCAAATTCCACTATTGTGCCTTATTGTGGCTAGCTTCACAACACATAACCCGGTCCGGTTGAGCCCCACTAGGCAGATGAAGCTAGCTGGCTGCTTATAACGTTAGCTTTGGGCAACAGGGTTAAAGAGTTGGCTAGCTATTTATTTTCATGAACTGAAATTCAATTTCAATTGGCGATCATCAAGTGGAAACATAGCTAATACTTACTCACAAGGATTCCTAAATCATTGCTAAAAATAATGAAATTACTACAGTTTCTAGTGGCTGGTTGTATTGGTGCTAGCTAGGTACCAAGCTAAATCTAGCTATCCCAGAAGTTGTGGTTGAACAAATTATTACCAACGCGGTATGGTTAGCAGATCGTTCGTGGTTGGTGTTTGCTTGTTTGCAAACTTTTTTGTACAGCTTTGACAGTGCTATTGTATCTTTTTTGGCACGAAAATACCCAAACGGCGTTCCATAGTATAGTATGTATGTTGTGAAGCTAATAGCAACGACACTATTACTGTGTAACTCCGGTAGGGCAACATCTGAAAAATAGAGCACTTGGTAGTGTGTACCGGTGCTCGACCAGTCGGCGAAAGCCAACATCACCCACGACAGAAAACAGTTGATTGAATTCCATTACGTTGGCTTTAATGGATTTCCCCTTTGAGTTGTCTCTCTGAAATGTTCTTACTCTTTCAAATGACTGCTCGACTTGACTGCTCGATCCACACAGCACACACTGTGTGGGTTAGGTTAGGAATGCTGTTTAGGAATGCTGTGTTGCATGTGTAGCGCTAAATTTTACATGGCGTCATTACGTCATGTACCTACGTTCTATAGGTATGCACAGTACCTTTGACATCGTTTTTTAACGTCGGCGTTAAACTAGACATCGGCCGATACCGATGTTGGCATTTTTAGCTAATATCGTCCGATTCCGATATGTTCACCGATATATAATACATCCCTAATATGTGCACCTGAGAACTAATTTATCAGTCTGGGGAGCTTCTGCATGTACAATATCAATTACTGTCCACACACACATACGCACGCACACACACACATAAAATATCAATCACTTTTCAGGCCCAGAAATATAACAGTCCACACTGTCCAAACTGCCAACTGATTTGTACATGTTCTCCACCTGTCTGCAGTTCAAGTTATTGATTACAAGGGGGTCTAAAGTCTAACATAAAGATAAACAAATAATGCCACCACTTCTCATCCTCTTGATAAGCTCTCAGTGACACCCTATTGGGCAGGGTGTCTTAAATAGCATTCCTGTACAGTACTAGTCAAAGGTTTGGACACACCTACTCATTCCAGGATTTTTCTTTCTTTTTACTATTTTCTACATAGAATAATAATAGTGAAGACATCACAACTATGAAATAACACATTGAATCATGTAGTAACCAAAAAAGTGTTAAGTCAAATCAAAATATATTTTATATAGCCACCCTCGATGACAGCTTTGCTCACTCTTGGCATTCTCTCAACCAGCTTCATGAGGTTTTATGCATTTCAGTTAACAGTTGTGCCTTCTTAATTTGTGGAATTTCTTTCCTTCTTAATGTGTTTGAGACAATCAGTTGTGTTGTGACAAGGTAGGGGTGGTATACAGAAGATAGCCCTATTTGGAGTTCAAGTAACAGACACATCTCAACATCAACTGTTCCATTTGGGATGTAGCCCAGGTGTGTTATGATGTGTCCTCACTGTGTCACGTTTACACAGTCTCGGATCGGGTAATGGTGTCCCTGTCACAGAACCATAGACTCTGAATGGGTGATAATGTCTCTGTCATGGATCCACAGCCTTTGATTGGGTGATGGTGTCTCTGTCACAGATCCACAGTCTCTGATTGGGTGATGGTTATATTGCAGGGTGAGCCGGGCCAAAAGGGCGTGGTGGGCAGAGCAGGGCTCCATGGGAAATATGGAGAGAATGGGCTGGACGGTCAGTCTGGGATGCCAGGTGACCCTGGCCGACAGGTGAGGACACCACTTGGTGATTACATGATAACCTTCTTATTATGAACCCATCTGTTCTCAGAAACAACCATTCTAGCCATTCCCTATATTTAGTGTACTACTTTTGACCAGTAAGTATTTCCTAAGAAGTGCACTATATAGGGAATAGTGTGCTATTTATGATTTTATCTCTGATTATATCAATGATTGCTGTCTCATTTTTTTTAGGGACCCTTCGGGTATAGGGGAGAAGGCGGTTCCAAAGGAGAAAAAGGGGACGAGGTAAGGGGGTTGGATAGTGAAACAGTGCCCTTATAAATTCTGAAATATTGGTCGAATGAGTGTACCAATGAAGAGCACAAGTCGTTTGTACTTTCTATGAAGTACATACAGTGCCTTGGGAAAGTATTTCAGCCTTTTTATTAAATTGATTAAGTACAAACAATTCCTCAGAAATCTACACACAATACCCCATAATGACAAAACGAAATCAGGTTTTCATAAATGTTTGCAAATGTATACAAAATAAAAAAACAGATACTTTATTTACATAAGTATTCAGACCCAGGTGCATCTGGTTTCCACTGATCATCCTTGATATGTTTCTTCAACTTGATTGGAATCCACCTGTGGTAAATTCAGTTGATAGGGCATTAAAACATTTTTTTAACCAGGTAGGCTAGTTGAGAACAAGTTCTCATTTACAACTGCCACCTGGCCAAGATAAAAAAAGCAATATGATACAAACAAACACACAAAGTTACATATAGAATAAACAAACATACAGTCAATAATACAACAGAAAAAGTCTATATACAGTATGTGCAAATGAGGTAGGATAAGGGAGGTTAGGCAATAAATAGGCCATAGCGGTGTCGTGTCTTTGGCTATGCCAGATTAAGTGATATGACATGCTATTCTATAAAATAATTTCTCCGTAATTAATATCACCTGATTTAGCTAATCATGTAAATGTAATTAACTAGAAAGTTGGGCACCACAAAATAATATTTATAGAGCTGTTATCTTCCGAATACACTCTTAAAGACCTAGTCATATTTTACATCAATAGCAGTCAATATTAATTATCACCTTAATTCAGTCTCATCTGAAAGTTGTAAATTCTTGGTTATCTTCACGAACCCTGGCTAACAAGTTGAATCAGCAATACAAAATTGGGTTTCATTATTTATTTACTAAATACCTAACTAATCACACAGAATTGCCTATACACAGAATTAATCATACCTTGATTACAAATTACGTCATAAAGGAAAACGTCCCTAGCGGGTGGAACAGATATAACAGCTGGTTACACAAAAGAAAAGGGCTGGGTTTGAGTGAAAGAACGGGAAGACTGAGGACCAAAGGAAGAAGCTGTGCTATCGTCAATACAGTATTTTATGCATTCTAAATTACCGCCCATTTGGAAAAGGAAAATGCAATAACTATTTACTCTGAGCTGCGCTTAGGTAGGTTGGTGGTAGATAGAACGCTGTGTTGCCAAAACTGAGCCCTTTGTCCTTTGAAGAATGTCTCTGGTGGTCAATTGGATACGTTGTAGTAACGCCGTTGTGTGATAGACGGGATACTCTGTCTGTTCCTTCCTAACCCTCGTTTTCAGCTGCTGTTGCTAACTCAACGGCTAGGAGGTATTACTTCTGTAGTGAATAAGAATTCAAAGTTCAAACCATTCTCAACCAAAGCTCATGCTGATGTTGGCTTCGTTCTGTAGTTATTATCTGAACCATTCTGACATCGGACCTTACATTTTTACATTTTTTACATTTAAGTCATTTAGCAGACACTCTTATCCAGAGCGACTTACAAATTGGTGCATTCACCTTATGACATCCAGTGGAGCAGCCACTTTACAATAGTGCATCTAAATCTTTTAAGGGGGGGGTGAGAAGGATTACTTTATCCTATTCTAGGTATTCCTAGGAACAGGAGGTTATATTGTCGTCAAGGCTTTATATAGGAAGGGAGAGAAGTGCGTGTTTGAAAAGTTTTATAACCTATGTCCCTTCACAGGGGCGGGCCACTGATTGAGCAGAGCCCTAACCTTATGAAAACCCAAATCTCTCATTTGGAAGCTAAAATTACATTTCATCTCACCAATAATTTAATATTCAAACATTTATATTGAACAACAATTCCATGTGAATCCGATAACTACAATGTACAGACTTTCCACTGTAGAGTTTGTCATCTTATCATTGATGAGAATGTCTCAGATGACAACCAAACTGACATTACATTCATTAAGTACCACCGCATATGTTCAATTGGTCAGATTACCAGAATATAGTTCATTTCCCCCCACCTCCTGCAGTTCCCAGAATCTCTATGTTAAAAAAGGGGTTTTCAAATTTCACATCAGTAGGGTAGAGAGAGGAAAAAGGGGGAACGAGGTATTTATGAGTCATAAACCTACCCCCAGGCCAACGTCATGACAGCGGCGAAATAATTACAATATAGCAATTAAACCCTGGAAAGATAGATGTGCAGAAGGTGAGTGTGCAAGTACTGGTGTACAAAAGATCAAAATAAATAACAGTATGGGGATGAGGAAGTTGGATGGGCTATTTACATATGGGCTATGTACAGGTACAGTGATCTCTGAGCAGCTCTGACAGTTGGTGCTTAAAGCTAGTAAGGGAGATATGAGTCTCCAGCTTCAGTGATTTTTTTTCAGTTCGTTCCAGTCATTGATAGCAGAGAACTGGAAGGAAAGGCGGCCGAAGGAGGAATTGGCTTTGGGGTTGACCAGTGAAATATACCTGGTGGAGCGTGCGCTACGGGTGGGTGCTGCTATGGTGACCAGTGAGCTGAGATAAGGTGGGGCTTTACCTAGCGAAGACTTATAGATGACCTGGAGCCAGTGGGTTTGGCGACGAATATGAAGCGAGGGCCAACCAACGAGAGCATACAGGTCGCAGTGGTGGGTAGTATATGGGGCTTTGATGACAAAACGGATGGCACTGTGATAGACTGCATCCAATTTTCTGAGTATATTGTTGGAGGCTATTTTGTAAATGACATCGCCGATGTCAAGGATTGGTAGGATGGTCAGTTTTACGAGGGTATGTTTGGCAGCATGGTTGAAGGATGCTTTGTTGCGAAATAGGGAGCCGATTCTAGATTTAATTTTGGATTGCAGATGCTTAATGTGAGTCTGGAAGGAGAGTTTACAGTCTAACCAGACACCTAGGTATTTGTAGTTGTCCACATATTCTAAGTCAGAAGTGAGAGTAGTGATGCTGGAGGAGCGGTTAGGTGTTGGCAGCGATCTGTTGAAGAGCATGCATTTAGTTTTACTTGTAAAGTAGCTGGAGGCCACGGAAGGAGAGTTGTATGGCATTGAAACTCGTCTGGAGGTTGGTTAACACAGTGTCCAAAGAAGGGCCAGAAGTTTACAGAATGGTGTCGTCTGCGTAGAGCTGGATCAGAGAATCACCAGCAGCAAAAGCAACATCATTGATGTATACAGAGAAAAGAGTCAGCCCAAGGATTGAACCCTGTGGCACCCCCATAGAGACTGCCAAAGGCCCGGACAACAGGCCCTCCGATTTGAAACACTGAACTCTGTCTGAGAAGTAGTTGGTTAACCAGGCGAGGCAGTCATTTGAGAAACCAAAGCTGTTGAGTCTGCCAATAAGAATGTGGTGATTGACAGAGTCGAAAGCCTTGGCCAGGTCTATGAATACAGCTGCACAGTATTGTCTCTTATCGATGACGGTTATGATATCATTTAGGACCTTGAGTTTGGCTGAGGTGCACCCATGGCCTACTCGGAAACCAGATTGCATAGCGGAGAAGGTACGGTGGGATTCGAAATGGTCTGTGATCTGTTTGTTAACTTTGCTTTCGAAATCCTTAGAAAGGCTGGGTAGGATAGATTTATGTCTGTAGCAGTTTGGGTCTAGAGTGTCTCCCCCTTTGAAGAGGGGGATGACCGTGGCAGCTTTCTAATCTTTGGGGATCTCAGACGATATGAAAGAGAGGTTGAACAGGCTAGTAATAGGGATTGCAACAATTTTGGCGGATCATTTTTGAAAAGAGGGTCCAGATTGTCTAGCCTGGCTGATTTGTAGGGGTTCAGATTTTGCAGCTCTTGGAAAGGCACACAGCTGTCTATATAAGGTCCCACAGTTGACAGTGCATGTCAGAGCAAAGAACAGTCAGAGCAAAGAACACAGTGGCCTCCAACATTCTTAAATGGAAGAAGTTTGGAACCACCAAGACTCTTCCTAGAACTGGCCGACCGGCCAAACTGAGCAACCGGGGGAGAAGGGCCTTGGCCAGGGCAGTGACCAAGAACCCAATGGTCACTCTGACAGACCTATAGAGTTCCTCTGTGGAGATGAGAGAACCTTCCAGAAAGACAACCATCTCTGCAACACTCCACCAATCAGGCCTTCATGGTAGAGTGGCCAGACAGAAGCCATTCCTCAGTAAAAGGCACATGACACCCCGCTTGGAGTTTGCCAAAAGGCACCTAAAGACTCTCAGACCATGAAAAACAAGATTCACTGGTCCGATAAAACCATGATTGAACTGAATGCCAAGCGTCACGTTTGGAGGAAACCTAGCACCATGCCTATGGTGAAGCATGGTGGTGGCAGCATCATGCTGTGGGGATGTTTTTCAGTGGCAGGGACTGGGAGACTAGTCAGGATCGAGGCACAGATGAACGGAGCAAAGCACAGAGAGATCCTTGATGAAAACCTGCTCCAAAGCGCTCAAGACCTCAGACTGGGGCGAAGTTTCACCTTCCAACAGGACAACAACCCTAAGTATACAGCCATGTCAACACAGGAGTGGCTTCGGGACAGGTCTCTGAATGTCCTTGAGTTGCCCATCCAGGGCCCAGACTTGAACCCAATCAAACATCTCTGGAGATACCTGAAAACAGCTGTGCAGCAACGCTCCCCATCCAACCTGATAGAGCTTGAGAGGATCTGCAGAGAAGAATGGGAGAAGCTCCCCAAATATAGGTGTGCCCAGCTTGTAGTAGAAGTCGACCGATTATGATTTTTCAACGCCAATACCGATTATTGGAGGACCAAAATAAGCCGATACCGATTAATTGGACTATTTATTTATTTATTTGTAATAATGACATTACAACAATACTAAATGAACACTTTTATTTTAACTTAATATAATACATCACTCAAATAAATTTAGCCTCAAATAAATCATGAAACATGTTCAATTTGGTTTAAATAATGCAAAAACAAAGTGTTGGAGAAGAAAGTAAAAGTGCAATTTGTGCCACGTAAAAAAGCTAACGTTTAAGTTCCTTGCTCAGAACATGAGAACATATGAAAGCTGGTGGTTCCTTTTAACATGAGTCTTCAATATTCCCAGGTAAGAAGTTTTAGGTTAAGGTTATTATAGGAATTATAGGACTATTTATTTCTATACCATTTGTATTTCATATACCTTTGACTATTGGATGTTCTTATAGGCACTTTAGTATCGCCAGTGTAACAGTATAGCTTCCGTCCCTCTCCTCGCTCCGACCTGGGCTCGAACCAGGAACACATCGACAACAGCCACCCTCGAAGCATCGTTACTCATCGCTCCACAAAAGCCTTCGGCCCTTGCAGAGCAAGGGGAACAACTACTCCCAAGTCTCAGAGCGAGTGACGTTTGAAACGCTATTAGCGTGCACCCCGCTAACTAGCTAGCCATTTCACATCGGTTACTCCAGCCTAATCTCGGGAGTTGATAGGCTTGAAGTCATAAACAGCGCAATGCTTGAAGCATTGTGAAGAGCTGCTGGCAAAACGCACTAAAGTGCTGTTTGAATGAATGCTTATGAGCCTGCTGCTGCCCACCACCGCTCAGTCAGACTGCTCTGTCAAATATCAAATCATAGACTTAATTATAACATAATAACACACAGAAATACGAGCCTTAGGTCATTCATATGGTCAAATCCGGAAACTATCATTTCGAAAACAAAACATTTATTCTTTCAGTGAAATACGGAACCGTTCCGTATCTTATCTAACTGATGGCATCCATAAATCTAAATATTCCTGTTACATTGCACAACCTTCAATGTTATGTCATAATTATGTAAAATTCTGGCAAATTAGTTCGCAACGTGCCAGGCGGCCCAAATTGTTGCATATACCCTGACTTTGCGTGCAATGAACGCAAGAGAAGTGACACAATTTCCCTAGTTAATATTGTCTGCTAACATGAATTTCTTTTAACTAAATAGGCAGGTTTAAAAATATATACTTATGTGTATTGATTTTAAGAAAGGCATTGATGTTTATGGTTAGGTACATTCGTGCAACGATTATGCTTTTTTTGCAAATGCGCTTTTGTTAAATCATCCCCCGTTTGGCGAAGTTGGCTGTCTTTGTTAGGAAGAAATATTCTTCAAAGTTCGCAACGAGCCAGGTGGCCCAAACTGCTGCATATACCCTGACTCTGATACACAGAATCCAAGAGAAGTGTCACAATTTACATAGTTAAAAGAAATTCATGTTAGCAGGCTTCCAGTTGAAGCTCGCATCCGCTACAAGACCATGGTGCTTGCCTACGGAGCTGTGAGGGGAACGGCACCTCAGTACCTCCAGGCTCTGATCAGGCCCTACACCCAAACAAGGGCACTGCGTTCATCCACCTCTGGCCTGCTCGCCTCCCTACCACTGAGGAAGTACAGTTCCCGCTCAGCCCAGTCAAAACTGTTCGCTGCTCTGGCCCCCCAATGGTGGAACAAACTCCCTCACGACGCCAGGACAGCGGAGTCAATCACCACCTTCCGGAGACACCTGAAACCCCACCTCTTTAAGGAATACCTAGGATAGGATAAAGTAATCCTTCTCACCCCCCTTAAAAGACCTAGATGCACTATTGTAAAGTGGCTGTTCCACTGGATGTCATAAGGTGAAAGCACCAATTTGTAAGTCGCTCTGGATAAGAGCGTCTGCTAAATGACTTAAATGTAAATGTGAATGTAAATATGCAGGTTTAAAAATATATACTTGTGTATTGATTTTAAGAAAGGTGTTGATGTTTATGGTTAGGTACACATTGGTGCAACGACAGTGTTTTTTTTCAATGAATGCGCTTGTTAAATCACCCGTTTGGCGAAGTAGGCTATGGTTCAATGACAAATTAACAGGCACTGTCGTTGCACCGATTATGTGCAACGCAGGACAAGCTAGATAAACTAGTAATATCATCAACCATGTGTAGTTAACTAGTGATTATGTTAAGATTGATTGTTTTTTTTAGATACGTTTAATGCTAGCTAGCACCTTACCTTGGCTCCTTGCTGCACTCGCGTAGGTAGTCAGCCTGCCACGCAGTCTCCTCGTGAAGTGCAATGTAATCGGCCATGATCGGTGTCCAAAAATGCAGATTACCGATTGTTATGAAAACTTGAAATCGGCCCTAATTAATTAGCCATTCCGATTAATCGGTCAACCTCCAGCTTGTTGTGTCATACCCAAGAAGACTCGAGGCTGTAATCGCTGCCAAAGGTGCTTCAACAAAGTACTGAGTAAAGGGTCTGAATACTTATGTAAATGTGATATTTCAGTTTTTTATTTTTAATAAATGTGCAAAATTTCTAAAAAGCTATTTTTGCTTTGTCATGATGGGGTATTAAGTGTAGATTGATGATGAAAAAACACATTTAATTAATTTTAGAATAAGGCTGTAATGTAACAAAATGTGAAAAAAGTCAAGGGGTCTGAATACTTTCCAAAGGCACTGTATGTATAATGCTTTATAATGTATTTTATAATGCCTTATAGGGCCTTATTGGAGCCAAGGGCCCAAGAGGACATATTGGAGAAGTGGGCGAGAAGGTAAGACTCAAGTATGATTGCTGACTATTGTTCCTTTATTACTGAATTAGTCACACTGAATTAAAGTCAACCCCAGTCCCCAGTCTTCACTGGTCTAGATTATTATTTGGAATATGCTGCCCCTTAGTGGAAAGATGAAGTACTATGAGAGCTGAATGCCCTGCTTGTACAGTTCACATCAAATGTTTTTACTCATATTCCTGTAATGCTCATGTATGCATTTTACTGAAGGCTTTTGTGTTGATAGCCCTCTCTATTGAGAGCTTAACATCGGAACTTTGTGTGTCCTGTAGGGCTCTTTGGGTTTACCAGGCCGTCCCGGTTATGTTGGTCCACCAGTAAGTGTTTCTCTCGCTGTATGTGTCGAAATAGCACCCTTTTTCCCTTTATAGTGCACCATTTTTTTTTAACAGCACCTTATCGACCCTGGTCAAAAGTAGTGCACTAAATAGGGAATAGGGTGCCGTTTGAGATGTGTCCACTGTCTCTTTTCTTTCAAGCTGCCTTTTTTGATTTGCACCCTAATTTTCACCCCTTTGACATACTTTGTAAAAGGTCTAACCCTATGTCTGTCTTTTCTTCAGGGGCCTCAGGGAGTCAGAGGGTTCACAGGCTCAGAGGGAAACCCTGGACCTGATGTGAGTGACCCACAGTAACAATACTACACCTTGTTTCAGATTTACAGATTCAAACATTTCTGAATACTTTAGGGTGTTATTCATCAGTAATTGAGTGTGTCACTGACTTGTGTCCATGTGTTTGTGACTCTCCAGGGGGAGGCTGGGTTTGATGGGCCTCCAGGGCCTCCTGGGACAGTGGTGAGTAGACAGCAAACAAGTCTGTACCTTCCATACACCCTTAGAAAAAAAGGGTTCCAAAAGGATTATTTTAGAACCCTTTTGGGGTCCATGTAGAACCCTCTGTGGAAAGGGTTTTACATGGAACCCAAAAGGGTTCTGTCTGGAACCAAAAGGGTTCTTTCTACCTGGAACCAAAAAGTGTTCTTCAAAAGGTTCTCCTGTGGGGACAGCCGAAGAACAATTTAAGGTTCTAGGTATCACCTTTTTTTTTCTAAGAGTGTACTACATATATGTATTCCAACATACAGCACAGCACAATATCATAATGGGCCCCAATTCCTAATGCTATGTCACTCATCCCATATCATATCACTCAGTGTGTATATTCTTGTTTTGTGTAGGGAGCCACTGGTTTCACAGGCCGTGTTGGCGATCAGGGAGTTAACGGCTCACAGGTGAGGGGACATTTTGACCCCAGAAGATGAGGGTCTTCCCATAATTTTTTTGTTAACTACTTTACTGGTATATGAATATGTCAGCCTTCACCAAAGGTAGCCTGCATTTACCTTCTAGGGAGAGTTGGGGCCTGTTGGAGTCATCGGCCCCAGAGGCCCCCAGGTAAGAGGAGGCGTTTGCTTGTTGTGTTTTCTTGCCTAAAGTTGGGTCACATTTAACAGAACTCAATGCTCGTAAGACTATACGGGAAATATTACACACATACTATACAACATGTTTTAAAATGACCTGTTTTCTATTTATTTCACCAGGGACCCCAGGGTTTAGATGGCGAGAGTGGGCCTCCAGGACTCAGGGGAATCCAGGTCAGTCTCACTCAGCTGCACATTAATGTTCCCTAACTTGGGACCAGATTCCTAACTTGGGACCAGATGATTGACTAATGTATTTGGAAACATATCTTTTTCAGAGGGATTTCTCATCATAATAATATATAATATCAGGGGGTTAAAGGTCATCTGTACTGTTTTCATATTTTCACAGGGACAGCCTGGGATGAGTGGTGCCCTTGGTCCGAAAGGTGATCCTGTAAGTCTCTCCTCTCTTCTCTCGTAAAGTTAATTCTGCTCTAGTAAATAAATGACTATAAATGTCTCTCTCCAACCCCCTATTTTCCTTCCTCTCTCTGTCTTCCTCAGGGGCCTATGGGGACAATGGGTATCCGGGGTGAGCCAGGGTTCGAGGGGCCCATGGTGAGTAGCATAGTACCCAGTGGACTGACCACCTAAACTCCACTCTTCCTTCCAGAGACACACACACATAGCAACCTCACAGTACCTGTCACTTAAAGCTAGAATCCTTAATTAAAACAATAACCAAGTGGTTACCCCGCCAGTGTTTTGGAAAAAAGCTGAGGGAAAGATCTAGAGAGATGTAACCACTTTAAAATTCATAGACAGAGCTATCGATGCAAGTACTGACCATCCATTATATCACAATTATAGTAAAACATTTTAGGCTATACAGTGTTTGTTTACATTTACTGTACATTGTTTACAAACATAGTAAAACAAGCTTATATTTTGTGTTCTAATTAATTGAACTAAGCTGATGATGTATTTATAAGTTGTATGTAGCAACTAAGGATTCCAGTTTTAAGTGACAGAATCAGGCTACTGATGATACTACTCAGTGTGTATCCCATTTCCTACACATTGAAGCTTTTATGTGTTGTGGAGCGCTGCTCTTAGCTAATGGATGAAACCTCTATCCTCACGCTGTATGATCTTCTGATAGCCTTATCCTCTAGCTTAAGAGAGTAAAGGTGACTAAATCCAATGGGTGTGATATCCTCTAGCTTAAGAGAGTAAAGGTGACTAAATCCAATGGGTGTGATATCCTCTAGCTTAAGAGAGTAAAGGTGACTAAATCCAATGGGTGTGATATCCTCTAGCTTAAGAGAGTAAAGGTGACTAAATCCAATGGGTGTGATATCCTCTAGCTTAAGAGAGTAAAGGTGACTAAATCCAATGGGTGTGATATCCTCTAGCTTAAGAGAGTAAAGGTGACTAAATCCAATGGGTGTGATATCCTCTAGCTTAAGAGAGTAAAGGTGACTAAATCCAATGGGTGTGATATCCTCTAGCTTAAGAGAGTAAAGGTGACTAAATCCAATGGGTGTGATATCCTCTAGCTTAAGAGAGTAA
This sequence comes from Oncorhynchus nerka, assembly GCF_034236695.1. Lineage (NCBI taxonomy): Eukaryota > Metazoa > Chordata > Actinopteri > Salmoniformes > Salmonidae > Oncorhynchus > Oncorhynchus nerka. The sequence continues at coordinate 29,643,903 of NC_088399.1, forward strand.
AGGTGACTAAATCCAATGGGTGTGATATCCTCTAGCTTAAGAGAGTAAAGGTGACTAAATCCAATGGGTGTGATATCCTCTAGCTTAAGAGAGTAAAGGTGCTTAAGAGAGTAAAGGTGACTAAATCCAATGGGTGTGATATCCTCTAGCTTAAGAGAGTAAAGGTGACTAAATCCAATGGTGACTAAATCCAATGGGTGTGATATCCTCTAGCTTAAGAGAGTAAAACCAAAAGGTGACTAAATCCAATGGGTGTGATATCCTCTAGCTTAAGAGAGTAAAGGTGACTAAATCCAATGAGTGTGATATCCTCTAGCTTAAGAGAGTAAAGGTGACTAAATCCAATGGGTGTGATATCCTCTAGCTTAAGAGAGTAAAGGTGACTAAATCCAATGGGTGTGATATCCTCTAGCTTAAGAGAGTAAAGGTGACTAAATCCAATGGGTGTGATATCCTCTAGCTTAAGAGAGTAAAGGTGACTAAATCCAATGGGTGTGATATCCTCTAGCTTAAGAGAGTAAAGGTGACTAAATCCAATGGGTGTGATATCCTCTAGCTTAAGAGAGTAAAGGTGACTAAATCCAATGGGTGTGATATCCTCTAGCTTAAGAGAGTAAAGGTGACTAAATCCAATGGGTGTGATATCCTCTAGCTTAAGAGAGAGTAAAGGTGACTAAATCCAATGGGTGTGATATCCTCTAGCTTAAGAGAGTAAAGGTGACTAAATCCAATGGGTGTGATATCCTCTAGCTTAAGAGAGTAAAGGTGACTAAATCCAATGGGTGTGATATCCTCTAGCTTAAGAGAGTAAAGGTGACTAAATCCAATGGGTGTGATATCCTCTAGCTTAAGAGAGTAACCCAAATATTATGACTAAAATATTTGTCAAAAACCTATTTTTAGTGGCAAATTACAAGACTATAACTGACTAAATAGACCCAGAAAAAAAATATATATATATATAGATTTTTCATTTCTGTTCACTAATATGAGATGTGACGGATACTAAGTGGACTGGACAATGTTTTTTTGGAGAGATTGAGACCTTTTCAGTAATAAGCTCAATTAATATTAGCAGCACAGATGCGCAGCTCAGTTCTGTTCAGCAGTGGGATGGACACACCACATTCGCTAGCAATAGCTATACTGTAGATAACAACCTGGGGCACGTTCAGTAGGACACTTTTTGGAACATTTTGGAACATTCAGATAGAAATATGATATGTAGAACAAACATGCCTCTCTGTGATGTTGAATAAGGAATCATGTATACTTTGCGTACTGCTGATCACGTCCAAGGTCGTTAGCTATAGCTAGCTAATGAGGTAACATGACTGAACAAGGTGTAGTCTAAACAAATGGTTAACGGTCCAGTCCGCAAGTCGCCTAGTTTTTAGAACGGCCCACGATATGCTTTATGAATGTAAAATGCAGACCCCGCCAATGCACAATGCAAAGAAAAAAACATAGCGCCGGTATTATGGGTCATATTTTTTGAACGGTTGGGCTAGAATCAAGCCGTTTTCTCAGAGGAAAAGATGAAGACTTGGCTACGTTGGCTACAGAACCTGGAGCAAATGCAGTGGGGAAAGTGGGAGGGTTAAGCTAGACTCCAAATTCATGGACTTTCTGTCTGCAATATTCAAGAAGGTTTTGCAGCTGAACGTGGCCCTGGCAACATTACCAGTAGCCTATATGCTAACATTTGGTGGCACAGAAAGGAGAAGGAACAGTAAACCATTTGTTGACTAAATTCCTCTTGCCACTACACTGTATCTGACTGCGTTAACAACTTTATTTTGGGTTAATGGGGACCCAATAACTCAGACTTGAGCACTTGGACCAGGACTTGAGCACTGGGACTCGGACTTCAGCCATAGGGACTCGTGACTCGACCATTGGTGACTTGGACTTGGAGCACAGGGGAGTTGGGACTCGATTTGGAGGTCACTGGGCGAAACATTAACTCCCATTCAAAGTCATTAGCCCTCTTTTTACTTTTGGACACCAATGCGGCTTCGGCGTCTGTGGAACATTGATAACAATCGTAATGCCACAACCGAGTGACGGAGGTGCAACCCATACTACTTTGTCAATACTTTTTGTTGAGCGTGAAAAACCCAGCAGCCTTGCAGTTCTTGACAGCAACGTTGCAGTTCTCTACTACTATACCCCGTTCAAAGGCACTTCAATCTTTTGTCTTGCCCATTCACCCTCTGAATGACACACATATACATTCCATGTCTCAGTTGTCTCAAGGATTTAACATCGTTCTTTAACCTGTCTCTTCCCCTTCATCTACTCTGATTTATAGTGAATTTAACAAGTTTAACAATAAGGGATCATAGATTGCACCTTGATTCACCTGGTCAGTCTGTCATGGAAAGAGCAGGTGTTCTTAATGCTTTGTACACAGTGTATATGTTTGTGATACAGTATTTCTGCTGTTGGGAAGAGAATAGGATGTTATGCAGGAAACTATGTTGGTAGGACAAGGCTATGCATGTTTGTGCACAAGACAGGGATTTGTGTTTAGTATAGGTTTAATGAGGCAATACAAATGTGATGTGACTAAAATGAAAGGGCATTAAGTTGACTTAGACTTAGACTATATCTAAAAAAAGATCCAAAATGAACACTGGTCTGAATGATGAACACACTGTATCTCTGTGTGATATTAAACGCCCATTTGGAGAAGTTGTAAACTGCTAGATTCCATAGTGTAGAAACCCAGGCGGTTTAACTCTGGCTGTTATCCAGACGTCCTCTAAGGCCAGTGGTTCCCAAACGTTTTATAGTCCCGTACCCCTTCAAACGTTCAACCTCCAGCTGCGTACCCCCTCTAGCACCAGGGGCAGCGCACTCTCAAATGTTGTTATTTGCCATCATTGTAAGCCTGCCACACACACACTTTACGATACATTTATTAAACATAAGAATGAGTGTAAGTTTTTGTCACAACCCGGCTCATGGGAAGTGACAAAGATCTCTTATAGGACCAGGGCACAAATAATAATATAATAATAATCAATCATTTTGCTCTTCATTTAGCCATCATACATATTAAACCTTATTTGTTCATCATAAAATTGTGAATAACTCCCAGGTTAATGAGAAGGGTGTGCTTGAAAGGATGCACATAACTCAATGCAATGCTGGGTTGTATTGGAGAGAGTCTCAGTCTGAAATCATTTTCCACACACGTCTGTGCCTGTATTTAGTTTTCATGCTAGTGAGGGCCGAGAATCCACTCTCACATTAGGTACGTGGTTGCAAAGGGCATCAGTGTCTTAACAGCACGATTTGCCAAGGCAGGATACTCTGAGCGTAGCCCTATCCAGAAATCTGTCAGTGGCTTCTGATTAAATGACATTTTCACAGAACTGCTTGTTGCAAGTTCGATGAGGCTCTCTTGTTCAGATATCGGTAAGTGGACTGGAGGCAGGGCATGAAAGGGATAACGAATGCAGTTGTTTGTGTCGTCCATTTCGGGAAAGTACCTGCGTAATTGCGCACCCAGTTCACTCAGGTGCTGGTTTCCAGTGGGTCGCAGAAGAGAATGTCTTCCTTAATTGACCCCCTAAACGTAATGGACAGGAGCTGTGCCAGGCCCGCCACGTCTGTTGACTCATCCAGCTGTAACGCATATAATTCACTGGCTTGTACACGAAGCAGTAATTGTTTCAAAACATCTCCTACCATGTCACTGATGCGTTGTGAAACAGTGTTGTTTGATGAAGACATTGTCTGTATAGTTTTGTTGGCCTTTTCCCCCAGCATTGTCCCAGCCATATCTGCGGCAGCAGGAAGAATTAAGCCCTTTAGAATGGGGCTTGCCTGTCCTAGCCACTCGGTAGCTCACCGTATAAGTCGCTTCTAGCCCCTTTTTATTAATGTTATCTGTTGCTTTTATACGTCTTACTACTCGAAAGTCATCTTTATTCTCGCTTATTTTTCAAATTGTCATGTTTCGTTTCTAAATATCTGCGCAAGAGTGAAGGTTTCCTGTAAGAGAGTAACGGTTAATGTGATTAGATGTTAACTATTGACTAGGCTACCTGTATTTGACATTGTGTTGTTATTTCGCTGAACACTAGATTATTTTATTTTATTTTTGGCAGTGAAACAAGGCTACTCAGGCGAGAAAAAAAACTCACCCAAATGTATAGCCCTGTTGGAAAATATAAATATATTCTTTGAAAATGTGAGGAAAAAATGTTTTCAGTCTAGTCAGTTTACATTGTCAGTCAGTATGGCTGAAGTGTGGCTATAGATTAGACAATGAGATCATCATGAAAGGGAAGATTTTGTGAAATATTTCTGGAGTTTTGGAGCCATGATGTGATAGGCGTCCATCTACTTGAAGCAAGAAAATCTAACTAAAAGGAACTAACACTTCAATCCCTTCTCTGTCATTCTTTGATTGAAGGGGCCACTGGGAACACAAGGTCCAAAGGGTTTCCCTGGAATTACTGTAAGTACTGCTTCTGCATTTTACTGAAATACATTTTGAATTAGATATAATACATTGTTGTATTGTCCTTAGATTGATTCAAAACACTTTGAAGAATCAGGTTGCATGCTTTTCAACTACTTACTGTACCTGCAGTTCTCTGACTCCTCTCTGACCTCCACAGGGTAAGAGAGGACCAGACGGGGACAAAGGGGACCCTGGACCGAAGGGGGAGAGAGTAAGAACCCAGCCTCTGGAGACGTGTAGACATTCAACAAAACTAAAACTCTTGATTCATACTTTTTGACATCTAAATTATGAGTTACACATTTGTCTTCTCTCTCTCGTTCTATCTCTCAGTGTGTTCAGGGTGCTTCGGGAATCCAAGGGCCTCAGGGAGAGAGTGGTCCTAGTGGCTTCCCTGGCTTTACAGGGCTCAATGGTCAACCTGGCACTAAAGGCATTGGGGTAGGTCGTCTCCCTGCCTTATCACTGTATCTACAGTTATATAGACTACTACTTTACCACTGGAAGACTGATGGATTTTGTGTCTCCTCTTTTAGGGGGAGAATGGAGAAACTGGCCCTCAGGGAAAACTGGGCAGAGATGGGCTGAAGGTCAGAGAAGACTTAAAAAATGAATGCATTATAGTGAAAGTAACATTTAGATTGTCATTCTTTCATCAGATTGGTCAAAATGATGATAAAACTGTGGATTTCATGTCCTAAAAAGTGTGTCCCAAATGGCACCCTACAGTATATAGTGCACTACTTTGAGTCCTGTAGGAGGTGCCATTTGGGAAACAGCTATAGTCTCATAAAAAAATGTCTGTTTCTCTGAAGGGGAATAGGGGTCCAGATGGGCGCAACGGCCAGCCTGGACACAGAGGGACCAAGGTAGGACACTTCTATTGAATGTGTTTATGAGGGTTGGAAAATTCTGGGAACTTTCACAAAATGTCCAAGCTATCCAGAATTTCTGGGATTTGGAATTCTACAGGGATTTTTGTTCAACCTTAGTATTTAGTAAAGCGTGATTTTAGTCCTGCTCTTGATATTTGAATGGTAACCTGATTGGCACTGCCTTCTTCTACCTAGGGTCGCATCGGACAGAGAGGGCATGATGGCCAGCCTGGTTCACTGGTAAGCACATACCATGCACAGACAAACACTAGTGGAGCCATCTACTTGATCAATTTGCATTGAAAAACAAATGAATATTCTTGACAAATCAGATATACAGTATACACCTCAATGGGCAACATCTGTGATTGTCAGAACAGCAGATCTGTGGTGTGTGTGCAGATAAGTGGCAAAACACTTAATACTAACACTTCTGCTTGGTGATGAAGAGTATCCAAGGCTGTATGGGCTTATCTAACGGAGCTGACTAAAAGCTAGTGTGAATTACCGTCCATCATCCCACTATTGGGCCACCTTGGTGAATACTGTAGGCTGCTGAATATTACGTAATCACAGTACACTTATTATGAGTGTGTGTGTGTACTTGTCTCCAACAGGGTTTGCCAGGCCCACCTGGGACAGAGGGACCAGAAGGAAAGCCTGGTACACAGGTTCCCATTCTATATCATATTTCAATACCATGATCACACCCCTGAAGACACTGAGCTTGTATACAGTGCCTTGCAAAAATATTCACACCCATTGGATTTATTCACCTTTTGTGTTACAAAGTCTAATTAAAATGGATTTAATTGAATTTTTTGTCAACAATCTACACAAAATACTCTGTAATGTCAAAGTGGAAGAATGAAAAAATAAATAATAATAATTGTATATAAATTAAATAACTAAAATATAGTCAGCTCCCTGAGTCATTCAGCTCCCTGAGTCAATACATGTTAGGAACACCTTTGGCAGCGATTACAGCTGTGAGTCTTCTTAGGTAATTCTCTAAGTGCTTTTCACACTTGGATTGTGCAATATTAGCCCATTAATCTATTCATAATTCTTCAAGCTCTTTCAAGATGTAGGGGGTCATGGCTAGACAGTCATTTTCAAGTTGATTTAAGTCCAAACTGTAACTTGGCCACTCAGGAACATTCACTGTCTTCTCTGTGAGCAACTCCAGTGTAGATTTGGCCAAGTGCTGTAGGTTATTGTGCTGCTGAATGGTGAATTCCTCTCCGAGTGTCTGGTGTAAAGCAGACTGAAGCGGGTTTTCCTCTAGAATTTTGCCTGGGCTTAGTTCCATTTCTTTTTATCCTGAGAAACCCCAGTATTTTCTGATGTCAAGCATACCCATACCATGATGCAGCCCACACCATCTTGAAAATAGGGAGTGTTGTGTTAGATTTGCCCCAAAAATAAGACTTTGCATTTAGGCCAAAAAGTGTATTTCTTTGCCGTGTTTATTCTGTATATTTGTATTCTTCTTTTCACTCTGTCATTTAAGTAATTTGTGGAATCACTACAATGTTGTTGATCCATCCTCAGTTTTCTCCCATCACAGCCATTGAACTCTGTAACTCTGTCAATCACCAATGGCTTCATGGTATTTGTATTTTATTACGGATCCCCATTAGCTGCTGCCAAGTCAGCAGCTACTCTTCCTGGGGTCCAAACAAGATTAAGGTGTGCCTTGTGTGTGTGTGTGTGTGTCTCTTCACAGTTCGCAATGTTCCATAAGATGTAGTTTTATCAGATTTTTAAATGTGATTTTACTGCTTGCATGAGTTACTTGATGTGGAATAGAGTTCCATGTAGACAAGGCTCTATGTAGTACTGTGTGTTTCCCATAGTCTGTTCTGGACTTGGGGATTGTGAAGAGACCCCTGGTGACGTGTCTTGTGCGGTATGCATGGGTGTCTGAGCTGTGTGCTCATCATTTAAACAGACAACTCAGTGCTTTCAAGATGTCAATGCTTCTCACAAAGACAAGTAGTGATGCAGTCAATCTCTCCTCTACTTTGAGCCAGGAGAGATTGACATGCGTGTTATTGGGGCGGCAGGGTAACCTAGTGTTTAGAGCGTTGGACTAGTAACCGGAAGGTTGCGAGTTCAAACCCCTGAGTGACAAGGTACAAATCTGTCGTTCTACCCCTGAACAGGCAGTTAACCCACTGTTCCTAGGCCTTCATTGAAAATAAGAATTTGTTCTTAACTGACTTGCCTGGTTAAATAAAGGTAAAATAAATTTAAAAAAAAAATCATGTTAGCTCTCCATGTACATTTAAGGGCCAGCTGTGCTGCTCTGTTCTGGGCCAACTGTAATTAACCTGTGTCCCTCTTTGTGGCACTTGACCATATGGCTGGGCAGTAATCCAGGTGTGACAAAACATGTGGCTGTTGGACTTTTTTTGTTAATAGTGATGTCAAGAAACAGAGCATTGTTTTATTATACTCTCCCCATCTTAGCTACTGTTGCATATATTTGTTTTGTACATGACAGTTTTACAATCCAGGCTTACTCCAAGCAGTTTAGTCTCCTCAACGTATTCAATTTACACATTATACATTACAATATGTGGTTGAGGTTTAGGGTTTAGTGAATTATTTGTCCCAAAAACAATGCTTTTACTTTTTGAAATATTTAGGACTAGCTTATTTCTTGCCACCCATTCTAAAACTGACTGCAGCTCTTTGTTAAGCGTTTGCAGAGATTTCACTTGCTGTGGTAGCTGACTTGTATAGTGTTGAGTCATCAGCATACATAGACACACAGGATTTACTGAGTGCCAGTTGGCAGGTCAATAGTAAAGATTGAAAAAAAAGTAAGTGGCCTAGACAGCTGCCCTGGGGAATGCCTGACTCTACCTAAATTATGTTGACAAGGCTTCCTTTAAAGAACACCCTCTGTGTTCTGTTAGACAGGTACCTCTTGATTCACGACATTGCAGGAGATGTAAAGACATAACACACTTACTTGTGAAGACATCAAAACTATGAAATATCACATGGAATCATGTTAAATGAATAAAAATATATTTTAGATTTTAGATTCTTCAAAGTAGCCACCCTTTTCCTTGACGACAGCTTTGCACACTTTTGGCATTCTCTCAACCAGCTTCACCTGGAATGCCAACAGTCTTGAAGTAGTTCCCACATATGCTGATCACTTGTTGGCTGTTTTTCCTTCACTCTGCAGTCCAATTGGGTTGAGGTCGGGTGATTGTGGAGGCCAGGTCATCTGATGCAGCACTCCATCACTCTCCTTCTTGTTCAAATAGCCCTTACATGGCCTGGATGTGTGTTTTTGGTCATTATCCTGTTGAAAAACAAATGATAGTCCCACTAAGCCCAAATCAGATGGGATGGCGTATCGGTGTGGTATCCATGCTGGTTAAGTGTGCCTTGAATTCGAATTAAATCACAGACAGTGTTACCAGCAAAGCAATCCACACCATCATACGTCCTCCTCCATTCTTCGCGGTGGGAACCACATATGCGGAGATCATCCATTCAGCTACACTACGTCTCACAAAGACATGGTGGTTGGAACCAAAAATCTCAAATTTGGACTCATCAGACCAAAAGACAGATTTCCACCGGTCTAATGTCCATTGCTCGTGTTTCTTGGCCCAAGCAAGTCTTCTTATTATTATTGGCGTCCTTTAGTAGTGTTTTTTTTGTTGCAACAATTTGACCATGAAGGCCTGATTCACACATTCTCCTCTGAGCAGTTGATGTTGAGATGAGGTGTGTCTGTTACTTGAACTCTGTGAAGGATTTATCTGGGCTGGAATCTGAAGTGCAGTTAACTCTAATGAACTTATCTTCTGCAGAAGAGGTAACTCTGGGTCTTCCTTTCCTGTTGCGGTCCTCATGAGAGCCAGTTTCATCACAGCGCTTGATGGTTTTTGCGACTGCACTTGAAGAAACTTTCAAGGTTCTTGACATTATCTGGATTGACCATCATGTCTTAAAGTAATGATGGACTGTCATTTCACTTTGCTTATTTGAGCTGTTCTTGCCATAATATGGACATGGTCTTTTACCAAATAGGGTTATCTTCTGTATACCACCCTACGGTACCTTGTCACAACCGAACTGATTGGGTCAAACACATTAAGAAGGAAGGAAATTCAACAAATGTACTTTTAACAAGGCACACCTGTTAACTGAAATGCATTCCAGGTGGCTACCTCATGAAGCTGGTTGAGAGGATGCCAAGAGTGTGCAAAGCTGTCATCAAGGGAAAGGGTGGCTACTTTGAAGATTCTGAAATATAAAATATAACACTTTTTTGGAGACATGATTCCATACTGTATGTGTTATTTCATAGTTTTGATGTCTTCACTATTATCCTACAATGTTGAAAATAGTAAAAAATAAAGGAAAACCCTGGAATGAGTAGGTGTGTCCAAACCTCTGACTGGTACTGTATATTTTTACAGCAGCAGATTAACAAAACAGCTCCCACAATCTTCTTATTATAATTTTCTTTCAGCTAATCGTCAGTCATTTGTGTAAGTACTGGACATGTTGAGTGCCCATCCCTATTAGTGTGATGAAAGTTGTTGTACATTTGTTTACTGTGGAATAGCACTGTATCTGGTCAAACACATTTCTTTCCAAAATTTGGCTAAGGGTTGGTAACAGGTTGTTGGTCAGCTGTTTGAGCCAGTAAAGTGTACTTTGCTATTATTGGGAATTACATTTGCTTCCCTCCAGGCCTGAGGGCACATACTAACTTGTAGGTTTAGATTAAAGAGATGGCAAATAGGAGTGGCAATAATATTATAGTCCACTATCATCCTCATTAATTTTCCTTCCAAGTTGTCAGACCCAGGTGGCTTGTCATTGTTGGCAGACAACAATACATTTTTCACCTCTTCCACACTCACTTTACTGAATTCAAAATTACAATGCTTGTTTTTCATAATTTGGTCAGTTACGCATTGAGGTGTAGGTTCATAAGTTGTTGTTGGCATGTCATTAAAGTAATATCTGCCAATATCAGTGGGTTTTGTGATAAATGAGCCATCTAATTCATCTAATTCATCTAATCTTTTTACTATTACCCTTTATATCAGTTATCTTAAGTTTTTTCTTCGTTTTATTTAGTTTAGTCACACGATTTCTCAATTCACAGTATGTTTACCAAACGGCTGTGCAGCCAGACAGTGTGTCAGTTTGGATGGGGAGCGTCGCTGCACAGTTATTTTCAAGTCTCTTCAGAGATGTTCGATCGGGTTTAAGTCCGGGCTCTGGCCAAAGGTGCCTTTTGGCAAACTGCAAACGGGCTGTCATGTGCCTTTTACTGAGGAGTGGCTTTCATCTGGACGCTGTATCACCTGATTGGTGGGATGCTGCAGAGATGCTTGTCCTTCTGGAATGTTCTCCCATCTCCACAGAGGAACTCTGGAGCTCTGTCAGAGTGACCATCAGGTTATTGCTCACCTCCCTGACCAAGGTCCTTCTTCTCCAATTGCTCAGCTTGGCCGGGCGGCCAGCTCTAGGAAGTCTTGGTGGTTCCAAACTTCTTCAATTTAAGAATGATGGAGGCACTGTGTTCTTGGGGACCTTCAATTCTGCAGTAATGTGTTGGTACCCTTCCCCAGATCTGTGCCTCGAAACAATCCTGTCTCGGAGCTCTGCGGACAATTCCTTCAACGTCATGGCTTGGTTTTTGCTCTGACATGGACGGTCAACTGTGGGACCTTATATGGGACCTTATATAAAAAGATGTATGCCTTTCCAAATCGTGTCCAATCAATCGAATTTACCACTGGTGGACTCCAATCAAGTTGTAGAAACATCTCAATGATGATCAATGTAAACAGAATGCACCTGAACTCATTTTCGAGTCTCATAGCAAAGGGTCTGAATACTTTTTATGTTGTATAAATTTGCAAAAATGTCTAAAAAACTGTTTTTGCAAAATGTGGAAAATGTCAAGAGGTCTGAATACTTTCCGAATGCACTGTATTTGCCAATCCTTTTGCATCATCCCTCTCAACTATAAAATATTTCAATTCCTCATCAATCCACAGGGACTTCACCATTTTTACAGTCATTTTCTTAATGGGTGCTTGCTTATTAGTAGCTGGAATTAGAAATTCTTCAACATAGGAATCACTACAAAACCTTGTGTATGATATCGGGGTGGCATGGTAGCCTAGTGGTTAGAGCATTGGACTAGTAACCGGAAGGTTGCAAGATCAAATCCCCGAGCTGACAAGGTACAAATCTGTTGTTTTGCCCCTGAACAGGCAGTTAACCCACTGTTCCTAGGCCGTCATTGAAAATAAGAATTTGTTCTTAATTGACTTGCCTAGTTAAATAAAGGTAAAACAAAATAATATATATATATATATATATATCTTATACACTATATTAGGACCTAGCCTTTGGAACCTTGTTTTTTCTCTCGATATTGCTACTATATTATGATCACTATATCCGATGGATGTGGATACTGCTTCAGAACAGATTTCTGCAGCCTCGGTAAAGGTGTGATCAGTACATGTAGATTATTTCATTCCTGTGCAGTTTATAAATACCCTGGTAGGTTGACTGATAACCTGAACCAGGTTGCAGGCACAGATTACAGTTTGAAGATTGTTCTTAAATGGACAGCTTGATGAAAGCCAGTCAATATGTAGGTCACCCAGAAAAAAAAATACCTCTCTGTTGATATCACATACATTATCAAGCATTTCACAGATATGGACTGTTAGCACTTGGTGGTCTGTAGTAACTTCCCACAAGAAGGAATGAAAACTCCCTAGGGAGATTCATTCCTGTCCTGCAGCTCAGTTCAGAAGGACAACTGTATGTTTGATGTGTTTGGGTGGTTTAATACATAACCCACAACATAATTATCAACCTGACCATGTTTAAATAGATATTCAATGTCTGATTTGTTATTGTTAACCATCTACCAACCACTTCCCTTCTTTATGAGGCTTTCTAAAAAGCTCCCTGGTCTTTGTAGTTGAATCTGTGCTTGAAATTCAATACTTGACTGAGGGACCTTGGAGATGTTGTGTGTATGGGGGACAGAGAAAAGGTTAGTCATTCAAAAATCATATCAACCACTATTATTTCACACAGAGTGAGGTCCATATAACTTATGTGATTTCTTAAGCCACATTTTTACTCCTGAAGTAATTTAGGCTTGCCTAAACAAACTTTTGCAAGGCACTATGTATACATAGAGCAATGTCACAAAATAGATCTCAAATGTATTTTGTCTGGTTTTTCCCCCCTGTCTGTACTGCATACTGATGTAGGATCTTAATTGTATCACCCTGTTGCAGCAGAACCTTCCTGCAATGCAGGACATTTAAAACGTTTAGTGATTTTGAGGTTTAAAAAGGCATCTGAAGTTTGAAATTTCAGACTTGATTTTCCCTTACAAAAAATGTTGCACCCCCCACTATTTTTTTCCATTAATTATAATCCACATATAATTCACATTTCCTGTTGCTGCGGGATAATTTTTCTGCTGAAACAGGGTGATACAATTAAGATCCTACATCAGTATGAAGTACAGACAGGGGGGAAAAACCAGAAAAATGCTGAAATTAAGATCCTACATCTGTATATTGACATATAATTGAGAAAATATATGAAAGATTGCTCAAGAAAAGTATTAGTGTAATCAGAAAGGATTCTAGTAAAATGTCTCCTGAGTAGGGTTGAGAAATTCTGTTAACTTTTCCAAAATGGTTAATTCTGTTAACTTTCCCAGTTTTCCAGAATTTCAGAAAATTCCTGGAAGTGCAAATTTTGCAAACATACTCCTGAGAGTTTCTGTATATACAGTACAATAGCTGGACAACTGTAGTCATTCTGGTTCTGAACAGCAGATGGCAATCTTCACAACCCTGCTCAATGTGACAGATTCACAAATGATTGTCATTGTATGTGGGGAATTTTCCACTTTAATTAATCACCCATCAACTTCAACCTCATATCATTACATTCTAAAGTTATTATGACAAGATTAATGAATTTGTGTCCTTGTTTAATATGTGTAGTCATGTAGTTACTGTAGTTGTTAATGGTTAGCCCTGTGTGTCTTCTTCACATTAGTGCTTGTGTATACAATATTACCTCTGTTGATGTGTATTGAGTTAACACTTGTTTCTCATGTGTTACAGGGTCTCTCTGGTTCAGTGGGAATAACTGGCGATAAAGGCCTAAAGGTACAGTACAGTACAAGCAGTATGCATAGTCTTATCATGGAGACAGAAACACAATACATGTGGTTCACTTAAAGGTCACTATGAAACTACTGAACAAAAATATAAATGCAACATGCAACAATTTCAACGATTTTACTGAGTTACAGTTCATATAAGGAAATAAGTAAATTGAATGAAATGAGGTTCTATGAAATTAATGAATAAGACCCAAATTTATGGATTTCACTTGACTGGGCAGGGGCGTAGCCATGGGTGGGCCTTGGAGGGCATAGGCCCATCCACTTGGGAGCCAGGCCAACCTGGGGAGCCAGGCCCAGCCAATCAGAATATTTTTTCCCCACAAAAGGGCTTTATTGCAGAGAAATACTCCTCAGTTTCATCAAATGTCCGTGTGGCTGGTCTCAGACAATCCCGCAGACGAAGAAGCCGGATGTGGAAGTCCTGGGCTGGCGTGGTTACATGTGATCTGTGGTTGTGAGGCAGGTTGGATGTACTGACAAATTCTCTAAAATGACGTTGGAGGCAGCTTATGATAGACAAATGAACATTCAATTTTGGCATCAGCTCTGGTGGACATTCCTGCAGTCAGCATGCCAATTGCACGCTCCCTCAAAACTTGAGACATTGTGTTGTGTGACAAAACTGCACATTTTAGAGTGGCCATTTATTGTCCCCCGCACAAGGTGCACCTGTGTAATGATCATAAGCTTCTTGATATGCCACACCTGTCAGGTGGATGAATTATCTTGGCAAAGGAGAAATGCTCACTAACAGGGATGTAAACTCATTTCTGCTCACAATTTGAGAGAACTAAGCTTTTTGTGCACATGGAACATTTCTCTGATTTCTTTATTTCAGCTCATGAAACATGGGACCAACACTTTATATGTTGCGTTTATATTTTGGTTCAGTATAAGTAACTCTAAGAACTTCTTATAGTTACTCAGTCTCATAGTGACCTTTATGTTTAAATTCATTGGTTGGCGAATTATATCATTCTCCAGGCTCAGCTATTTTTGGCCGGGCAGTGCAAGGTAGCAAATATAAACACCTTATCACATTTATAGGACACCCCTGGATTATATGATGGGTTTTATATGATTTCATGACCACTACAAACGCAGACTAGGGCAGACATTTTAATAGGGCAGAAAAGTACCTGCTACTGAGCTAGTTAACGATATCAGGTGTCTCTCCATACTTGTAAACGGGAGCATTAAAAGGTTTAGGAGTATGAGGTGGTAGGTTAGGGATATTGCATCATCACTACACACACAGGCACACACACACACACACCTGTGCATTCGCACACACACACTCTCATATAAACGTATGATTATGTGGGATGTGGATAATATAATATGAGGTGGCGTGAAAGTGGTTTGTACCCCAGTTAGTCACCTGGCCAGTGTATTGCATTACAACCTCTGCTATATAATATAGACTCATACCCAGGCAGAGAGAATAGTGAGGGGGGACAGGGAGACAGGAGTAGGAAGCAGAGGAAGAGGGATGACTAAGAGAAATATTTGTGGCATCTGGGCAATATGACCAATAATGATCCATTTGAAAAAGTTATGTGCCATCTACATATCCATTAATACCTGTAAATAGCTGAAGGTTCTTCATTGATTTAATGTCCTTTGCAGGAACATTGGTACAGTTTTACTCCATTGTTGATGTTTACATCATTAAATTGGGTGCAGTTAACCTCTGTACACAACCAGAGACACAATTACTCAATAGCCCCGCATATATAATCATAATTACAAAGTCATTAATCAGAAGATTAAACAACTGTAAGCAAAAAAATAATAAACTAAATTAAACACTGATGTGACTCACAGCGTTGTGCATACATCTTAATTTGATTGTAAGTAATCAATTGGGTTTGTTTTATATTAGCATTTAAATGGTTTTCATTGACTGGACCCATGCGATAAGCCCCCATCTCTTCTTTCTTCCTCTCTCTATCATTCTCTCATCCTCTACTCATACTCTCTCCATCACTCTCTCACCTTCTTTGTCCTTCATCCAGGGATTCCAGGGCATTGCTGGAGAGCCAGGTCCAGATGGCCGTTCAGGCCCTCTGGTGAGTCTAGCATGAGTAGACAGCACTATTGCAACCAATACTGATTTAGTGTTGGGGACTTAGGCCATCATCACACACAGAGTGCAGTGTTACTGACTACTGTCCCACGACAGGGCCCACCTGGACGGACAGGACCAACAGGTATCCCTGGGCCACTGGGAGAGAGGGTAAGTGACACATTTCAGATGGATGTGATTGATGTGATTCTCAAATAGGACAGGTTTGAACCGTGTGTGTGTGTGTTGCTGTCTCTCTGCATCAGGGCTTCACTGGGAAGGCAGGTGTGGAGGGACCCCAGGGGCCAGTAGGCATGTATGTAAGTGATGCTTCTGTAGGGCCTACTGGGCAAGGGGTTTGACCGACACACTGACAATGTTTCTGTTTGGTATTTTGGACTGATGACACTGCCATGTCATCCTGTGTGTGCAACTTAGCTTATTTATGTTACCAGTCCTGTGTTTCTCGTCCCCCAGGGTTTCCCGGGTAGCATGGGAATGCGTGGCACAAATGGTCACACCGGACATAGGGTAAGGACACAGTATTTGAGTCATGTAATCAGTGGACATTATTCCAAATGGCCATCCCAGACCTGTGGGCCTCAATTTATACCAACAGCATCACATTGTGTATTTCCTTTCAAATGTGTAATGGTTGGTGTGGTGGACTGTGTGTTGGTGTCCCAGGGGGAGACTGGTGTAAGAGGCCTGTCTGGTCTTACTGGGAAGCCTGGACCTCCAGTAAGTAACTGTGCTGTCGTTAACAAGTCCACATACAGTATGTGACAAGTCCTTGTAGACAACTTCATTGAGTCTGGTGTTAGTTTAAATGATGTGTGTATTGAGCCTGTTCTGACTGGGCTGTATTTTATAGGGTGTATCAGGACCTCATGGGGATAGAGGCCCTCTGGGACCTCAGGTGAGATCAACAGGAATCACATACCAGAACTACATTTCCTAAATATCTTGAAAAATCTATCTGTAATGTAATCCATGCCTTTCAATGGTGTCTCTGGGTTTTCTCCTCAGGGCCGGCTAGGGGATCTGGGACGCACAGGGCTAGAGGGCCCACAGGTAAATTACAGCAGAACAGGCCTTTTCACTACTCCCTCAGCAGTTCTTATAGATCCATGCTCTATACACTGCCAATATATAGTTAGTCTTGCTTGGCCAGACCAATAGTGTAGACACAATACACAATGGGAACAGGACTAATAGATGAAGCTACTCACCTGTCTGTGTGTTCCAGGGCCCCTCGGGTCTGCAGGGCTCAGATGGAGCCACGGGGAAACCGGGACCAAGGGGAAGCAGGGGGCCTCCGGGGCCACAAGGCTCTAACGGACCAGCAGGAATCCTAGTGGGTACTACTTTGCAGACACTGCTCTCTTCTCCTCTAAACAACCTCTGAGGACTGTAACCTCTGTACACACTAAAAAGTGTGTAATGGTTCTATATCGTGCCAAATAAGGGTTCTTTGGCTTGTCACCATAGCGGGTACCTTTTTGGTGCAATATAGAACCCTTTTTTTGAATGTTCTATGAAAAAAGATGCTCATAAAGTTTTGAATGGAAACCTTTATGGTGCTATAAATAACCATTTTTTAAGGTTCTACAAATAACCATTAAAAAGGGTTATTTAAAGCACCAAAAAAGGGTTGTAACCATCTCAATGGTTCCTCAAATAACTTTTTGAACATCCACACAGAGTTTTGTATTATATTATATTGTTAAAATTCCATAGGTGTCTGGAATGGCTGGGGGTCCATGAGGAGAAAATTGAGAACCACTGATTTAGTCAACAGTTCTCAGTTGACACGGGGCCTTACGTTTCTCTTTCACAAGACACTGTTGCTGGCCATGCTAATATTTTACATGTAACGACATAACACAATAGATTAGATCAACTGGAATGACACTCTCACTCACAGTTGCACAAAAAGAGCTGTGAGCAAATCGTGCCCCAAAATATTCTAATGAGCCGCCACGCCTACGTTTGCATTATCACTAAAAGATGAAAGAACCATTTTCTGAATGGCAAATAACCATTGAACGGCTCAAAGCATTCTTTGAGTCATTATGGTTCCACATAAAACCATCTCCCTTACCAAAGAACCCTAGAATTGTGTTTTTTTCTAAGTGTGTAGAACCTCTATAGAACCTCCTAAACTCCTAGACTATGGGACATTAAGTCTCTGATGCCTGTTGGATGCATTTTATGTCAGGGTTCAGTGGGTGAATTCAATACATTTATTTGTAATGTATTACATGGCTTACGATTCAAAGCCCATTGGATGCTTATTTGGTATGGCTTTGGGATGCCAAGCACAGCCCTTTAGCTTGGACATTTATATTCATCATTGTCACAGTTGTAAACATGTATACAGTACCAGTTTGGACACACCTACTCATTCCTGAATTTTTATTTATTGTACTATTTTCTACATTGTAGAATAATAGTGAAGACATCAAAACTACGAAATAATAAATATGGAATCATGTAGTAACCAAATAATATATTTTATATTTGAGTGCAACTACATCTGCGATCCTGTGCATGTGGATAAATAAACATGTAATCAAAAAATGTAATCTGTGTTCCATTGTGATACTTTGTTGTCCTTCTTTTTAAACCTTGTATGGTCCATCCTCAGGGAATGACAGGTGCTGGTGGACTAATTGGACCAGCGGGGGAAAGAGGAGAAATGGTAAGTACAGCAATTGTAATAGATGATAATGATATGTCTAGGGTTGCAAAATTCTGGTAGCTTTCCCAAAATGTTCCAGGTTTTCAAGAAATCCTGGTTAATCCTGGTTCCTGCTTATTCCCTGGTTTAGGAATGTTACCACAATTTTGCACCCCTAAATACAGTTGAGGTCGGAAGTTTACATACACATTAGCCAAATTTAATCCGAGTAAAAATTCCCTGATTTAGGTCAGTTAGGATCACCACTTTATTTTAAGAATGCGAAATGTCAGAATAATAGTAGACAGAATTATTTATTTCAGCTTGTATTTATTTCATCACATTCCCAGTGGGTCAGAAGTTTACATACACTCAATTAGTATTTGGTAGCATTGCCTTTAAATGATTTAACTTGGGTCAAAAGTTTTGGGTAGCCTTCCACAAGCTTCCCACAACAAGTTGGGTGAATTTTGGCCCATTCCTCCTGACAGAGCTGGTGTAACTGAGTCTGGTTTATAGGCCTCCTTGCTCGCACACACTTTTTCAGTTCTGCCCACAAATGTTCTATAGGATCGAGGTTAGGGCTTTGTGATGGCCACTCCAGTACCTTGACTTTGTGGTCCTTAAACCATTTTGCCACAACTTTGGAAGTATGCTTGGGGTCATTGTTCATTTGGAAGACCCATTTGCGAACAAGCTTTAACTTCCTGACTGATGTCTTGAGATGTTGCTTCAATATATCCACATCATTTTTCCTCGTGATGCCATTTATTTAGTGAAGTGCACCAGTCCATCCTGCAGCAAAGCACCCCCACAACATGATGCTGGCACCCTCGTGCTTCACGGTTGAGATGTTGTTCTTCGGCTTGCAAGCCCCCATTTTCCTCCAAACATAACGATGGTCATTATGGCCAAACAGTTCTATTTTTGTTTCATCAGACCAGAGGATATTTCTCCAAAAAGTATGATCTTTGTCCCCATGTGCAGTTGCAAACCGTAGTCTGGCTTTTTTATGGCGGTTTTGGAGCAGTGGCTTCTTCCTTCCTGAGTGGCCTTTCAGGTTATGTCGATATAGGACTCATTTTACTGTGGATATAGGTACTTTTGTCCCTGTTTCCTCCAGCATCTTCACAAGGTCCTTTGCTGTTGTTCTGGGATTGATTTGCACTTTTCGCGCCAAAGTACGTTCATCTCTAGGAGACAGAATGCGTCTCCTTCATGAGCGGTATGATGGCTGCGTGGTCCCTTGGTGTATAGTACTTGTGTACTATTGTTTGTACAGATGAACATGGTACCTTCAGGGGTTTGAAAATTGCTTCAAAGGATGAACCAGACTTGTGGAGGTCTAAAAAAAAAATGTCTGAGTTCTTGGCTGATTTCTTTTGATTTTCCCATGATGTCAAGCAAAGAGGCACTGAGTTTGAAGGTAGGCCTTGAAATACATCCACAGGTACACCTCCAATTGACTCAAATTATGTCAATTAGCCTATCAGAAGCTTCTAAAGCCATGACATAATTTTCAGGAATTTTCCAAGCTGTTTAAACGCACAGTCAACTTAGTGTATGTAAACTTCTGGCCCACTGGAGTTGTGATACAGTGAATTATAAGTGAAATAATCAGTCTGTAAACAATTGTTGCAAAAATTACCGACTTGCCAAAATGATAGTTTGTTAACAAGAAATTTGTGGAGTGGTTGAAAAACAAGTTTTAATGACTCCAACCTAAGTGTATGTAAACTTCTGACTTCAACTGTATGTATAATCTAGCAATTTGTGATGTGTGTTAAACCACGCTTTTTTGGAACATCACAGGGTATGCTGGGACCTTCTGGTGATCTAGGTCCTCCTGGACTGGATGGCGAACAGGTTTGTAGGACACACTCCGAACAGGAACTCTGTGGTCTCAGCCAGGTGAGTTTTCTGACCGTTCTCTTCCATTTCCTCTTTCCAGGGCACTCCTGGCCAATCGGGGTTGGAGGGGCAAACAGGAACAAATGGGGAAAAGGTTGGTGATAGTGACACTATGATGCCTAAACAAACACCTAGAGATATATTTCACCATCTTTCACTTCTCACTACTTCTTCTACTTCATGTGTATTCCAGGGAGACCTAGGGCCTTGTGGGAAACTTGGTCCTCCAGGGCAGCCTGGAGCTCGAGGTCTACAAGGACTCAAAGGGTTACAAGGCTCTCCTGGACCAATGGGAATAGAGGTGAGCACCGTCACCTGCCTATGGCATTGGACATCTACTGTACATACCTGAACCATCACCTGTAGATTCTCACATGTGTACCTAGTACACATCCATTTGCCCAGGCATCATACACACAACCAGACCATACACATACAGTATACTCAGCAGTGTACAGTACTTCAAGAGATGTCTCCTTTGGTTCTCAGGGTGATGTTGGACCTCTTGGTGTTGCTGGTGGTCCAGGTTCCAAAGGGGAGAAGGTTAACAAACACTGACTTTTCGGCACTCAGTGATTTACATATTTAAGCCATCAATATAAATGTGCTGTGTGTACAGTATATTTCATATCTATTCATTGATTAACATTTGTGCGTTTGACACAAATTTTTGACAGGGCCATATAAGTGTTGGTTGTGGTTACAAACAAGTTGAAATCTGGTTGAAATAAAGTAATTACAAACAGGTTAAAATCTTGTTGAAATAATGAAATTACAAATGGGTTGAGATCTGGTTGAAATAGTCATTACAAACAGGTTGAAATGTGGTTGAAATAGCATCATTACAAATGGGTTGAATTGTGGTTGAAATAACCTCATTACAAACAGTTTAAAATTTGGTTGAAATTACATCATGGACCAGAGACTCTGGGTTCGAGCCCAGGCTCTGTCGCAGCTGGCCGCGACCGGGAGGTCCGTGGGGCGACGCACAATTGGCCTAGCGTCATCGGGGTTAGGGAGGGTTTGGCCGGTAGGGATATCCTTATCTCATCGCGTGCTAGAGACTCCTGTGGCGGGCCGGGCGCAGTGCATGCTAACCAGGTCGCCAGGTGCACGGTGTTTCCTCCGACACATTGGTGCGGCTGGCTTCCGGGTTGGATGCGCGCTGTGTTAAGAAGCAGTGCGGCTTGGTTGGGTTGTGTTACGCATGGCTTTCGACCTTCGTCTCTCCCGAGCCCGTACGGGAGTTGTAGCGATGAGACAAGATAGTAACTACTAACAATTGGATACCACGAAATTGGGGAGAAAATGGGGTAGAATTCAAAACACAAAAAAATTAAAATAAATTACATCATGATGATGTCTGACTGACATGGCTGTTATTTGTAGGGTGATGTGGGGCCTCTGGGGCCCACAGGGCGGGAGGGTCCATGGGGGACCTTGGGGCAAAATGGGGAGAAGGGACCAAAAGGAGAGAAGGGCCACATCGGACTTATGGTGAGTGCCCAGATGCCAATACATAATGAGCTGCACATTCTAGTTTATGTTTTGAAACCATGAAACGGAATCAACTGAAGTGATTTTCAATATGATTTTTGAGACTTGCCTTTGAGTGATCAATTTGATGACTGGTACATCACCTCTGTTCTGTATCCACCAGAGTCAGTCAGGATTCATGGGAGAAATAGGACCTGCAGGCTTGTCAGGGCTACAGGTGAGTCAGGAAGTGACGTGTTTTTTTTTTACAAGCATCAGATACTATATATGTCACTCAAAGTAAAAAATACATTTTAAAAAGTTGACATTAACTGGCATTGATCAATGTCCACTTTTACACAATTTCTTTCCCAATAGGTTAAATCAAATCAAATCAAATGTATTTATATAGCCCTTCGTACATCAGCTGATATCTCAAAGTGCTGTACAGAAACCCAGCCTAAAACCCCAAACAGCAAGCAATGCAGGTGTAGAAGCACGGTGGCTAGGAAAAACTTCCTAGAAAGGCCAAAAACCTAGGAAGAAACCTAGAGAGGAACCAGGCTATGATGGGTGGCCAGTCCTCTTTTGGCTGTGCCGGGTAGAGATTATAACAGAACATGGCCAAGATGTTCAAATGTTCATAAATGACCAGCATGGCCCAATAATAATAAGGCAGGACAGTTGAAATTGGAGCAGCAGCACGGCCAGGTGGACTGGGGACAGCAAGGAGTCATCATGTCAGTTAGTCCTGACGCATGGTCCTAGGGCTCAGGTCCTCCGAGAGAGAGAAAGAAAGAGAGAAAGAGAGAATTAGAGAGAGCACACTTAAATTCACAGGACACCGAATAGGACAGGAGAAGTACTGGGGGGCACCAAACCAGACAGGAAGATCACATCAGTGACTCAACCCACTCAAGTGACGCCCCCCCCCAGGGACTGTATGAAAGAGCCCCAGTAAGCCAGTGACTCAGCCCCGGTAATAGGGTTAGAGGCAGAGAATCCCAGTGGAAAGAGGGGAACCGGCCAGGCAGAGACAGCAAGGGTGGTTCGTTGCTCCAGAGCCTATCCGTTCACCTTCCCACTCCTGGGCCAGACTACACTCAATCGTATGACCCACTGAAAAGATGAGTCTTCAGTAAAGACTTAAAGATTGAGACCGAGTTTGCGTCTCTTACATGGGTAGGCAGACCATTCCATAAAAATTGAGATCTATAGGAGAAAGCCCTGCCTCCAGCTGTTTGCTTAGGGACAATTAGGAGGCCTGCGTCTTGTGACCGTAGCGTACGTGTAGGTATGTAGGGCAGGACCAAATCAGAGAGATAGGTAGGAACAAGCCCATGTAATGCTTTGTAGGTTAGCAGTAAAACCTTGAAATCAGCCCTTGGCTTGACAGGAAGCCAGTGTAGGGAGGCTAGCACTGGAGTAATGTGATAATTTTTTTTGGTTCTAGTCAGGATTCTAGCAGCCGTATTTAGCACTAACTGAAGTTTATTTAGTGCTTTATCCGGGTAACCGGAAAGTAGAGCATTGCAGTAGTCTAACCTAGAAGTGACAAAAGCATGGATTAATTTTTCTGCATCATTTTTGGACAGAAAGTTTCTGATTTTTGCAATGTTACGTAGATGGAAAAAAGCTTTCCTTGAAATGGTCTTGATATGTTCTTCAAAAGAGAGATCAGGGTCCAGAGTAACGCCGAGGTCCTTCACAGTTTTTTTTGAGACGACTGTACAACCATTAAGATTAATTGTCAGATTCAACAGAAGATCTCTTTGTTTCTTGGGACCTAGAACAAGCATCTCTGTTTTGTCCGAGTTTAAAAGTAGAAAGTTTGCAGCCATCCACTTCCTTATGTCTGAAACACATGCTTCTAGCGAGGGCAATTTTGGGGCTTCACCATGTTTCATTGAAATGTACAGCTGTGTGTCATCCGGATAAAATACATAGTGAAAACAATAGTGGTCCTAAAATGGAATCTTGAGGAACACCGAAATGTACAGTTGATTTGTCAGAGGACCAACCATTCACAGAGACAAACTGATATCTTTCCGACTGATAAGATCTAAACCAGGCCAGAACCTGTCCGTGTAGACCAATTTGGGTTTCCAATCAAAGGTTTGGCTTTTTCAAGAGAGGCTTTATTACTGCCACTTTTAGTGAGTTTGGTACACATCCGGTGGATAGAGAGCCGTTTATTATGTTCAACATAGGAGGGCCCAGGAACAGGAAGCAGCTCTTTCAGTAGTTTAGTTAGAATAGGGTCCAGTATGCAGCTTGAAGTTTTAGAGGCCATGATTATTTTCATCATTGTGTCAAGAGATATAGTACTAAAACACTTGAGCGTCTCTCTTGATCCTAGGTCCTGGCAGAGTTGTGCAGACTCAGGACAACTGAGCTTTGAAGGTATACGCAGATTTAAAGAGGAGTCCGTAATTTGCTTTCTAATAATCATGATCTTTTCCTCAAAGAAGTTCATGAATTCATCACTGCTAAAGTGAAAGTCATCCTCTCTTGGGGAATGCTGCTTTTTAGTTAGCTTTGCGACAGTATCAAAAAGTAATTTCGGATTGTTCTTATTTTCCTCAAAGTTAGAAAAATAGGATGATCGAGCAGCAGTAAGGGCTCTTCGGTACTGCACGGTACTGTCTTTCCAAGCTAGTCGGAAGACTTCCAGTTTGGTGTGGCGCCATTTCCGTTCCAATTTTCTGGAATCTTGCTTCAGAGCTCGGGTATTTTCTGTGTACCAGGGAGCTAGTTTCTTATGAAAAATGTTTTTAGTTTTTAGGGGTGCAACTGCATCTAGGGTATTGCACAAGGTTAAATTGAGTTCCCAGTTAGGTGGTTAACTGATTTTTGTCCTCTGGCGTCCTTGGGTTAGACTTCTCTGCTCTGTTAGGCCCTTTCTCGATTCATTTTTCCTCGACTCCTCACACCCACTTTTCTTGCTTCTTTCTCAAAACCCATTGGAGAAGAAGGCCTGAAGTGAGGGACCTTGAATCTTCTCCTCCAGTATGGTTGAGAAGGAAGCAAGGAGATAGGATGCAAGGAATCGGGGAAACACTCAGGTTTGCAATGAGTGTTGTCAGGATGTAAAGTGATCCGTTGGTTTCTTCTATTTCTTCCCAGGGTATTATGGGCCCTAGGGGGCCTCCAGGGCCTGATGGACCTCAAGGAGAGAAGGTAATATCTTAATTCCCTGGCCTGCACACCAAATGGAGTAGCAATTCAGGATAGGGAAATTAAAAACGCTTCCATCTATAATTCCAATTTTTTTCTCTGTCCCTTTCTCCCCAGGGGGAGTCTGGGCCTAGCAGAGCCATTGGACCTCAAGGCAAAACAGGACCTCCGGTAAGGGTCGCTTCATAACCTAAGTGCATGGTGAATGGCATTATCCATTTGTCCTTTTGGTCTGATTTCATGTTGTCTTGTTGTTGTATTCTAAGGGGGTGGCTGGACTTCAAGGAGTCAGAGGTGACACAGGGAAGCCAGGACCACAGGTCAGTGTCTCACTGTCTCTTAGACCATGGTCTAGTCAAGTCAGCCATGTTCCCAGTGATTCTCCTACGAATAACATTGTCCATGTGCTGGTGTGGTATCTATTGCAGGGTCCAGTAGGGAAGGTTGGGACTGAGGGAGACTTGGGCCATAAAGGTGAGCCAGGACTAGATGGAGAGAAAGGGGAGCCAGGGGGACCAGGCGAGCCAGGAGAACAGGTGAGCCCATTCAGTGTTGCAGTCAGTTTGGCCCCTAAAGCAAGTCCAATGTTCATGGGAAATAGACAGTATCCCATTTAACCCCAATTTAATGTCTGGTTTTATTATGAATATCATTTTCAAAATATACTGTACCAAATCAAAAATAGTCTACAATGTATGTTTGGATTTTGTAATTGTCTCTCTAGGGGGTTGACGGTCTGCCAGGCATCAGAGGGCCCCCAGCACTTCTTGGTTTGGAGGTAAAGAACAGCAACATCTTAGCCTGGTCCCAGATCTGCTTGTATACTTGCCAACTCCATTGCTCATTATCAAGTCAAACATGTCCCGCACTCAGGCTATGTCCCGCACCTCATACACATATCTACCATTAACTCTGTATTATATTTTACTCTTTGCTTCTGCTTCATTCTTCCTTGTTTGTTGTCTCCTCTCCCACCACAGGGGCCACAGGGTGAGGTGGGAGCCCAGGGGCCAGAAGGTCCCCTAGGGGCATTGGTGAGTTCACAAACACAGGGGTGGGGCAAAGGGATGCCACAGATTATGTAAGTAGTTCATTATGCTCTTATAGCAACCGGTGTCCGTCTAGGTTTATTATTTAGCCGATATTGATGACCTCAAGCAGTGTCAAATGGGCATATTGTGATATTGAAAAACTAGCAGCACTACCAGAAGGTCACTGATATTTTCTACCCTATTATCTTTCTCTGACACCTGGTAAGTTTCTTTAAGTCATTCTACTGTGTTGAATGTTTCAGGGTGTCAGGGGAAACCCAGGACCTGAGGGAAAACAGGGACTGAAAGGAGAGAAGGTGAGATCAGGATTCTCTGTTTCTCTATTGTTCTCTTCTCTTCTTGTGCTGTGAAACCCAGTCTCAGGTCCCATATTCTCCTCACCTCTCTGGGGACACTCATGCATACAGAGAGGCTAGACTAGGTCCCCCTGTTTGTTGATGCTGTGTTTTCTCTACAGGGAGATGACGGCAGAGATGGATCACCTGGAAAGACAGGTCACATCGGAAGGAGTGTAAGAGCCCCTTCCTTCAATCCATTCAATGTAACAGTGGAAATAAAATAACAAATATTATTCAGGTTCCTGAATGAAAGATGAGGGATGCATCCCAACTGGCGCCCTGTTCCATATTATACATGACACGCTATTCCCTTTATAGTGCATTACAAATGAGTGGACTATAAAGGGAATAGGGTGTCATTTAGGAGACGACCGAGATGTGTCAGTGTGTTTTACCCTGTGTGTATTGCCTCGTTCACCAACATTGTAAACATCCACAGGGGAAAAGAGGCAAGGCTGGAATCAGGGGCACAAGAGGAGAGAGAGGACCAAAGGTCAGATGTTGGGTGATGTGAAGGGTCACACACACATACACAACGATCTCTTAACCATGATACTATAATATTTCATGGCGTGCACCAACATTTCCTGTCATTCCTACAGGGAGAGAGGGGACATGTGGGATTGATTGGTGTTCCAGGATGGGTGGGGTCTATAGTAAGTCCAACAGATTTCTACTCTCATCAATTAGGACTGTCGTCATCTATTTCACCATTTCATAATTCAATCCCAGGCAGGAGAGTCTCTTACGTACTTCTCCTTTGTCAGAAATATTATTTGATTAGAGAAAAGGATGTTGAAAGCAATGCATTGCTACATGATAATGCTTTAGATCAGCTGATGATTGATACACAACTGATGGATGTCTTTTCTCTCTCAGGGAATCCCAGGCTTGGGAGGAGACAGGGGGGATCAGGGTGAAAAAGGGAGTGAGGTATGAATAGATCAGGCTGAATTATTGATACTAGTGAATTTAGAGAGAAATGCACTGTGAAGACTTCACCCTCTGTGTTCCTCTCCCCACAGGGAGAAAAGGGGAACATAGGGCTGCTCGGTCTGCCAGGGCGTGATGGCCTAAAGGTACTTCTGGTTCTGACTTCTGTGTGAAAAACTTCTGGCATTCATAAAAAGTCTCCAGATCAGCACTCTTAATCTGAGACACTACAAACGAGCCCTGGTGTCGGGTTTAACACCATAGAAAAACGACATACTGACAGGTTTGGCAACAATCTAGAAATATGACGTTTCCTAAAATACTCTGCTGTAAATAGTAGATGGGCTGTGACAGACATAAGTTTTACAAGGTAATCAGGGTCCTGTTGGGGTGCCAGGACAGACAGACTGGCTAACTTGATGTTTTACAGAGTAGTCTGGGTCCTGTTGGGGTGCCAGGACAGACAGACTGGCTAACTTGATGTTTTACAGAGTAGTCTGGGTCCTGTTGGGGTGCCAGGACAGACAGACTGGCTAACTTGATGTTTTACAGAGTAGTCTGGGTCCTGTTGGGGTGCCAGGACAGACAAACTGACTAACTTTATGTTTTACAGGGTAGTCTGGGTCCTGTTGGGGTGCCAGGACAGACAGATTGACTAACTTTATGTTTTACAGGGTAGTCTGGGTCCTGTTGGGCTGCCAGGACAGACAGACTGGCTAACTTTATGTTTTACAGAGTAGTCTGGGTCCTGTTGGGCTGCCAGGACAGACAGACTGACTAACTTTATGTTTTACAGGGTAGTCTGGGTCCTGTTGGGGTGCCAGGACAGACAGACTGACTAACTTTATGTTTTACAGGGTAGTCTGGGTCCTGTTGGGGTGCCAGGACAGACAGACTGACTAACTTTATGTTTTACAGGGTAGTCTGGGTCCTGTTGGGGTGCCAGGACAGGTGGGCCCAAAGGGAGATCAGGTAAAACAACACTATCTGAACACACTGTTCCTCTCAAAACATCTATAGCAAGAACTCTCTATGATAACACCATATCCACTAGTAACAATTGCCAAAAGCCATGATGAGGCTCATTCAATCTAAACTGATCTATCAGAGTTTTGATTCCTTTTACTTTCTGAAAAGATTGATTGATAACTTTTCATTGACGTTTCATTATCTATTATTTCCCACCAGGGGAATATTGGACCGTCTGGGCCAAGAGGAACACCTGGGATGCCAGGACTACCTGTAAGTCCCCCTTCTGGATAATCTCAGAAATATTTTCACAAGCCCTTTTAAATCTTCCCGCATTTGACATTTTAGTCATTTAGCAGACACACTTATCCAGAGTGACTTACAGGAGCAAATAGGGTTAAGTGCCTTGCTCAAGGGCACATCAACAGATTTTTCACCTAGTTGGCTCGGGGATTCGAACCGGTGACATTTCGATTACTGGCACAACACTCACTGCCGCCCAAATGGCCCTCTATTCCTTATGTACTGCAGTATAGAATAGGGTGCCATTTGGGGCACAGCCGACGGGAAATCAAAGGTTCTTGCGAGGACAAACGAGCACTAGACCACAAAGTTCATCTTTCAGCCACGTAGCTTAACAACCCCCCTGTCTATTAACCATCAAGACGAAGACTATGCATGCTTCATCGAGGCGTTATTATGACGATTAGGATAATGTCTCGAATTCCATTTTAATTGCAGACTGTCTTAATAAGCAAGACTCTGTTAACTCAAGTCCATTTCCTTATTATCACCAGACTGTCCTGCCATTATGCCATTCTCTCCGGGTTTAGCTATAGATTATTACTCTTTTCAACTTGTGGCCATTGAAGACGCCATTGCCTCGCCTCTAAAAGCAGTGAAGCTGTGGCTAATGTGATCGTAATGCAGTGAATAAGAGGGCATTGAAAGATTGAAACAGCTGTTAGTGCAGAGCAGTGTGCTTCAGAACTGATATTCAAACTCATCTCCTTTTATTCTCTCTTTATCTGTAGGGTTTGTTTGGCGAGAAGGTATGATATAACATCTTATTTTCTCGTCTTTTCAAATCATACACACATTATCTTCTTTCAAAACCAAACCCCATGTAGAGTTGTGTGTTAGCTTTGTCTCACAGTTTGTCTCATAGATTAAAAGAAAACATTCACAACCACATCATGTCATCACACTGGAAGATACAAAGGAAAGTAATAGGAAGTTACATTTGAATATGCCATTGCAAGTATGGAATGGTATAAGTCCACTCTCATCGCACTATGGGCTGTATTTCCATAGGGTTTGAAAGGCTTTGAGGGATTTCCTGGGCAACCTGGGACAAGGGGCCTGCCGGTAAGTGACACTGATTTCATACGCATTGGTCCATTGACCACAGAGACTCAATACCATTGCATCCATTACACAGCACTGAAGGTTGCAAAATTCTGGTTACTTTCCCAACATTCCCAGGTTTTCCAGAAATCCTGCTTGGAAGATTCCCCGATTTCCTGCGTATTACCACCTGATTGTAGCATTATTCCAACCAGGATATTTGGAAAACCTGGGAATTTTGGGAAAGTTACTGGAAATTTCCAACCCTAGTCCCACTCTTTTGTTGTGTTTGTTTCAGGGGGCACCTGGACTCCCAGGACTTCCAGGACCCTCAGTAAACATGACCCTTACTCAACTCAAGGCAAGTCATTTATGATCAGCAAGTAGGTCTGTGTCTCAAGTTGTATTCCCTACCTATTGCACTACTTTTGGGATGCAGATGTAATAGGCCATTAGATGAACTGGTGGAAGGAATAACTCCATAATGATCATATCATTCTCATCACCATTTTAGGACCTTCAGTACCTGTCAGATAAGCCCAACTACCCCCTGATCCAGACCCTGCTGGACTCTCTGCACCAGGACCTGAGGCTGCTGGTAGACCCCCCTGATGGCAGCAAGGAGCACCCTTCCACCACCTGCATGGAGCTGTGGCTCTGCCACCCCGACTATGCCAGCGGTCAGAAACCCTCTGTCTATACCTGTACTGTATATCTATAACCAAAGCTAATTTAAAGGCACATAAGAATGTCCACAGCATCCTAATCTCAGGACTCTCACGTTTTCAATGCAAATTAGAATCAATAAGTGCATCGAAGACGTCGTCCCCACAGTGACCAAACGTACATATCCCAACCAGAAGCCATGGATTACAGGCAACGTTCGCACCAAGCTAAAGGCTAGAGCTGCCGCTTTCAAGGAGCACGACACTAATCCAGACGCTAATAAGAAATCCTGCTATACCCTCAGACAAACCATCAAACAGGCAAAGCATCAATACAGGACTAAGATTGAATCATACTATACTGGCTCTGATGCTCGGCGGATGTGGCAGGGCTTGCAAACTATTATGGACTACAAAGAGAAACCTAGCCGTGAGCTAACCAATAATGCGAGCCTACCAGACAGGCTAAATTAATTTTATGCTTGCTTCGAGGCAAGCAACACTGAAGCATGCATGAGAGTACCAGCTGTTCCAGACGACTGTGATCACGCTTTCCGTAGCCGATGTGAGCAAGACCTTTAAACAGGTCAACATTCACAAGACGGATTACGGCCAGACAGATTACGAGGCCGTGTACTCAGAGCATGCGCAGACCAACTGGCAAGTGTCTTCACTGACATTTTCAACCTCTCCCTGACCTCTCCCTCTGTAATACCTACATGTTTCAAGCAGACCGCCATAGTCTCTGTGCCCAAGAAAGTGAAGTTAACCTGCCTAAATGACTACCGCCCCGTAGCACTCACGTCGGTAGACATGAAGTGCTTTGAAAGGCTGGTCTTGCCTCACATCAACACCAATCATCCCGGAAACGCTAGACCCACTCCAATTGCTTACCGCCCCAACAGATCCACAGATTACGCAATCTCAATCGCACTCCACACTTCCCTTTCCCACATGGACAAAAGGAACACCTATGTGAGAATGCTGTTCAATGACTACAGCTCATCATTCAACACCATAGTGCCCACAAAGCTCATCACTAAGCTAAGGACCCTGGGACTAAACACCTCCCTCTGAAACTGGATCCTGCATGCTTAGTTCCCTCCTGTACTCCCTGTTCACCCACGACTGCGTTGCCAAGCATGACTCCAGCACCATCATTAAGTTTGCGACACAACAGTGGTAGGCCTGATAGTCTACAGGGAGGAGGTCAGAGACCTGGCAGTGTGGTGCCATTACAACAACCTCTCCCTCAACGTGAGAAGGGTACGACAGCGCCTTTTCCCCCTCAGGAGACTGAAAAAATTGGCATGGGTCCCCAGTTCCTCCAAGTTCTACAGCTGCACCATCGAGAGCATCCTGGCGGGTTGCATCACCTGGTATAGCAACTGCTCTGCATCCGACCATAAGGTACTACGGAGGGTAGTGCGTACGGCCAAGTAAATCGCTGGGGCCAAGCTTCCTGCCATCCAGGACCTATATAATAGGCGGCGTCAGAGAAAGGCCAAAAAAGTGTCAGACTCCAATCACCCAGGTCATAGACTGTTCTCTCTGCTACCACACAGCAAGCTGTACCGGAGTGTCAAGTGTAGGTCTAAAAGGCTCCTTAACAGCGTCTACCCCAAAGGCATAAGACCGCTGAACAATTAATTAAATGGCCACCCGGGCTATTTGCATTGACCCACCCCCCCCTTTGTTTTTACACTGCTGCTACTCAAATCAAAATCAAATCAAATGTATTTATATAGCCCTTCGTACATCAGCTGATATCTCAAAGTGCTGTACAAAAACCCAGCATAAAACCCCAAACAGCAAGCAATGCAGGTTTAGAAGCACGGTGGCTAGGAAAAACTCCCTAGAAAGGCCAAAACCTAGGAAGAAACCTAGAGAGGAACCAGGCTATGTGGGGTGGCCAGTCCTCTCCTGGCTGTGCCGGGTGGAGATTATAACAGAACATGGCCAAGATGTTCAAATGTTCATGAGTGACCAGCATGGTCCAATAATAATAAGGCAGGACAGTTGAAACTGGAGCAGCAGCACGGCCAGGTGGACTGGGGAGAGCAAGGAGTCATCATGTCAGGTAGTCCCGAGGCACGGTCCTAGGGCTCAGGTCCTCCGAGAGAGAGTGAGAAAGAAAGAGAGAAAGAGAGAATTAGAGAGAGCACACTTAAATTCACACAGGAATATACTCCAGATATAACAAACTGACCCTAGCCCCCCGACACATAAACTACTGCAGCATAAATACTGGAGGCTGAGACAGGAGGGGTCAGGAGACACTGTGGCCCCATCTGAGGACACCCCCGGATAGGGCCAAACAGGAAGGATATAACCCCACCGACTTTGCCAAAGCACAGCCCCTACACCACTAGAGGGATATCTTCAACCACCAACTTACCATCCTGAGACAAGGCCGAGTATAGCCCACAAAGATCTCCGCCACGGCACAACCCAAGGGGGGGCGTCAACCCAGACAGGAAGATCACATCAGTGACTCAACCCACTCAAGTGAAGCACCCCTCCTAGGGATGGTATGAAAGAGCCCCAGTAAGCCCCTGTAATAGGGTTAGAGGGTTAGGGTTAGGGTTAGGGTTAGGGTTAGAGAATCCCAGTGGAAAGAGGGGAATCGGCCAGGCAGAGACAGCAAGGGCAGTTCGTTGC
Source organism: Oncorhynchus nerka (assembly GCF_034236695.1). Lineage (NCBI taxonomy): Eukaryota > Metazoa > Chordata > Actinopteri > Salmoniformes > Salmonidae > Oncorhynchus > Oncorhynchus nerka. Next base: position 29,676,771 of record NC_088399.1, read on the forward strand.
TCCAGAGCCTTTCCGTCCACCTTCCCACTCCTGGGCCAGACTACACTCAATCATATGACCCACTGAAGAGATGAGTCTTCAGTAAAGACTTAAAGGTTGAGACCGAGTTTGCATCTCTTACATGGGTAGGCAGACCATTCCATAAAAATGGAGCTCTATAGGAGAAATCCCTGCCTCCAGCTGTTTGCTTAGAAATTCTAAGGACAATTATGAGGCCTGCGTCTTGTGACCGTAGCGTACGTGTAGGTATGTACGGCAGGACCAAATCAGAGAGATAGGTAGGAGCAAGCCCATGTAATGCTTTGTAGGTTAGCAGTAAAACCTTGAAATCAGCCCTTGCCTTGCTACTCACTGTTTATTATCTATGCATAGTAACTTTACTCCTACTTACATGTGCAAATTACCTTGACTAACCTGTACCCCCTGTATATACAGAGTAGCCTCTTTATTGTTATTTTATTGTGTTACTTTTAATTTTTAATTTAGTTGATTTAATAAAAAATGTCTTAAGTAAGCAAGCATTTCACAGTAAGGTCTATCTATACCTGTTGTATTCGGTGCATGTGACAAATACAATTTGATTTGATTTAGAACCGCTGGGCCTTTCAACGTATAAGTAATCACTAGAGAATGTGTCCCTAAAGAATGTGTCCCTAGAGAAGTACCCGCTAGATAATGTGTTCCTAGAGAATGTGTCCCTAAAGAATGTGTCACTAGAGAAGTACCCGCAAGAGAATGTGTCCCTAGAGAATATGTCCCTAGAGAAGTGCACGCTAGAGAATGTGTCCCTATTCACTAATTTTCATATGAAAACTAGTGAATATACAGGAGCTTTTCAGGTCAGGATGAGGGTACACTAACTCTGAGGTTATGGTTGCTGTGTGTCTGTACAGGGATGTATTATATTGACCCCAACCAGGGCAGCCCCAATGATGCTCTCCTAGTCTACTGCAACTTCTCTGGCACACCCGCACAGACCTGCCTTCACCCCCGAGACGCCCAGGTAGACAACAACATCATCAGTACCCCACACACCTCACCTCTCACCCTCACACCTCTCTATTTATCCCTCAGTGGGGATGCTCCTGCAATACCAAATACAGCAGGTGGCTACAGAATAATGAGATACTCTCTGGACTAGCGGAGAACAAATCCATTTATGACAGGAATCCAATCGATTTTTTTGCCTTTGAGCTAAATGCTAATATCAAGGACTGTGAACAGACACATTTTTAAGTGATTTGCCTCCAGACATCAAGCATTGTATGTCTGACAATTGAAACCTAATGTCCACAATCATATTCATACTTAATACCCATACTCATACATAATCAGAATTGTTTATACCTGTAGATGACCATGAAGGCCTGGCTAAAGGATTCAGAGACAAACAGCTCGTTCCAATGGCTCAGCAAGCAGGAACAAGGATTTCAGGTTTACTGTTATCTCTTTCATGATATCATTCTCTATCACTCTCTCATTCTCCTCTTTGATGCACACTCTTCCTGAGCCTGTCATACTCTCTCTCCTCTGTCAACTATTCTCTGGACATGCCAATTCATAGTTACTTCAATTCAATAAAAAATGCATCAATTGGCTGTTTTCAATTTGTACTGGTGTCTCTCAGACTGTCATAGCAGAGGTATAAAGCATAATTGTTCACAAACAACCACTCTGTCTCCCCTGGCCACTGGCAGTTCTATTACCCAGGGGCCAATGTGGTTCAGATGCGTTTCCTGAGGTTGCAGAGTTGGAAAGCCGTGCAAAGGATCATCTACTCATGCCACCCGGGACACAGGCTGGGTCACACAGACAGAGAGGTCAAGTTCCTGGCAGACACAAGGAGGCAGAGTTTCTTGGGAGCACTTAAAGACTGCATGGTACATTGATTTTGATGCAATAGACAAACATTTATTTAAATATTTCACCCATTGTTAAAGTAACTGTATCATTAAAGATATACAATATCTGCATATCAAGCATGTAAGACATCTGTTTGCAGGATTTCTGATGCTTATCCCAGGCCAACTGTGTTACTGATTCAACTGTGTTACTGATTCAATTGTGTTACTGATTCAACTTTGTTACTGATTCAAATGTGTTACTGATTCAACTATTTCTGATTCACTGTGTTTCTGTGTTTATGCTGAGACAGCCTGGAGAAGCGGTGGATTCGCTGGAGCCGCGGGAGTCTGTGTTTGAATTTGAGGACCTCAACCTGCTTCCTGTGAGAGATGTGGCTGTCTTCGGGGGTGGAAACTTCACACATGAATTTGGCTTCACCATCGGGCCCATCTGTTTCAGCTAGAGAGGGAGAGAGGGGGCCCTTATTGCTCCTTTTCCACTTGCTTGGACTCACAGAGCCAGGATAAGAGCCTGTGTTCAGGACCCCAATACATCTAGAGAACAAGAGGACAAAGGGAATCACTCCACCATTTTGTGAGGGCATCACTCCTCTTTCCATGTGATATATTTGTTGGAGAACATCGATCAATTCTCTTGTCGACTGGCTCCACATAAATTACTCTTTGAGAGGGCATCAACTTCCACAGGCTCAAATTCTTTCGGACAATTGTATTTTTGTTTACAGAGACATTTGTTGTGTAATGAATAATTTATATAATGTTGTTTTGATTTCTATATGTAATGGTTATTTAGAATTTTTTTCAAAAACATTTTAGAACAGCAGTTTATGATGCTGTAAAGCCTTCCATTACAGCCAACAACTTATTTTGTATACAGATATTTAATCACTCTTTTGTTGCTGATAATTTTTCTGCACAGCAGGACATGCAAACGTGTAGTGTATTCAATGTTAAAAAAGGCTTCTAAAGTTTGTAATTTCCATTTGAAAATGTCAGACTTTATTTGCCATAACAAAACAAATGTATCAACCCCTAAAAAAAATGTCCATTAATTACAATCCACATAATAATTCACATTTCCTGTTGATGCAGGATTATTTTCCTGCTGTTGTAGCAAACTGGCTCAAATGAGATCCTACATCTGTATGAACAGTCCTATGCCAGAATAGTCTGTTTTTTATCTGATGCAGTGGATTCAAGCGGTCAACAATGTGTTCTATTTGGACACGACTAATGTTGTCTTATGGGTCATCACTGACCTTTCAAAAGGTGCTTACTGAGAAACCACTGCTTGTACTTGAGGAGGCCAAAAAACTTGCTGTTGAGTTGTTGATCTTGTTTCTTTAGATGAGATAAGAACCAATAGGTTCTTAAACCCCGATCTCTTGTAATGAACCTATTTCCTCCCTTTTGGCAGTGATTGGGGCAAGAAAACTTATTTCATTCATGCTTGACATGTTCTGTTACTGGCCTATTTCTTATTTGTAAAAAACGATGTACCGCATACTGTCAGTGCTTGTTTCAGCTCATTCTTATGGTACAGTCTCAGGTACAGTCTTGATATTCAACACAGACACTGATGTGCACACTACGTGATGTGTATTATTAAAAACATAACTCTTTTGATGTGTTTTAAATCTGTTTTAGGTGTTCTAATAAAGGGGCATTATGTTGGGCTGCTGGCTCTCCTGCTTTAGCACTGAGCAATCGCTTTCCGAGTCCTCTCTTTGTTCAACAAATTAAGTGCTGAGGCTCAAAGAAAAGCAGCATACACTGTAGCTGCTCAGCAAAGCTAGGATTGCTGAAGAGGTGGTTTCATTGGCCTGTGTTCACAAAACATTTTAGTGTAGGAGTGCTGATCAAGGATCAGTTTAGCCTATTAGATCATAAATATATGGACTTGGGGACCTGATCCTCGATCAGCCCTCCTACTCTGAGACTGTGAATATGGGCCATTGAGAACAGTGCATTTCATATTTTCAGTCACAGAACAATTCAGTGCTGTAGTGGTCTGTCTCTATGCGTAACGGCCAACCAACGAACAGGGAATTCAGGAAGGTCTCAGGGAGCGTTCAGTCTTAGCATGCAGTAGCTTGCATAAAGGAATATGTATTATGTTACATCTTATAAGAACTCAACCCCAAATCAGTAGCCACCTTCCATTACAAACTCCAGAAAGAACTTTCCAAGCATTGCTGATATAAATGTTTGGTAAAAGGGTAGACACAGTGTCCTTTGTAGTAGAAGGCTTATTCTCTAAATGTTGTCTCCGAACACACTTGGATCACTGATAGGTAGGGGGGATAGGTAGGTGTAATTATTTCACGGTAAGGTTGTATTCGGTGCATGTGACAGATAACATTTGATTTGATTTCTCAGGAACAATGTTCAGGGTTTATTAGAAAGTCAATGTATTATTAATGTATCATTTTTTTTGGTATCCTAAACACATGCAATTAGTAGCCTAACATCAACATTCAACATGATTGCCTTAGCTGGCTGAGACTGATCATTGGTGCTTTTTTAGTTTTAGTTTTATAAAAATTCTCATCATTTGATTTTATGTTATTATTGTCAGGAAATTATATACTAGACATGTTTATACCTGTGTATAATTCAGCATCTCATTCAGAGAAATGTATTAGCTAAATAAAAAAAATCACATAACTGTATTCTGTACTTTCATATTGTATCAACTATAGCCCAAAAGACCATGGGTTTATTTAAAAGAAACGGTTTCTTGATGTAAAAAGGTTAATGATGCTTAATCTCCATAGGTAGACCGGTTGCCTCCCACAATGTAAACAATGTTTCAGTTGCTCTAGGTCTAGGATTTCCAAGACTAGCTTGTGCTTTGTTCAATCTCAGAAAGTATGGGCATAGACAGTACGGTATGTTAGTATGGGTTAACGCACGCGTAACCAATGATGACGCGGCCTCGAGTCATGTGACCCACACTGAACTGTCACTGGTGAGTTGTGTTTACGAGGATGCAACTGCTGCTAAACTATCATTTTCAGCAGTTGAGGTTTGTAAAATCTACTACACTGGTCACCCGAATGTAGCTAAACGTTGGTCTTTGCAAAACCGTCCACTGTTTGGAAGCAAACGAAAAGTAAAAAAGAGAACGTTAGCTAACAAGCTAGCTTGCCATGTTACTTGGGGAAATGAAAGGTATTCTCTCTTCACTTGCGAGAAATGTGGATAAATTCTCAAAAGTAGCGTTACAAGTCAACAATTGGATAGCAAATATATTCGGTTGTATGTAGGGTTGCCAACTTTCTCACTACCAAATAAGGGACAAAAGGTCTCGTGCCAGAACACGGTGCCACCGTGGTATGGTGTTGTGTATTCTTATTCAATTGGAAAGACAAAACATTTGTATATTCCATTTAGCCTATAGCTTTACTAAAACTGTATCATTGTGTAAACTTATGTGAATATACCTCCAAAATAAATTATCAAAGAAATCACAATTTGGATCTTTTACAGCAAACAACTTTTCAAATGCAAAAGAGGAAAAGGGGCATGAGTCACTCACAAAGTCTACATATTTTTTTGATGCTCTTGACTGATTCAAGCAGTCCTTTCCTTTCTCCTCTTGCATAGCCAGAGTCACAGTTCCCAGATATTTGAAGTTCATTTTTGATCAGCTCTGTGCTACATCAGTTTCTTGAGTCTGACCATTTAATGGTCATTAGACAGAAAATCCTCTCTACAAAGGCATTTGAGCCTGGCACACTGAGGACAAATGAGACAATCCTGAACATGTTGATCAAGTTGGCTTTTCCTAGGTTTTGGAAAACTGCCTACTTCTCACGGGTGGATTTTGTGGTATCCTGTCTGGCTTTCTGTATTTCTTCCTGGCTAGCACAACACTCTTCATAGAGTTGGTCCATACTGACTGTCTGTCATTTTGAGGGCAACCACCTGCTCCAGGTCAGTGAAGGAGAGATCCTTCTAGTGGCCGATCAGTTTCACCAATACATGTTCTGGTGAAAAATCAAACCACTTGTCAATGTGTGTAATGACAGTGTCATAGAACTTCAAAGTCCTGTTGCTGCTTGGACCTTTGTGCTGACAATTGTTTGTCCATCAGCTGCTTGGTCTGGTATGAGAAAAAACTGTCCTGTTTCAGCTGAAGCATCTTACATTTTGGACTTCCTCGTAAACATCTGTGATGCAGAGCGTTGTTTCCTCCAGATTTTTTACGAGTTGGTCAAAAATACACCGACTTTGTGGAAAAGGCACAGATGAATCTCAGCAGCTTCCGTTTTTTTCTTCAAACTCAAGAATACTATTCAGTGCCACGGGACAGGTCTACCTAAGGGACCTGAAGTATGATGTAAGAGCTGGCCAGCTTTGCTGGAGACGATCGTCAGCTGGATGAAGAGAGAGCCATCGTGTGCAAACATGTCACAGAATGTCACGCCACTCAATGTCAACAAAGGCAAGAAAATGCACGCAGGTCCTCTCTTCGGGAAGTGGCTGCAGATCTGTAAAACAATTGTCTCAATATCTACTGACAGCTGATCGCAGGTGTGCTTGCAGGCAATATGAGCTATGTGAGCTGGGCAATTAGCTTTCAGAATGCGATTGTTGGCACTGCTCAATAACTGGTAAACGGAGAGGTGTCTTCCAATTATGTCAGTTTCCACAGTAGCTGTCACGTTCTGACCTTTATTTCCTTTGTTTTGTATTTATTTAGTATGGTCAGGGCGTGAGTTGGGTGGGCAGTCTGTTTGTTTTTCTAGGTTTTGGGTATTTCTATGTTTCGGCCTAGGTGTCATTAGTTGTCTCTGATTGAGAATCATACTTAGGTAGCCTGGGTTTCACTGTGTGTTTGTGGGTGATTGTTCCTGTCTCTGTGTTTTGCACCAGATAGGGCTGTTTTTGGTTTTCCACGTTTATTGTTTTTGTTAGTTTATTCATGACTAGTGTCTTTATTAAAGAACATGAATAACCACCACGCTGCGTTTTGGTCCGCCTCTACTTCACCTAAGGAAAACCGTTACAGTAGCGTCACGAAGAATGCACCGATATTGCTAGCACCTTTAGCTAGAGTGGCCTTGTGCATTTCTTTGGATGGATGCTGAGCTAGGTCATTCTCCCCTTCTTGGCCAGTTGAGAATTCCTGACGCATAAAGTACAGAAAGCTTTCTGTGAGTCACCACTGACGGGCTTCACCCACATCTTTTTTTGCTTCACATTGTTTGTTGTAGCTGCACAGTCTTTTTTGCATGTTTACCCATATTTCCTTGATATGCCAAACTGACCGAACAATAAGAGAAATTACTTTGCAGGAATTGGCGTGTTTACACTATACTGTGTTTGGATGAATATACGGGACAAGGGAGGTCCCGTATGGGACAAACCAATTTAGCCCAATATTTTTTTATTTTACTTTTATTTAACTAGGCGAGTCAGTTAAAGAACACATTCTTATTTTCAATGACAGCCTAGGAACAGTGGGTTAACTGCCTGTTCAGAGGCAGAACGACAGATTTGTACCTTGGGGATTCGAACTTGCAACCTTTCGGTTACTAGTCCAACGCTCTAACCACTAGGCTACCCTGCCGCCCCAATATAAGGGACATCCTGGCTAATAAGGGACAGTTGGCAACCCTAGTTGTAGGTTATAGCATTGCCAGCTAGTTATTAGTGACAAGGATGGAGACTAGCTACTGGCTACAACGGGAAAGGGTAAGCTTCTGGGGGACTTTGAGGGACGTACTGTACAGTGCTTTCAGAAAGTATTCATACCCCTTTACTAATTCCAAATGTTTTGTTCCAAACTGAATTCAAAAGGGATTCAATTGATTGTCTCTCACCCATCTACACACAATACCCCATAATGACAAAGTGAAAACATGTTTTTAGAAATGTTAGCAAATGTATTGAAAATTAAATACAGAAATATCTCATTTACATAAGTATACACACCCCTAAGACAATACTTTGTCTTTGTAGAGGCACCTTTGTCAGTGATTACAGCTGTTAGTCTTTCTGGGTACTATACAGTAAGTCTCTAAGAGCTTTCCACACCTGTATTGTGCAACATTTGCCCATTTATTATTTTCAAAATTCTTCAAGATTTGTCAAATTGGTTGTTGATCATTGCTAGACAACCATTGTCAGGTCTTGCCATAGATTGTTAACTTCTTGGCGCACCCATCCCGTTAGCGGGATCATTTTCGTCAACATCCGCTGAATTGCAGAGCGACAAATTCATATTAAATTACAAAAAATATTACATTTTCATGAAATCACAACACATCTTAGCTTGTTGTTAATCCACCTGGCGTGTCAGATTTTTTAAAAAGCAAAAGCTATCCAAGCGTTTATGTTAGGATCTCTCTCAGCAGACAAAACATTACAAACAGCTAGCAGCAAAGTAGATTGGTCACGAAAGTCAGAAAAGCAATAAAATGAATCGCTTACCTTTGATGATCTTTGGATGTTTGCACTCACAAGACTCCCAGTTACATAATAAATCTTCCTTTTGTTTGATAAAATTATTTTTATATCCAAAAACCTCCATTTGGTTGGCGTATTTTGTTCAGAAATCCACAGGCTCGTGCAGGTCATGACGGGCAGACGAAAATTCCAAATAGTATCCGTAAAGTTCGTAGAAACATGTCAAACTTTTTTAATAATCAATCCTCAGGTTGTTTTTACAATAAATAATCTATAATATTTCAACCTGACTGTAGCTTTTTCAATAGAGAGAAAATGTCTGCTCCAAGCTGTTGCGCATGCAAAACTCTGCTGGCACCCAGCCATCCACTGACGCGAAGTGATCGTTCTCGCTAATTTTTAAGAATAAAAGCCTGAAACTATGTCTAAAGACTGTTCACACCATGTGGAAGCCGTAGGAAAAGGAATCTGGTTGATATCCCTTCAAATGGAGGGAAGGCATGCAATGGAACAGAGAGGTTTCAGGAAAAACAGCACTTCCTGGTTGGATTTTCCTCAGGTGTTCGCCAATTCTGTTATACTCACAGACAATATTTTGACAGTTTTGGAAACAGAGTGTTTTCTATCCTAATCCGACAATTATATGCATATTCTAGATTCTGGGCCTGACAAATAGGCAGTTTCATTTGGGTACGTTTTTCATCCAAACATCAAAATACTGCCCCCTACACTCAACAGGATAAGTAAATTTGAGGTATAAACTGTAACTCGGCCACTCAAGAACATTCACTGTCTTCATGGTAAGCAACTCCATTGTAGATTTGGAGTTTATTTTGGAGGTTATTTTCCTGCTTTAAAGTGAGTACATCTACCAGATTTTCCTCTAGGATTTTGCCTGTGCTTAGCTCCATTCTATTTTTTTTATCCTGAAAGACTCCCCATTACGTAACGAGCATACCCATAACATGATGCAAAGCAGCACTATGCTTGAACATATGGAGAGTGGTACTCAGTAATGTGTTGTATTGGATTTTCCCCAAACAAAACACTTTGTATTCAAGACAAAAAGTTAATTGCTTTGCCACATTTTGTTTATGTTACTTTAGTGCCTCGTTGCAAACAGGATGCATGTTTTGGAATATTTTTATTCTGTACAAGCTTCCTTCTTTTCACTCTGTCAATTAGGTTAGTATTGTGGAGTAATTACAATGTTTTCTCCTATCGCAGCCATGAAACGCCTGTACCCTTGTATTGACTGGGTTTATTGATACACCGTCCAAAGTTTTCCATTTGGAAAACCTCTAGTCTTTGGTTGAATCTGTGTTTGAAAGATACTGCTCGAGTGAGGACCTTACAGATAATTGTATGTTTGGGCATAGCCGCCAGAAAATGTTTTGGGGTGGGGATGCCACTAATTTTATTTTGCCCACGGCTATATCGGTCTGCTAATACAGCACTACTAAAGGCCCATTGCTTAATGGCCATGCTACAGGCGGCTATATCGGTCTGTTAATACAGGACTAGTAAAGGCCCAGTGCACTACTTTTGTGAATTTAAAAATATTTACAAATAATGCAAATATTGCCCATGCTATAGATGGATATATTGGTCTGCTAAAAGCCAATTTATGCTTGATCTGAAAATGTGTTTTTTCAGGGGGTGCTGCAGCACCCCTACTTTCCACAGCTATGTGTGTGGGGTACAGAGATGAGGTAGTCATTCAAAAATAATGTTAAACACTATTATTGCACACAAAGGGAGTCCATCCATTATTATAGAAAAAATTGAGCGGTATATCTTAGCTTGCATTTTGACTCAGAAAAGGTTGGTGACCACTGTCCCACAGCCACACACCTGTCAAAACGCTCACAACAGTACTGTGAATGGGGGCCATATGTATCAAGCGACTCAAAGTAAGAGCGACCCCCTGTCTGTTGAATCTTATTCAGGGTGATCTAAAAGGCTAAACTGATCCTAAATCAGAACTTATACTCAGAGAGGCTTGAGACATACGGCCCCAGGCAATATGCAAAAGCATAGTGTCGTGAATGTGAGGTGAAGTTTTCATTTGTATACAGACTAGGCTACATCTTCTTGGGTATTGTTTTATTTGGATAGATTCCAGTGACAAAGCCTCTCTTGAGACAATGATGCATTGTTTTTCATCATGGTTCACTGATAATTGCTCACATAGGCATTTGTGGCTCAGCACAGATGTTAATTATGGTAGGTGGCCAGTCTGAGTGTAGCTTGTTGTGCCTCTAGCTATTTTTGTTGTCTCCCAAGAGAGAGCATCCCTCAATCCTCACTGCTTACTCTCACCCTGGTTAGATCAGTTTGTGAGCTAGTGGAAAAACAACCATCTAGAGATGTTGGAGTTGTACCAGGCAAGTAACACAATAGCTATCACAGAGTCTGTCAAAAGCTTTTGTCCCTCTTTAATGGTGATCTGGTATGGGGAAATTATCCGGGGTCCTACTGTCATTTGAATTGAGAGATTGCTTTTGAGTGCTTCTTTTCCTCTTCTCTATAGAAGTGGAAGCAGCTGTCTCGGCTGCAGCGCAGTCTCATCTTCTTCCTGCTAGCTCTGCTGCTGATATGTTGATTGCTTTCCTACCCCAGGTTCTCAGAGCAATGGAGAGGTAGTTCTCCTTTCCCACACTCCACTGGCTGTTAGATAAAGAAAGCTGATGAGTATTTTGTATTTGTATGCTGCTGTTGATGTCTATTTATTGAACCCTTATTTTACCAGGTAAGTTGACTGAGAACACATTTTAATTTACAGCAACGACCTGGGTGATAGTTACAGGGGAGAGAAGGGGGATGAATTAGCCACTTGGAAGCTAGGGATGATTAGATCGCCATGATGGCATGAGGGCCAGATTGGGAGGACACCGGAGTTAACACCCCTACTCTTACGATAAATGCCATGGGATCTTTAGTGACCACAGAGAGTACAAAGCGCAGGATCACGTGCTTTGTATTGCTATGTATTGATTTCTGTGTCGTCGTGTGTTTATGTGCGCTTATGCATGTTGGACAGGGCTGTAAGGGATAACTGGGATGGAGACAGGGAAAGAGGCCTGAAACCCGTCCCCCCAGGGGTCAACCGTCGGCCCAGCTGGAGGTCCAGCTGTTGGCCTGGCGGGTGTAGCTGTCGGCCCAGAGCTGGGTCCAGCAGTGGTTCCAGGACTCATACCAGAACCCCAAACACCAAAAGTCCCTTCTCTACCCAAATCCGTAGCCAAGGTCATTGTAGTAAATGATCAGTTTCGATTGGTTTTATGTTTAATTATGTTTAATTAAACCTACCAAACATTCAAGTGATTCTGGGTCCAAGAACAGACAGTGAAGCAACTGTTTTGGCTGTTCTTCAGCGCCTTTGTCAGAACATACTGTAATCTATTGTAATTAACTGTGTTTACCTACATAGAAGAGACCATTCCCAAACAAGAGAGGACCTCCAAGCCTGCAGAAGGAGGGGAATGTATCCGATTCATTGGTAAAACTAGCTGAAAAAGAACCAGTGGAGAAAGCTGAAGAGGAAGAGCAAGGAGAGAATCCGCTTGTCAGGTAAAACCCTATTTGGTATTTTATTAGGATCCCCATTAGCTGCTGCGAAAGCAGCAGCTACTTTTCCTGGGGTCCACACACAACATGAAACATGACTTAATACAGAACATAAATAGACAAAAACAGCTCAAGGACAGAATTACATCAATTTAAAAAAGGCACATGTAGCCCATCAATACATACAAACAAACAATCTAGGTCAAATAAGGGAGAGGCGTTGTGCCTGAGGTGTTGTTTATCTGTTTTTTTAAACCAGGTTTGCTGTTCATTTGAGCAATATGAGATGGAACCGAGCTCCATGCAATAATGTCTCTATTTAATACTGTACACTTTCTTAATTTTTTTCTGGATTTGGGGACTGTGAAAAGACCCCTGGTGGCATGTCTGGTGGGGTAAGTGTGTGTGTCAGAGCTGTAAGTGGACCATGCATACAATTTGGTATTTTCAACACATTAATGTTCCTTTTAAAAATAAGTGAAGCAGTTAGTGTCTCCTCAACTCTTAGCCAAGAGCAACTGGCATTCATAGTATTTGTATTAGCCCTCTAATTACAATGAAGAGCAAGACGTGCTGCTCTGTTCTTGGCCAGCGGGAGCTTAACTAGGTCTTTCCTTGTAGCGCTCGACCACACGACTGGACAATAATCAAGATAAGACAAAACAAGAGCCTGCAGGACTTGCTTTTTGGAGTGTGGTGTCAAGAAAGCAGAGCATCTCTTTTTTTTTCGGACAGACCTCTCACCAGCTTTACAACCATTTAACCTATATGTTTTGACCATGACAGTTTACAATGTAAGATAAAACCAAGTAATTTAGTCTCCTCCCTCAGTTTGTTCACCAGCCAAATCATTCATTAACAAATTCAGCTGAGGTCTCGAACTTAGGGAATGATTTGTACCAAATACAATGCTCATAGCTTTAGAGATATTTAGGACCAGTTTATTACTGTCCATCCATTCTAAAACAGACTGCAACTCTTTGTTAAGGGTTTTAGTGACTTCCTTAGCTGTGGTTGCTGATGTATATATGGTTGAATCATCAGCATACATGGACACACATGCTTTGTTTAATGCCAGTGTCAGGTCATTGGTAAAAAAAAGAAAAGAGTAGAGGACCTAGAGAGCAGCCCTTCAGTACACCACACTTTACATGTTTCACATTAGAGTCTATATACTCCAATTATATATACTCACAAGTATATATACTCCAATTTAGGCACTCCTCCTTCTCTCCATCAATTATGGTTCGACAGGAAGAGGGCAATAGGGTATAAAACCGTAATTTCTCCCTTAAGGGGATCTGACCTGACCTCAACCACTCATTTGACTAATCCACAGATCCCCTATAGCAATCTTGTGACTTCCTCCCGTCCACCCAACACATTCCAAAGCCATCTGGCTCCTACAGATAACCATTAACCTCTGAAACCAGTCTCTATCACTCCTTAGATACGATATTTCTGAGTATTACAATGTTCCAAGTTTAACCCATAATCTAAAAGTCCCCTGTTTTGAACATTTTAACTCCACACTGTTCAACATTACATTCACTTGGAAATGACTTAGAATTGGACAAACAATAATAATAAAACATGAACAAAAAATAAAACATGATTAACATTCACAGTTAGGCTTATGGCCTCTGTTCTATATATATATGCACCCTCTTATTTCCATCTCTCATCACACAACAGAATGCCATTCCAGCTGAATCTGTTGGCTTTCTCCCTTCCAGCTGGAACTGCTTATAGTTTCTCCACTTTCTCCTTCTGGTTCCTAAGAGAGTGATAGCATAAGACTTGGAAAGCAACAAAAAGACACACAAAACAAAACAGTGTTAACAATGTGGTAAGCTATGCATAATTATATGTGCATGAAAATCAGTCTGAGACCATGACCATTCCCAATCTCTCTTCACCTGCCTCCAGGATACTTTTCTGATGGATTCCCCAAAAATGAAAGCCCTAAAAAGCCTCCTCATGCTTTCGCCCAGTCTTCCCCTTTCCTGCCCCAGGTTCCAAGAGGTGTTCCCAAGCCAAGTAATTTTCACTTAGTACCCTATCTCCCCCATTGTCACCTGATAGGTATGTCACCTGATTGGCAAGTGCGTATCCATAATCAATGCTACATCCTCTTGAGATTACTCAGCACTTGAGGTCAACCGATTAAACGGCATGGCCGATTAATTAGGGACGATTTCAAGTTTTCATAACAATCTGTAATCTTTTTTTTTTTTAATGCCGATTATGGCCGATTACATTGCAATCCACGAGGAGAATGCGTGGCAGGCTGACAAGCTGTTACGTGAGTGCAGCATCAAAAGAACCTTGTGGCTGCAAGGAGCCAAGGTAAGTTGCTAGCATTAAAGTATCTTATTAAAAAAACAATTAAAACAACAATCTTCACATAATCACTAGTTAACTACACATGGTTGATATTACTAGGTTAACTAGCTTGTCCTGCGTTGCATATAATCAATCCGGTGCCTGTTAATTTATCATCGAATCACAGCCTACTTCAACTTCGCCAAACGGGTGATGATTTAAGTGCATTTATGAAAAAGCACAATCTTTTCACAAATGTACCTAACCATAAACATCAATGCCTTTCTTAAGACACGATCTGACGTCACCTTCCATGATAACCTCAAAAAAGCACAGATCAGAACAACAGTTTAATTCATTTCTGTTTCAGGAAATCCAGACAAGCATGGACTATTTGACAAATTATTACATGAACCTTTTCTTAATAACATTATCTCTATGACACATGTCAAAGAGCATAACAACATACTGTTACTGCTAAAACCATTTTCAAAATTAGTTCATACTCCCTTATTTTACTGTCGACATCTCGGAAGAGTTACCAGATCAGGAAGTTAGCACCCTAACCCCTCACAGAATCCCACACTCCAGTATCCCAATCCGGTGAAATTTGTATCAAAACAAAAACACAAATGGAAAATCAACAATTCACATATCACAATCCATTTGGAGTAACTGTCATCCCTATTTAATATATATTTTTCCTTCTATATGCAGACTGAACAAAGTACATTTGTATATTTAACCAAAGACCAAAGATCCCAGGGAATTGGTCATTTTCCCTTCGAACACATGATTCACATCGTGAATCAAAAACAACATGTCAAATCAAAAATAAACAAATTCAAATAACCAATGAACTTAGAATTATTGATAACCCCATAAGGAAATAATAATATCTCACAAAGTAATGGAAAAATAGAACAGAAACTGGTGTTTCTCATTCATTTTACAATTAAACCCCAATCTGTTTCTATCATTTCTAGTGAGATTGATCAGGCCTCACCAGAAAGTCAGGATACAGGGCATCCCTGTCCTTCAGAAACCATTTCAAAACCTTCCAAACATTTCCATCTTTCTGCAGACCCAATTTAAAACTGATTTGAAAAGACCCCATCCAAAATACATCCCACTGTATCAACACCACTAATGCATATTCGTAACTGTTAAATTGTGCGTGTGTCCTGGTGAACCGTAAATCAAAAACACACATGAACAGGCCTTACTTATCTGGAACTCCGTATATGGCCTAATCCAGATACATTTATATTTAAATCTGCCAAATATCACTTACTGCTCTCCCCAATACCACAGTCTCTGGGGACATTTCAACGAGAGATAATGAAACCTCCCCTTCTGGAAAAGAAAGTTTACATTTCGTTGGCATTCAATATGCTATATTGTAATCAGCAATCCAAAAGTATTAATTATAAATCAAACATGATAATTGTAAATCTAAAAAGCATTCTAAGTTAATTTTAGATTTAGTAACCCCTTTGCTAATTCCTTGTTACCCCTCCACCTTTTCGTACATTCTAGAAATATATTTCAGAATAAAAACACATAAAATGTCTCGTGATCAAAAAAAAAACAAAGCTTTCTGAGTTTACAAGGAGTGTTTGGCCATATAATTAAACAATTTTACCTTTAGAATCCATCCCCCTGGCATTTTGCCTAGATTCTTCAACCCAAAATATGTTTTCCTGTGCAAATTTAGCCAATTTCTCATCATAAGGAATCCGCAATATTTGATTCCTGGCCTCCACTAAAAAGTTAGGTAAGATGTGATCTCATATGTCTTCCTTCACATAGAAACTGTAATCTCTATGAACCACTATTGATCAAACCGAAAAATGCACCCACTTGCATAGCGGCATTTCCTCCGAATGCAGAAGGTTCCATTCCTACTTACACACATTCTTCCAAAGTCCGATAGCTCCCTGTTTTAGATGTGGGACTATCTCCCTACGCGTTTGATGTTTTTTCGCTACATTTCTTTGTCTTACCTTGGCCATTGAAACTATAGTTAGTGACTTCCCTGTGGTCCTATTAACCCCTCACACGTCTGCGAAGTGAGTGGATTTATATTCCACTCTCAAAACATCTTGCTCTATTTCATCCACAACCCCTACAATTGTCGTTTTGATCACAGGTTTCGAACCTGCCATCAAAGCCGAAGTACAAATTCTATCAATGTGCTCATGTACCCAGTCTTTTTGCAGCTAAGTATCTCTATTAATTCCACACGTTCGAGCCGAATTGGTAGAAAGCTCATGTGCTTCTTTCAGTGACTCCATGGCTTTATTAAAACTTCTTTGGGATAGGGTGCAGCATTTTCACGTTTCACTTTTGTGCCCAGAGTGCCTCCTACTCAGTCCCAGATGCTAATATATGCATATTATTAGTAGTATTGGATAGAAAACACTCTGAAGTTTCTAAAACTGTTTGAACGATGTCTGTGAGTATAACAGAACTCATATGGTAGGCAAAAACCTGAGAAAATCTGGAAATCTGAGGTTTTGTAGTTTTTGAACTTGGCCCTATCGAATACACCGTGGGATATGGGTCGAGATGCACTTCCTAAGGCTTCCACTAGATGTCAACCATCTTTAGAAATTTGAATGAGGCTTCTACTGTGAAGTGGGACCGGATGAGAGCTCTTTGAGTCAGTGGTCTGGCAGAGTGTCACAGCCTCATGACGCGTGGTCACGAGAGAGTTAGCTCTCGTTCCATGGCTTTTCTACAGACAATGAAATTCTCCGGGTTGGAACATTATCAAACTTTTATGATGAAAACATCCTAAAGATTGATTCTATACTTAGTTTGACAAGTTTCTTCGACCTGTAATATAACTTTTTGAACGTTTCGTCCGACTGGACCAGATCACTCTTTTGGATTTGTTTACCAAACGCCCTAACAAGAGAACCTATTGGACATAAATGGACATAAATGATGGACATTATCAAACAAAACAAGCATTTATTGTGGAACTGTGATTCCTGGGAGTGTATTCTGATGAAGATCATCAAAGGTAAGTGAATATGTATAATGTTATTTATGAATAATGTTGACTACCCAACATAGTGGATATTTCTCTGGCTGGTTTGGGCTCTGAGCGCCGTTCTCAGATTATGCTTTTTCCGTAAAGTTTTTTTGAAATCTGACACAGCGGTTGCATTTAGGAGAAGTGTATCTAAAGTTCCATGCATAACACTAGAATTTTCATCAACATTTATAATGAGTATTTCTGTGAATTCAGTGCAATACATGTTGAGTGCCCTTCTCTGTAAGCAGTCTGTTGTTAATTTGTTGACAGCGAAATAGCATTGTATTTGGTCAAACACAATGTTTCCAACAGGTTGCTAAGAGCTGGCAGTTTTCTGTTAGAACCAGTAAAGGCTGCTTTAACACTCTCTTGGGTAGCGGAATGACTTTTGCTTCTCTCCAGGCTTGAGGACAAAGACTTTCCTCAAGGCTCAGATTAAAGATACGACAGATAGGAGTGTCTATAGAGCCAGCTACCATCCTCAGGAGCTTTCAATTTAAGTTGTCAATGCCAGGAGGTTTGTCATTATTGATTGATAACAATAATTTGTCCACCTCTCCTACACTAACTTTACAAAATTCAAACTTGCAATGCTTTTCTCTCATTATTAGATTTAGAGTACGATGGCTCACTGTTGGCCCATTAAGTAATCATTAACATCAAACGGTTTTGTGATGATTGAGCCACTTGATTCGATGAAAGGAGTTGAATTTGTCTTTCTGCCCATAATTTCATTTAAAGTACTCCAAAGTGATTTTTCCATCATTCTTTATATAATTGATCTTGGCTTCATATGACAGTTTCTTCTTGTTGTTGTTGAGGTTAGTCACATCATTTCTCAATTTGCAGTGAATCAGCCAGTCTGATGTGCAGCCAGACTTATAAGCCACTTCTTTTGCCCCATCTCTTTCAACCATACAGTTTTTAATTTCCTCATCAATCCATGGAGGTTTAACAGTTCTAATAGTTAGTATCTTAACAGGTGCATGTTTATCAATAATTGGAAGAAGCAATGTCTGCATGCCCCTTATGAAAGACATCAGACCAACAAATATTTTTAACATCACCCACATAAGAGTCACGGGAAAATCTTTTGTATAATCACTAATATAATATTTTAGGTCCAGCTGTTGGAACTTTGGCTTTCCGGGATTTAGCCACTATATTGTGATCACTGCATCCAATGGGTACAGATACAGCTTTAGAACAAAGTTCTACAGTAATAGTAAACATGTGATTGATACATGTGGATGATCTTGTTCCTGTAGTGTTTGTGAACACCCTGGTAGGTTGATTAGTAACCTAAACCAGATTACAGAAACTGGTTACAGTGAAAAGCTTCCTCTTGAGTGGACAGCTTGATGAAAAACCAGTCAATATTCAGGTCCCCAAGAAAGCAGACCTCTCTGTTTACTTCACATATTGTCATGATTAACCACATTTGATATTGAATTAATCTCTTGACCAATCATGGCCATTCTGCTGTAATACTGTTCTTACTATTAGTTTACAGTTTCATATCCTTTATCATTTGTGTGTTGCTTGTTTCATGCAGGTAGTTTGCGAGGTGCCATGACCGAGGCGGACCAGGCTACAGAACGCACACCCTCTGCACATGAGAAGGATGCAGCTGTGCCCACTGTACTAATCAACCGTGAGGACGCTGCCCCACTGGCACGAGGTAAGTCTCTGCCACACGCACCATCTCATACCCTCAACCATACTGTACATCCTTACCCACTCCACAGCTTGAACAGTTGTGTTTTTGGCTTCACAAATATGCACTACCTTTCAAAAGTTTGGGGTCACTTAAATATGTCCTTGTTTTTGAAAGAAAAGCGAATTTTTCGTCCATTAAAATAACATCAAATTGATCAGAGATACAGTGTAGACATTGTCAATGTTGTAAATTACTATTGTAGCTGGAAAAACCTGATTTTCTATGGAATATCTATATATTCGATAGAAAAGGTATGTTTCTCTCTCTCATATGCAACGTTTGAGGAGGCGAGGAAAGTGGGTGGAGACTGAGTTGTTGATCTCTAAGAATATGGACGTGAACCTGTTTGAGAGCACCATCCTGATTGTGGGAGTCATGCTGAGCACCTACCACCTGACTGGGGATGAGATGGTCCTGGAGAAGGCTGTGAGTGACATGGGAAGGAAGGCTAGGACAGATTGTCACAGGGCTACTAGACAAGAGTAAGGTCTTTACTTCTGACTATACCTCCGTCTCTTGTTTCACACTTTAATTCCCTGTTCACTGTTTCTCACGACTGACACTATTATCAAAGCAGGATAAA
Source organism: Oncorhynchus nerka (assembly GCF_034236695.1). Taxonomy (NCBI): domain Eukaryota; kingdom Metazoa; phylum Chordata; class Actinopteri; order Salmoniformes; family Salmonidae; genus Oncorhynchus; species Oncorhynchus nerka. The sequence goes on from NC_088399.1 coordinate 29,696,297, forward strand.
TGCTCTTCTCTTCCCTTTAAGAATGAATAAGTCAGACAAGTACCTAATTCCATTAGCTAATTTAGTAATGACTGTTGATGGTGATTGATATGTATTTTCTCGTCCTTTCTTCCCTTCTGCTCCTGTAGAAAGATATTGGGTTGAGGTTGATTCCTGCTTTCAAAACCCCCTCCAAGATCCCCTTCTCTGATGTGAACATTGGGAAGTGCACGGCCCACACACCTCGCTGGATGTCCGACAGCACCCTGGCCGAGGTCACCAGTGTCCAGCTGGAGTTCAGAGAGCTCAGGCGTCTTACCGACGACCCTCAGTACCAGGTGAGGCCAGAGAGAGGTGCTCTGTGCCTCCTGTGGGTCATGTTGTGTTTTCTGGGATAATAATAATTTCTGCAATAATGAGTTAAACTCCTCTAACTTCAATCTATGTGGTCAGACAGATATTTTGTGTCCAGAAATTACAGATTGAACCAACGTTGGTTTTTCAATGGGGGTCATCCGTTGACAGATAATGGAGATCATTGTCTGTCAACAATTCAAGTCAACTATGAAGACATATTGTGTTTTTTGACAGACAATGATCTCCATTATCTGTCAACGGATGACCCCCATTGAAAAACCAACGTTGGTTCAATCTGTAATTTCTGGACACAAAATATGTGTCTGACCGCATAGATTGAAGTTAGAGGAGTTTAACTCATTCTTGCATAGGTTTGAACTTGAGAAGAAGTTTTCCTTTGCTAAATGTTTTTCTACTGTGTGCTCTAATAATAAAGTCTTTATCAACCTGCCTATGCCTCCCTAGGAGGTGGTGAATGAGGTGATGAGGCTGATCCATAAGCTGCCAGGGAAACATGACAGCCTGGTGACAATGTTCATCAACACCAACAGCGGCTTGTTCAGCCACAAAGCAGAGTTCACCCTGGGGGCCTGGGCAGACAGCTACTACGAGTACCTGCTCAAACAGTGGATACAGAGAGGGAAGACTGAACCAGAGTTGGCACCTTTCTATTCTGTTTGCAAATTCCTGGATATCCTGGTTGGAGGATTCCAGATTTCTTGCTTATTCCCTTGATTTCTTAAACCTGGGAGTTAAAGAAATGTTGCATTCTACTGTATATTTGGTTCAATCAGATCACATGATCACATTCGAGTTGAGGAGACTTGTCTTGCAGCATTACAGATAAACTAATAGAGATGTATGGGTGTGTTATGCTCAGTCTGTTGGAGGACTACCTAGAGACAGTGGAGGGGTAAAGAAGCACCTCCCGAGAACCACGGGCCCCAGCAAGCTGACCTTCATAGGGGAGCTCAACCACAACCGCTTCAACACTAAAATGGTGAGTGAGAGACTATATCAGGGGTGTCAAACGCTTCAACAAAGAGTTCTTCAACAGTGGTGGGAAAAGTACCAAATTGTCGTACTTGAGTAAAAGTAAAGATACCTTAAAAAAGTTAGTCTCCCAGTAAAATACTACTTGAGTAAAAGTATTTGTTTTTATATATACTTAAGTATCAAAAGTAAATCTAATAAATCATTAAGTATTTTAAAAAGTATAAATCATTTAAAATTCCTTATATTAAGCAAACCAGACAGCACCATTAAATTTTTTATGTACCGATAACCAGGGGCACACCTCAACACCATTTACAAACTAAGTGTGTTTAGTGAGTCTCCTAGATCAAAGGCATAACCAGGGATGTTCCCTTGATAAATGTGAATTGGACCATTTTATTTTACCAGGTAAGTTGACTGAAAACACATGGTCATTTACAGCAACGACACGGGGAATAATTACAGGGGATGAATGAGCCAATTGTAAGCTGGGGATGATTAGGAGACCATGATGGTATGAGGGCCAGATTGGGAATTTAGCCAGGACACTGAGGTTAACACCCCTACTCTTACAATAAGTGCCATGGGAACTTTAGTGACCACAGAGAGTCAGGACACCCGTTTAACATCCCACCCGAAAGTCACCTGTAGCACTGAGATGCAGTGACTTAAACCAATGCCCCAATCACTGCCCTGGGGTATAATTATTTTATACCAGAGGAAAGGGTGGCCCCTACTGGCCCTCCAACACCCCTTCCAGCAGCATCTGGTCTCTCATCCAGGGACCAGCCCTACTTAGCTTCAGAAGCAAGCCAGCAGTGGGATACAGGGTGGTATGCTGCTGGTTCTGGTTGTCTGTCCTCCTGATAAGCATTTGTATTTATTAAGGATCCTCATTAGCTGCTTCCAAGGCAGAAGCTACTCTTCCTGGGGGTCCAGCAACATTAAGACAATTCAATGCAACTTAAAATATTACATGACATTACATTTCATAACACTTTTCACAAGACTGTCAATGTGTATTGTTGATTTTTAAATGGCACCCTATTGCTTAAAAGTAATGCACTAAATAGACAATAGGGTGCAATTTCAGAGACCCTATGTGTGTTTGCATGTCTTTTCTCACGCAGCCTGCAGACAGACACAACTTCCTGAGACCAGAAACAGTGGGGAGTCTATTCTACCTGGACAGATTCACTCAGGAAACTAAATACAGAGACTGGGGCTGGGACATTCTAGAGAGCTTCAACAGATACACCAGGGTGAGTCCAGTGTCTTACGCCAGATAGCGCAACAGTTCTCTCTGGACCGATCTGTCTGATAACTTGCAAACTTTTATTGGATAGATCAAAAGTAATTTGGCAACAATATGCTGCATAACATTAGAAAATGTTACTAAAGTGACTTCGTCTAACAAACCCCCTGACAGTCAGAATTAATCTTAACAAAACTATAAACCTGTAGGCAATTTTTACGTTTTCTTAACTACCAAATTCTACATCAAGCTAAGGAGTTTTGTGGTTGAGGAAGCAGTATTTATTATGTATGAAATAATAGCTAGCTTGGTTGTTAGCTGAGCTAGTCTCACTGGCTGAATTAAGAAGCCAAATGAGCTAAATTATGAGAACAGTCCCATCATTTTGTGCAGGTCAACTTTATTAGCATGCTGGCTAACTAGCTACCCTAAGGGCCATTTAAACAAGCTAGCACATTTATGTCAGTAAGCTGTGTTCTGCTAAATACAACAAGTTTGATCAGCTGACAGACTGGTGCATGGTTTCAGATAGCCATTGAATCTGCCAGCTGGTTCATAGCGTGTCAATGCGAGAATGCAGTCATTTCTAAAACCCAGATCCTACTTTCATGCGGATGCAGAGGAATCTTTATTGTTAAAGATTAGCGCTACGATTTGCATGATAGATGGCTCATGGCAATGTAGTCTCGTTAGAATGACGCCATCTGTCGGAAGACAATAGGGTGAGTCTACTTGAAATTCTCAATAAACATAATCATCTGAGCTGTGATACCAATGCCGCCTTCTCAAGGGATCCTGCATGACTCACTGTGGGGTTGTTCCATGTCATTTCAGCAAGCCATGACACCCACCATTTCAGATTGTTCTGAAATAATTTATGTAGTTAAGAAAAGATAAGATTAGCATTCCTGCAACTGTATTATTTTTAAATCTAATTTGATCTCTGAGAAATTGAGCGAATTGATTGCACCCAAATTGACCATTTTAATTTATAGGATTCTTATAACATTCAATAAATAGGGTACTTAACATTCGATTTGGACCAAACTTTTTCTAACAAGGAATTTCCCCCCCAAAATAAAAAGCCACCCCACTCCTATCCCACCCTAAAAACGAGTCTACAGAAGTATTATTTTTTTAGTTACAGTAGCTTGTCTTTCTCACTTGACTCTTAAACTAGAAATCTTTAACACCAATATTACATGGTAACAGCCAGTATGGAACATCTACGGCAATGCTCTGGGAAGACAGAAACTCATACTGTCAAGTCAAAACAGTCTCAAAGTGGGACTTTTTCATTAAGGAAAAAACAAATACTCGTACACACAGCCTACTACAGAGACTAAGTTGTGTTGTATAGAGTGGTGGAGGGTTCTCTATGTCTGACTAGTATGGAGCTGTGGCTCTCAGTGTTTTTCTTCATCCTATCTAATGTATTCTCAGTTTTTTTCCCCGTTTGTCATCAAGGTTAGATTTATATCCCATCCTACATCCTGATATTACCAAGTTCTGAATGCTGCTGTTCCTACTTAGGTGATTTTTTTAAGAACGTCTCAATATTAAAGGTAATAGTTCACACAAATTACAGAAAGACAGATTGGTTTCCTTACCCTGTAAGCAGTTTATGGACAAGGTATGAGGGCAACCCATGCTTTGGTTTTGTTTATCTGGACCATGTTTCAAATGCTAACTTTTTATATCCAAATAATCTATAAGTAAGTTCATTGAGTTTATACATCAATTTTTTTTAAACTTCAGGATGATTTGGACATGAAGCGTGAACATGCTTATATAGGTACTATTGACCTGCATGGGATTTGTGCCACGAATATGTATGTTTGTAATTTGGGTGAACTATCCATTTAAATAAAAAATCACCTGGAACAGCATTATCTAGTGGTCTGAACCTGGTAATATCAGGAGGTAGGATGGGACATAAACTTAACAACTTAATTAATTAACAACTTAATAATTAATTTAGCTGAACAGGGTAAAAAAACATCACCAAAATCCTCTGGGAATACATTACATAGGATGAAGAAACAATACTTAAAGCTGCAGCTTCATAATACTTGTCAGACATAGAGAACTGATACTATATACTAGTTTTCGGGGTGGGATTGGTGTGGAGTGTGGAGGGTCCGTATGTGGCTTTTGACCATTTCTTTGGTTTCCTCCTGTCTAACTCATTTGTTAGAAAAGCTTTTCTTCAAGTGCAGTCGCAAAAACCATCAAGAGCTATGATGAAACTGGCTCTCATGAGGACCGCCACAGGAAAGGAAGAACCAGAGTTACCTCTGCTGCAGAGGATAAGTTCATTAGAGGTAACTTCACCTCAGATTGCATCCCAAATAAATGATTCACAGAGTTTAAGTAACAGACACATCTCAACATCAACTGCTCAGAGGAGACTGTGTGAATCAGGCCTTCATGGACTAATTGCTGCAAAGAAACTAGTACTAAAGGAAACCAATAATAAGAAGAGAATTGCTTGGGCCAAGAAACACGAGCAATGGACATTAGACCAGTGAAAATCTGTCCTTTGGTCTGATGAGTCCAAATTTGAGATTTTTAGTTCCAACTGCCGTGTCTTTGTGAGACGCAGACCAGGTTTGGTTCCCACCATGAAGGAGCATGGAGGAGGAGATGTGATGGGGGTGCTTTGCTGCTGACGCTGTCAGTGATTTATTTAGAATTCAAGGCACACTTAACCAGCATGACTACCATGGAGGAGGAGATGTGATATGTGGGGGTGCTTTGCTGCAGACACTGTCAGTGATTTATTTAGAATTCAAGGCACACTTAACCAGCATGGCTACCACAGCATTCTGAAGTGATACGCCATCCCATCTGGTTTGTGCTTAGTTGACTATAATTAGTTTTTCAACAGGACACCACCAGGCTGTGTAAGGGCTATTTGACCAAGGAGGAGAGTGATGGAGTGCTGCATCAGGTGACCTGGCCTCCACAATCACCCGACCTCAACCGAATTGAGATGGTTTGGGATGAGTTGGACCACAGAGTGAAGGACAAACAGCCGACAAGTGCTTAGTATATGTGGGAACTCCTTCAAGACAGCTGGAAAAGCATTCCAGGTGAAGCTGGTTGAGAGAATGCCAAGAGTGTGTAAAGCTGTCATCAAGGCAAAGGGTGGCTAGTTTTAAGAATAACTTTGTTGGTTACTACATGATTCCATATGTGTTATTTCATAGTTTTGATGTCTTCTCTATTATTCTACAATGTAAAAAATAGTAACCTGGAGCTGCTCAGCCTGGACAAGTATGTGTTCAACACCGAGGCCCACCCACTACCCATCTGGCAATCTCCTCCGGTCTGAGAAATGAAGTGATGTCATAGAGGAGTAACTTACCACCAAGATCCTGGTTTGAACCTCCTTTCTAGGGTTTAGAAGCCAAACGGCTGCCTTCTTCTCAAGGGATCAGGCTTGACTCACTGTGGTGTGCCGGTGCACTGTCAAAGACTCAATAGGCTTTCAAGTGGAGAAGTTTGGGTTTATCCTGGGATTATCCTGGGATCGGGGCGATGCCATAGAGCTGGTCTCTGTTGTACTAAGGATTTGTCATTTGAGAAGATGGGTGGCTTGCTTTTCAGTTCAAAAGAAACAAGACGACAGTTCTACGAAATTAACTTAAAATATACTACATGTATGTTTATTGCAGAGGTGGGATGACTAGGAGAGAAATTAGACTAAGCCTCCCCAGGTACCTGTTTGATTATTTTCTAACACAGACAGTAATATCATCCTTTCCCTTCCCGTCCCTGACGGGCTGACAAAGAATATTAAATATGGTGGAAATACCTCAAGTTGGTCATGGTTTTGCACAGATTGTTCCTGTACATTTATGTTCAAGCATGAGTCACCTTGAAGAAGTGAATACTGAATACATCGGATGGCATGTTGAGAGCCTATAATGGTAGAGGGAACGCTCCTATCTCAAGGCTCTTTCACTAGTCCCTCTCCTTGATAGGCATTACTGTCACGTGACCTTAGTTCCTTTGTTTTTGTCTGTGTTTTAGTATGGTCAGGGTGTGAGTTGGGGTGGGCAGTCTGTTTGTTTTTCTATGTTGATTTTTGAGTTCGGCCTAATATGGTTCTCAATCAGAGGCAGCTGTCAATTGTTGTCCCTGATTGAGAATCATACTTAGGTAGCCTGGGTTTCACTTTTGGTTTGTGAGTGTTTGTTTTCTGTGTGAGTGTTTGGTCCACACGGTACTGTTTCAGTTTTCGTTCGTTCACTTTATTGTTTTATATTTCAGTGTTCATTTCATTAAATATTACATCATGAACACTTACGACGCTGCGCTTTGGTCCGATCCTTCTTCCACCTCTGAATGCCTTTACAATTACCACAGAAATAGAATGAGTAGAATGGTCTCCATTCAAATCAATGATGCCGTAATGCCGTACAGTTTTTTGTGAGCACTTATGAGAAGTCTAACTGTCCCGTATCATGGGATTGTATGAAGGGTAATTGAGAGTGTAATGTCTTCTAGGCAATGAAGTAATGGTCAGTTTGGATAATGTGATTTATCCAATGCAGACATAATTGGTGTAGCTTAAATAACTCAATATTGTTATGTGATGAGAATTTAATGCAGATTTTATTTGGGCCAATATGTCTGTATCCGTCTCATCATGAGGGAGTTCAAGTTTACGTAATCGACCTGTAGGCTCGTCTCTCATGACTGAACTGTGAGATTTGGGTTCCGAGATGAATCAACATGCCACTGCCTAATTAAAGTGATGTGCTGCCACACAGCATTCTCATGTTTTAGATGTTTCGCTTCTGGGTAGAATATTTTCTTGTTTGCTTGAATTAAATCTACAAACCCAGACTCCTCATCAGTCAGGAGTATTATCAGAATTGGGCTAATGAAATACCAGAATTAATATAGACTAGTCAGTCCCTATGAGAAGGGTACTTGTTTTCTTGAGGTGTGGGTGATAATGGTTCATGTTTTCCTTACAAGTTTAGGTTTTATTAGTGCCTTCAGAAAGTATTCATACCACTTGACTTATTCTACATTTTAGCCTGAATTCTCACCCATCCACACACAATACCCCATAATAACAAAGTGAAAACATTTATTTTCTTCACATTTATTGTGTTTGAAATACAGAAATATCAAATGTACATAAGTTCACACCCCTGAGTCAATACTTTTTAGAAGCTCCTTTGGCAGCGATTAGAGCTTCATATCTTTTAGGGTCAGTCTTGAAGAGCTTTCCACACCTGTATTGTGCAACATTTGCCCATTATTAAATTATGAAAATTCTTTAAGCTCTGTCAAATTGGTTGGTGATCATTGCTAGACAACAATTTTCAGTTCTTGCCATAGATGTTCAAGTAGATTTAAGTCAATACTATAACTCGGCCACTTAGGAACATTCACTGTCTTCTTGGTAAGCAACTCCAGTGCAGATTTGGCCTTGTGTTTTAGGTTACTGACCTACTGAAAGGTGAATTTATCACCCCGTGTCTGTTGGAAAGCAGACTGAACCAGGATTTTGCCTGAGCTTAGCTCCATTCTTTTTCTTTTTTTTTATCCTGCAACACTCCCCAGGCCTTAACAATTACAAGCATACACATAACATGATGAAGCCACCACTATGCATAAAAATATGGTGAGTGGTACTCAGTAATGTGTTGCATTGGATTTGCTGCAAACATAGCACTTTGTATTCAGGTCAAATTTTATTTTGCAGTATTACTTTAGTGCCTTGATGTAAACAAGATGCATGTTTTTGAATATTTAAATTGTGTACAGGCTTCCTTCTTTTCACTCTGTCAATTAGGTTAGTATTGTGGAGTGACTACAATGTTGTTGGTCCATCCTCAGTTTTTTCCTACCACAGCCATTAAACTCTGTAATTAAAGTCACCATTGGCCTCGTGGTGAAATCCCTGAGCGGTTTCCTTCCAGAGTTAGGGAGAACTGTATCTTTGTAGTGACTGGGTATATCGATACACCATCTAAAGTGTAATTAATAACTTCACCATGCTCAATGGGATATTCAATGTCTGTTGTTTTTTTATCTAGCAATAGATGCCCTTCTTTGCGAGGCATTGGACAACTTCCCTGGTCTTTATGGTTTAATCTGTGTTTGAAATGCACTGCTTGACTGAAGGACTTTACAGATAATTATATGTGTGGGATATAGAGATGAGGTAGTCATTCATTTCATTTCTATATATTATCCATGCAACTTATGTGACTTGTTAAGCACATTTTTACGCCTGAGTTTATTTAGGCTTGCCATAATAAAGTGGTTGAATACTTATTGACTCAAGACATTTCAGCTTTACATTTGTTATTCATTTGTAAAAATGTCAAAAAACAAAATTCCACTTTGACAATATAGGTTATTGTGTATAGACCAGTGACAAAAAACATCTAAATGTAATCAGTTTTAAATTCAGGCTGTAACAACAAAATGTGTAAAAGGTAAAGGGGTGTGAATACTTCCTGAAGACGCTGTACATGATATACACCGTTCAACAAAACACTTACTTGCAGGTTCCTTCTCGATAATAATAATGAAATAATACACAAATAAAGTTCATGGCTCAGTAGAATCCAATAAATATTTTAGCATAAGTATAATAGAGGAAGGACGGGGAAAAAACAGAACTCAGTAAAAGTGTCTAAAAAAAACAAACAATACCTCACAGTGATGGGGTGCAAGGATCTGAACTAAATAGTGTGGGATTATGACATGCAGGTGTGTGAACAGGTGATTAGAATTCAGGTGATTGGGCTCTGGAGAGTGAGCTGGAAAGTGGGTTGCGTTCTGGGGATCTAAGTGTTTGGGAGTGTGAGTTGGACACAGATGTTACAAAGTGTTTTAAATTATGAACAGTTTGTGGCTGGGGTGTGTGGGGTCCTTGGTGATGCTGCCGGACTTCCTCAGCCACCTTTTCATGTAGATGTCCTGGATGGGTGGGAACATAGTTAGTTAGGCATACAATACGCCCAATCATGAAATGGTTGTTTCCCCCAATTGTATGCTGTGCCTGCTGAAGCGATGTTAAGTCATTAGTTATTTATGTAGAGCACTTTGGCCAGGGAGATGTCTCCTTATAGCTCCCTATTTTGGGGATTTAAGTAAAATATTGAGTAGGATTATGTGTAAATATTTTGTGGGCATTGTTTTTAAATTGTCTACTGAATGTTGTGATTGTGCTCCCCTACAACGGTGTCACTTCTGCTTCTTTGTGCTTCTCCCAGTATGCAATATGTAAACCGTGAGGTGGAGAGATGGTGTGTGTCCCAAATGGCACCCTATTCCCTATATGGTGCACTACATTACCAGAGCCCTGGTCAAAAGTAGTGCACTATATAGGAAATAGGTTTCCATTTCAGATGCACCCATAGTTTGCCCTGAAGTCACACTAGTTGTCTGACATTAATTGCTCAATTTAATTGGCCTAAGACATGGCTCATATTGTGCTTCTGTTTGTGTTTAACTATAATTATTCTAGTTGATCAACTGCTGTATATTTCAAAATACATAATTTAGCCAAGCACAACCTAAGATAACTAGCTACAAAGGCTATATTGCATCGGCTTCTGTTTCATACTCCAGGCAGACATTGTCCTTAAAGGGACACTTCAGGATTTTAAGGATTTGATAAAGGAGGCCCTTTATCTACTTTCCCAAAGTCAGATGAACTCGTGGATACCATTTTTATGTCTCTGTGCCCAGTAAGAAGGAAGTTTGAGGTAGTTTCGTGAGCCAAAGCTAACTAGCGTTAGCACAGTAACTGGAGGTGTATGGTACCTCACTGCGCTAACGTTAGTTAGCAATTATGCTAGTGCTAGTTAGCAACTTCCTTCAAACTGCACGCCGAGATATGAGATATGATCTGAGTGATGAAGTACATAAAGGGCCTCATTGCCAAAGTCCTGAAGTATCCCTTTAAACTGCACTAGGATCAGACTTTTCTGTGCCCCAATCCTGACCTCAACCATCAGGACTTGAACAGGCAGACCTGGCCCTGCACCAGTGCTTGGCAGCATCCTCCTCCATCATCCACTGCACAGCTTACCTTCCCTACCACCTTTGTGGTGTGTTGGGAGTTTTTCTAGTGTCTCTCTAATGTTGTGCCTCCAAGCCATAGTGACTAGCGAGTGGCAGCTTCCTCAGATAAGCACTCAGTGTGCTGTTCCTATAATTGCTTCTCTCAGCTTTGGCCCCAGCCGGGCTCTAAACTCAAATATTCATGATCGCCATGTGTGCTTAGTTGGTGTGAGGTTTAAAGATTGGAGGGGATTAAAGCGATAGAGCTGGAAAAAGGAACAGAGTCATTTGTCACCATGACAAATACTTCATTACGCTATTCAGAAAGTTTCAGAAAGGTCCTTTTATATTTAACACAAATACAGACCTCCATGGGTTGATATTTGATTTCCATTGATAATTTTTGTATGATTTTGTTGTCAGCACATTCAACTATGTAAAGAAAAAAGTATTTAATAAGAATGTTTCATTAATTCAGATCTAGGATGTGTTATTTTAGTGTTCCCTTTATTTTTTTGAGCAGTGTATATACAAAAATAAGACTCATAAATATCAAAAAGAAGTAACAAAGACAGAAACAAATGTGTGTTGATTTGGCACTCGAGCATCAATACATTACCCATCCCCCAACACTGTCAACCAAGTGTCAAGACTAAACCAATTCACCTTGGTGGTGTGCAGACTGGTTTTATATTATTCGCAATGATTTTGCACAAACCAGAAGAAATGCAACAATATGTATGTGAAACTATACTATATATTCACAGACCTTCCCAGCAGTAGCCTGCCTAGCTCACAAACTAGAATCGGGGTGCCCTGTCCGACAAGGTTAATTGATCCACAGTCCCACATGGTGACATGATACCATTGAAGTGACGTGCAAATGAGCGATAGAAAACCGATCGCACAAATGTCACCATTCCAAAGAATTTTGTGCGGGTGCCCCGTGCCGCCCCCGGCAAGATGCCGCACTGGGTGGCTGCCCATGTCGCCTATACCTAAATCCGCCACTGGTTACGTGCACCAGCGCTTCATCGGACTCACCTGGACTCATTATTGATTGCCTCCCATATATCTGTCACTTCCTCAGTTTCATTCCTGTGTCTGCATTGATGTTGTTTTGTTTCTCTTGTCCAGGCGCTGTTCTTGTTTAGTTTCATGTCTATTTATTATTAATTCCTCACCCTGTACTTGCTTCCCGTTCACCAGCGTCTGGTTACGGAACCGTTACAGAATGCAGACACCACAATTGGAAGCATCAATGAGTTTTTTTGTGTTTTTTTGTTGGTGATGTTGGGTCCGGGTGCCGCTGCCGAAGCAGGCACCCGCACCTCGGCCGGCTCGTCGGGCTCCGGCACCTCGGCCGGCCCATCATGCTCGCCCAGGTAGGACGCCAGGTGGCGCCACTAGAGGGGGTACTGTCACGTCTGCTCCCACTTCCCCTCTAGCGCTCGAGGTCGCCAGGCTGCTCATCATTGCGCACACCTGTCACCATCGTTTCGCGCGCTTTATTGGACTCACCTGGACTCCATCATGTCATTGATTGTCTCCCCTATATCTGTCACCTTCTCCTGCTTCATGTCTACAAACGTGAGTGCCACGGGGCGGTAGTCATTTAGGCAGGTTACTTTTGCTTCCTTGGGCACAGGGACTATGGTGGTCTGCTTGAAACATGTAGGTATTACAGACTTGGTCAGGGAGAGGTTGAAAATGTCAGTGAAGACACTTGCCAGTTGGTCCGCGCATGCTTTGAGTACACATCCTGGTAATCCATCTGGCCCAGCGGCTTTGTGAATGTTGACCTGTTTAAAGGTTTTGTTCACATCGGCTACCGAGAGCGTTATCACACAGTCATCCAGAACAGCTGGTGTTCTCATGCATGCTTCAGTGTTACTTGCCTCGAAGCGAGCATAAAAGATACTTGGCTCATCTGGTAGGCTCGTGTCACTGGGCAGCTCGCGTCTGGGTTTCCCTTTGTAGTCCGTAATAGTTTTCAAGCCCTGCCACATCCGACGAGCGTCAGAGCCGGTGTAGTAGGATTCAATCTTAATCCTGTATTGACGCTTTGCTTGTTTGATGGTTTGTCTGAGGGCATAGCGGGATTTCTTATAATCGTCCGGTTTAGTCTCCCGCTCCTTGAAAGCGGCAGCTCTAGCCTTTAGCTCGATGCGGATGTTGCCTGTAATCCATGGCTTCTGGTTGGGATATGTACGTACAGTCACTGTGGGGACGACGTCATCGATGCACTTATTGATGAAGCCGATGACTGAGGTGGTGTATTCCTCAATGCCACTGGATGAATCCTGGAACATATTCCAGTCTGTGCTAGAAAAACAGTCCTGGAGCTTAGCTACATCTGACCACTTCCATTTTGAGCGGGTCACTGGTACTTCTTGCTTTAGTTTTTGCTTGTAAGCAGGAATCAGGAGGATAGAATTATGGTCAGATTTACCAAATGAAGGGCGAGTGAAGGGAGAGTTTTGTATGCATCTCTGTGTGTGGAGTAAAGGTGGTCTAGGATTTTTTCCCCCTTGGTTGCACATGTGACATGCTGGTAAAAATTTGGTAAAACTGATTTAAGTTTGCCTGCATTAAAGTCCATGGCCACTAGGAGCGCCGCTCCTGGGTGAGCATTTTCTTCTTCGCTTATGGCCTTATAGAGTTGTTTGAGAGCGGTCTTAGTGCCAGCTTTGGTTTGTGATGGTAAATAGATGGTTACGAATAATACAGATGAGAACTCTCTTGTTAGATAATGTGGTCTGCAGCTTTAGAAAAGGTATTCTACCTCAGGTGAGCAACACCTCAATACTTCTTTAATATTAGACATTGCGCACCAGTTGTTACTGATAAAAAGACACACACTCCCACCCCTCGTCTTACCTGAGGTAGCGTCTCTGTTCTGCCGGTGCATGGAAAATCCCGCTAGGTGAAACATAAGATGTTGCAGTTTTTAATGTCCTGTTGGTAGGATAACTTAACTTAACTTCATCAATTTTTCAATGATTGCACGTTAGCAAGAAGAATGGAAGACATTGGGAGTTTACTTGCTCGCCTACGGATTCTCAAAAGGATCCCCGATCTGCGTCCCCTTTTCCAGCATCTTTTCTTCACGCAAAAGGCGTGGATCTGTTCCAGTGAAAACAGGATATCCTTCTCGTCGGACTTGTTAAAGGAAAAGGTTTCTTTTCACAAGGTGTACCTGTGTAATGATCATGCTGTTTAATCAGCTTCTTGATATGTCACACTTGTCAAGTGGCTGGATTATATTGGCTAGTGTGTAATGCTCACTAACAGGGATGTAAACACATTTGTGCACAAAATTTGAGATAAGCTTTAAGTGCATATGGAACTTTTCTGGGATCTTTTATTTCAGCTCATAAAACATGGGGCCAACATTTAACATGTTGCGTTTATATTTTTGTTCAGTTTAGTAAAGGCTGAAGGGATCCTAAAATTGTTTTAGAGGTTAATCTTTGGGCTAGGTGTCCCGCTAGTGGGATAATTCCGGCAACATCCGGTGAAATTGGAGAGCGCCAAATTCAAATGACAAAATAGTAATATTAAACATTCATGAACATACAAGTGTCTTACATCATTTAGAAGCTTAACTTCTTGTTAATCCAACTGCATTGTCAGATTTCAAAAAGGCTTTACGGCGAAAGCATACCATGAGATTATCTGAGGACAGTGCCCCACATCAAAATACATTTTGAACCAGCACCGGCTTCACAAAAATCACAAATAGCGATAAAATAAATCACTTACCTTTGAAGATCTTCCTCTGTTTGCAATCTCAAGGGTCCCAGCTACACAATGAATATTTGCTTTGCTCGATAAAGACTTCTTTGTATCCAAAAAAGTCTGTTTAGTTGGTGTCATTGATTTCGGTAATCCACTCCTTCAACATGCATACAAAGGAATCCAAAAAGCTACCGGTAAACTTCGTCCAAACAAGTGAAACAATGTTTCTATGCAATCCTCAGGTACCCTAATATGTAAATAAATGATCATATTTCAGACGGAAAGAACGGTGTCCAATAGGAAAGGAAAATAACGAAGAGTGCACCCTCATTCATGTGCGCCAAAAGCCTACCTTTCCCGATGACAACACCGTGGATAAACTACAACTACTCGTTTGTTTTTCAAGAAACAAGCCTGAAACCCAGTATAAAGACTGTTGACATCTAGTGGAAGCCATAGCTTCTGCAATCTGGGAGGAATTTTGATATATAGACCCATAGACTTCCATTGGAATGGTCTGTGACCTCCAAAGAAAAATGGATGGATTTTCCTCAGGATTTCACCTGCCATATCAGTTCTGTCATACTCACATACATTATTTTAACATTTTTAGAAATTTCAAGGTATTTTCTATCTAATTCTACCAATTATATGCATATCCTAGCCTCTGGGCCTGAGTAACAGGCAGTTTACTTTGGGCATGTCAGTCAGGCAGAGATTCAGTATACTGCCCCCTAGCCCGAAGAAGTTTTAAAACTATAATCTGGGGTTTATATCCATAAGTGTCTATTCGGTATGCAAATTATGACTCGGTCCTGGCTTTTAAAGTAAACATTTACTTTGAAATTGTTCCTGTTAAAAAAGCTAACTGCATACTTGAAGTGTGTCTGAAAGTGGGCGTGGTGAAAGAAGTGGGTGGATCAACAGCGATGTGTCAGGGTGTGACATCAGCGCTCCATTATTGGACGGTTTGGATTGAGCGGTGTTGTTTTTCATGATTTATTATGCTCAGTTAGGCTGTTATTATTTACCGTACTGCGAGAGTTTGGACTTCTGTTTTGAAGCCAGAGGATGAGTCTGAGTTGTATTTCCCTGTAACAAATAATTCTTCATTTTTAGTTATTAAAACTGATGATTGTTTATTTTCCATTAAAAGTACAGATGATGGGTGTATTGTTGCTTGTATGCTTGTATGTGTGTGCTTACTGTAACTGTCACTGATATTGGCTGTCACTACTTTCCACGCCGTTGCGGGACAACAGTGCTTGCCAGGCGGCAGCGAAGGACACTGTCCCGGTGTTGTTGCTGTTTATGACCTCCCCATTGAGTACACAGTATCAAGGTGATCTACATGGTTATCAATATTAGTTATTACTTGTGTAGGTTTAGGAGATTTTTTGTTGACCAGGGGAGTGCTGAGGAGTATTTTTCTCTGCTCTGCTGACAAGTATTTTTTCTCAGCTGATACAGAAGAAATAAAGGCCTAGTGTACTACCTAGTGTATTTATCGCCCTCCAGGTTCCCTCGGAGAGTTCATCAATGAGCTTGATGCCTTGATAAGCTCCTTTCCTGAGGACGGCTCACCTCTCACAGTTCTGGGCGACTTTAACCTCCCCACGTCTACCTTTGACTCATTCCTCTCTGCCTCCTTCTTTCCACTCCTCTCCTCTTTTGACCTCACCCTCTCACCTTCCCCCTCTACTCACAAGGCAGGCAATACGCTCGACCTCATCTTTACTAGATGCTGTTCTTCCACTAACCTCACTGCAACTCCCCTCCAAGTCTCCGACCACTACCTTGTATCCTTTTCCCTCTTGCTCTCATCCAACACTTCCCACACTGCCCCTACTCGGATGGTATCGCGCCGTCCCAATCTTCGCTCTCTCTCCCCCGCTACTCTCTCCTCTTCCATCCTATCATCTCTTCCCTCTGCTCAAACCTTCTCCAACCTATCTCCTGATTCTGCCTCCTCAACCCTCCTCTCCTCCCTTTCTGCATCCCTTGATTCTCTATGTCCCCTATCCTCCAGGCCGGCTCGGTCCTCCCCTCCTGCTCCGTGGCTCGATGACTCATTGCGAGCTCACAGAACAGGGCTCCGGGCAGCCGAGCGGAAATGGAGGAAAACTCGCCTCCCTGCGGACCTGGCATCCTTTCACTCCCTCCTCTCTACATTTTCCTCTTCTGTCTCTGCTGCTAAAGCCAATTTCTACCACTCTAAATTCCAAGCATCTGCCTCTAACCCTAGGAAGCTCTTTGCCACCTTCTCCTCCCTCCTGAATCCTCCTCCCCCTCCCCCCCCTCCTCCCTCTCTGCAGATGACTTCATCAACCATTTTGAAAAGAAGGTCGACGACATCCGATCCTCGTTTGCTAAGTCAAACGACACCGCTGGTTCTGCTCACACTGCCCTACCCTGTGCTCTGACCTCTTTCTCCCCTCTCTCTCCAGATGAAATCTCGCGTCTTGTGACGGCCGGCCGCCCAACAACCTGCCCGCTTGACCCTATTCCCCCCTCTCTTCTCCAGACCATTTCCGGAGACCTTCTCCCTTACCTCACCTCGCTCATCAACTCATCCCTGACCGCTGGCTACGTCCCTTCTGTCTTCAAGAGAGCGAGAGTTGCACCCCTTCTGAAAAAACCTACACTCGATCCCTCCGATGTCAACAACTACAGACCAGTATCCCTTCTTTCTTTTCTCTCCAAAACTCTCGAACGTGCCGTCCTTGGCCAGCTCTCCCGCTATCTCTCTCAGAATGACCTTCTTGATCCAAATCAGTCAGGTTTCAAGACTAGTCATTCAACTGAGACTGCTCTTCTCTGTATCACGGAGGCCCTCCCGCACTGCTAAAGCTAACTCTCTCTCCTCTGCTCTCATCCTTCTAGACCTATCGGCTGCCTTCGATACTGTGAACCATCAGATCCTCCTCTCCACCCTCTCCGAGTTGGGCATCTCGCGGCCCACGCTTGGATTGCGTCCTACCTGACAGGTCGCTCCTACCAGGTGGCGTGGCGAGAATCTGTCTCCTCACCACGCGCTCTCACCACTGGCATCCCCCAGGGCTCTGTTCTAGGCCCTCTCCTATTCTCGCTATACACCAAGTCACTTGGCTCTGTCATAACCTCACATGGTCTCTCCTATCATTGCTATGCAGACGACACACAATTAATCTTCTCCTTTCCCCTTCTGATGACCAGGTGGCGAATCGCATCTCTGCATGTCTGGCAGACATATCAGTGTGGATGACGGATCACCACCTCAAGCTGAACCTCGGCAAGACGGAGCTGCTCTTCCTCCCGGGAAGGACTGCCCATTCCATGATCTCGCCATCACGGTTGACAACTCCATTGTGTCCTCCTCCCAGAGCGCTAAGAACCTTGGCGTGATCCTGGACAACACCCTGTCGTTCTCAACTAACATCAAGGCGGTGGCCCGTTCTTGTAAGTTCATGCTCTACAACATCCGCAGAGTACGACCCTGCCTCACACAGGAAGCAGCGCAGGTCCTAATCCAGGCACTTGTCATCTCCCGTCTGGATTACTGCAACTCGCTGTTGGCTGGGCTCCCTGCCTGTGCCATTAAACCCCTACAACTCATCCAGAACGCCGCAGCCCGTCTGGTGTTCAACCTTCCCAAGTTCTCTCACGTCACCCCGCTCCTCCGCTCTCTCCACTGGCTTCCAGTTGAAGCTCGCATCCGCTACAAGACCATGGTGCTTGCCTACGGAGCTGTGAGGGGAACGGCACCTCAGTACCTCCAGGCTCTGATCAGGCCCTACACCCAAACAAGGGCACTGCGTTCATCCACCTCTGGCCTGCTCGCCTCCCTACCACTGAGGAAGTACAGTTCGCGCAGCCCAGTCAAAACTGTTCGCTGCTCTGGCCCCCAATGGTGGAACAAACTCCCTCACGACGCCAGGACAGCGGAGTCAATCACCACCTTCCGGAGACACCTGAAACCCCACCTCTTTCAGGAATACCTAGGATAGGATAAAGTAATCCTCCTCACCCCCCTTAAAAGATTTAGATGCACTATTGTAAAGTAGCTGTTCCACTGGATGTCTTAAGGTGAACGCACCAATTTGTAAGTCGCTCTGGATAAGAGCGTCTGCTAAATGACTTAAATGTAATGTAAATGTAATGTACTAATTTGGCAGCATATATTTACATATACAGTACCAGTCAAAAGTTTGGACACACCTACCGGTACTCATTCCAATGTTATTCTTTATTTTTACTATTTTCTACATTGTAGAATAATGGTGAAGACATCAAAACTATGAAATAACACATGGAATCATGTAGTAACCAAAAAAGTGTTAAACAAATCATTTGAGATTCTTCAAAATAGCAACCCTTTGCCTTGGTGACAGCTTTGCAAACTCTTGGCGTTCTCCCAACCAGCTTCATGAGGAATGCTTTTCGAACAGTCTTGAAGGAGTTCCCACATTTATTTGTAATTATTTGTCCATTTATCAGGGGGTCCTGCATCATCCCTACTTCCTGCGGCTATGGGCAGCTAGCCTACTTTAAATAATATAATGGGAGGCACTTAATGGGAGGCACTTCAACTGCCTAATGGGAGGCACTTCTGGTTGGCAGGCACCTCAATACAACACCGGTGCACTGGTCACCATGTTAGCTACCACCGGCGACACCGTGATACAGATGCCCAGTGGGAAACACCTCAGGTCGGCAGATACCGCCATACAACACCCAAGCCTGACCTACGTTAGCTAACGCAACCGCCACTAGTCTACGGTCATGGTTAGAAGGGATCCAGCTTTTGTCAAAAGTAACAAAAAAAACAAAAAAGCATTTTAGTTAACCCTATCCCTTTTCCTAACCTTAACCTAATTCTCATGACCTGCTACGTTAACTTTTCGTAGCAGGTTGGAATAATTAAATAAAAGTCAAATCTGACGTTAATTTGACAAAAGCTGGATCCCTTCTTATAGACTTGTCGTGCAGCCCAATCAGTCATGCCAAACGGTTGAGTGGCAACAAATCTGCTCAGTTTAGCTGTTTGGCTTTCCATACATGTACATGTATGTATATATTTTTTAAAGCCCTAGGGATATAATTATTGTTTGGACAAGCTTATTTTACTGTTATGTATAGATTTTTTTTTCACTCTTATGCAATGCGCATTGCAGAGAACGCCGGAAGAAGAATGATCACTGAATTATCACAGTGAATTATTATAATGTTTGTTTATGTGTCAATCAATCCCATAAGGGATGGGTTGCCAACTGGTTAATTCATACACCCACGTGTTTATTTATACCGTACATAGTTGTATGGGCAGCAAAAACAGGATCAATGTGTACCTTTGTGTGTTACCTTGAAGCTTGAGGTTTTGCTTGAAGGCTTGAATTTTAGATTTTATAACCAAAGCATGAGGTTTGTCAATATCAAGCTTTTGATTGTGCATGTGTGTGTTCTAATTTAGATTGACACTTTTTTAGATGGTATCAGAAAGATGGTCTCATTAGGTCACCCTTTACTCTGTAATTGGCGTTTGTGAGATAACGATTCTGTGTATTTGGGTTTGGGTACTGCTATCATCTGTCATTTGTGCTTCTGCTTTAAGTTTTCAGTCAGCAAATAGGAATGGGGCTTATTTATATCAGTTGCTCACAATGACAAGGTAAGACTGCATCTGATCTGAGGACAAATGGAAAGATCTCACTGTTACTGTGTCCCAAATGGCATCTTACTCCCTATATAGTGCACTACTTTTAACCAGGGCCCAAGGCCAGCAGCATACCACCCTCTATCCCACTGCTGGCTTGCTTCTGAAGCTAAGCAGGGTTGGTCCTGGTCAGTCACTAGACGGGAGACCAGATGCTGCTGGAAGTTGTGTTGGAGGTCCAGTAGGAGGCACTCTTTCCTCTGGTCTAAAATAAAATACCCCAATGCCCCAGGGAAGTGATTGGGGACATTGCCCTGTGTAGGGTGGGATGTTAAACAGGTGTCCTGACTCTCTGTGGTCACTAAAGATCCCATGGCACTTATTGTAAGAGTAGGGGTGTTAACCCGGATGTCCTGGCTAAATTCCCAATCTGGCCCTCACCATCATGGTCACCCAATCATCCCCAGCTTACAATTGGCTCATTCATCCCCTATAACTATTCCCCAGGTCGTTGCTGTACATGAGAATGTGTTCTTAGTCAACGTACCTGGTAAAATAAGGGTTAAATAAATAGGGGGGTGGGTTGGTGTGTGTCTCCTGGGCACTCAGCTGTTTGTCTGTAAGTGCAGAGTTATGTTATGTTGTGAGCAGGCTGTCTGTAGATATGATGCCATTTGGCACATCTCTCTGTCCCACTCCCTAGTCAATTCCTATAGGATTAGTGATTTTTCCAATAGGATTTTGTTTCTCCGCTATTGGAATCCTATATTTTTTCCTATTGTAAATCAAAAGTAATCCTATTGGAATCTACTTGTTTTCCTATTGTAAATCAAAAGTAATTTGATTTTGTAGCATTTTGTAAACCCAATCAGAATTCTATTATAACTTTTTTCTTAATTGAATCCATTAAATTATATACATTTACATTTACATTTAAGTCATTTAGCAGACGCTCTTATCCAGAGCGACTTACAAATTGGTGCGTTCACCTTAAGACATCCAGTGGAACAGCCACTTTACAATAGTGCATCTAAATCTTTTAAGGGGGGTGAGAAGGATTACTTTATCCTATCCTAGGTATTCCTGAAAGAGGTGGGGTTTCAGGTGTCTCCGGAAGGTGGTGATTGACTCCGCTGTCCTGGCGTCGTGAGGGAGTTTGTTCCACCATTGGGGGGCCAGAGCAGCGAACAGTTTTGACTGGGCTGCGCGGGAACTGTACTTCCTCAGTGGTAGGGAGGCGAGCAGGCCAGAGGTGGATGAACGCAGTGCCCTTGTTTGGGTGTAGGGCCTGATCAGAGCCTGGAGGTACTGAGGTGCCGTTCCCCCTCACAGCTCCGTAGGCAAGCACCATGGTCTTGTAGCGGATGCGAGCTTCAACTGGAAGCCAGTGGAGAGAGCGGAGGAGCGGGGTTACGTGAGAGAACTTGGGAAGGTTGAACACCAGACGGGCTGCGGCGTTCTGGATGAGTTGTAGGGGTTTAATGGCACAGGCAGGGAGCCCAGTCAACAGCGAGTTGCAGTAATCCAGACGGGAGATGACAAGTGCCTGGATTAGGACCTGCGCTGCTTCCTGTGTGAGACAGGGTCGTACTCTGCGGATGTTGTAGAGCATGAACCTACAAGAACGGGCCACCGCCTTGATGTTAGTTGAGAACGACAGGGTGTTGTCCAGGATCACGCCAAGGTTCTTAGCGCTCTGGGAGGAGGACACAATGGAGTTGTCAACCGTGATGGCGAGATCATGGAACGGGCAGTCCTTCCCCGGGAGGAAGAGCAGCTCCGTCTTGCCGAGGTTCAGCTTGAGGTGGTGATCCGTCATCCACACTGATATGTCTGCCAGACATGCAGAGATGCGATTCGCCACCTGGTCATCAGAAGGGGGAAAGGAGAAGATTAATTGTGTGTCGTCTGCATAGCAATGATAGGAGAGACCATGTGAGGTTATGACAGAGCCAAGTGACTTGGTGTATAGCGAGAATAGGAGAGGGCCTAGAACAGAGCCCTGGGGGACAACAGTGGTGAGAGCGCGTGGTGAGGAGACAGATTCTCGCCACGCCACCTGGTAGGAGCGACCTGTCAGGTAGGACGCAATCCAAGCGTGGGCCGCGCCGGAGATGCCCAACTCGGAGAGGGTGGAGAGGAGGATCTGATGGTTCACAGTATCGAAGGCAGCCGATAGGTCTAGAAGGATGAGAGCAGAGGAGAGAGAGTTAGCTTTAGCAGTGCGGAGGGCCTCCGTGATACAGAGAAGAGCAGTCTCAGTTGAATGACTAGTCTTGAAACCTGACTGATTTGGATCAAGAAGGTCATTCTGAGAGAGATAGCGGGAGAGCTGGCCAAGGACGGCACGTTCAAGAGTTTTGGAGAGAAAAGAAAGAAGGGATACTGGTCTGTAGTTGTTGACATCGGAGGGATCGAGTGTAGGTTTTTTCAGAAGGGGTGCAACTCTCGCTCTCTTGAAGACAGAAGGGACGTAGCCAGCGGTCAGGGATGAGTTGATGAGCGAGGTGAGGTAAGGGAGAAGGTCTCCGGAAATGGTCTGGAGAAGAGAGGAGGGAATAGGGTCAATAGTTAGTCATTAGTTCCAGCACGATACAACAACATTATTTACAACATTTTCAGTGATCGAAAACAACAGTTCTATATTAATTTCTGCTTTATTCACCTGTTAGAAAGCCTGTCCCTTTAAGAGTGACTGACATCACAGCTAGCGCGAGCTTGCAGTGTTAATTAGCCTAACTATATAAGTCAGCTTGCAACCTGTGGCTGTGCAGAGAGTCTCCGGTAAGTGTTTACAGTATTGGTTTCCTGATGAAGTTGTCAATGCTACCATACCCCGGTCAAAGGCACTTAAATCTTTTGTCTTTCCCATTCACCCTCTGAATGGCACACACAATCCATGTCTCAATTGTCTCAAGGCTTAAAAATCCTTTAACCTGTCTCCTCTCCTTCATCTAAACCAGGAATGGGCAACTTTGATGGGGGTGGGGGCCCTAGAAAAAGTGGAACTCGTCATGAGGGGCCACAGTGGTTTTGAGTACCTCTTCATTTACCTCAATAAACCTTTCCAATTCAATGTTATGACTTTGGCCTTTAAAAGTGCTGTTATTTTTATTGGAGCACTGATACAGTACATTCCATGTCAAGTGTTTAGCATACAGTTGCAGTTGGAAGTTTACATACACCTTAGCCAAATGCATTTAAACTCAGTTTTTCAAAATTCATGACATTTAACCCCAGTAAGAATTCCCTGTTTTAGGTCAGTTAGGATCACCACTTTATTTGAAGAATGTGAAATGTCAGAATAATAGTAGAGAAAATGATTTATTTCAGCCTTTATTTATTTCATCACATTCCCAGTGGGTCAGAAGTTTACATACACTCAATTAGTATTTGGTAGCATTGCCTTTAAAATTGTTTAACTTGGTTCAAACGTTTCGGGCAGCCTTCCACAAGCTTCCCAGAATATGTTTTGGCTCATTTGGCCCATACATTTTGGCCCATTTCTCCTGACAGAGCTGGTGTAATTGAATCAGGTTGGTAGGCCTCCATGCTCGCACACGATTTTTCAGTTCTGCCCACAAATTTTCTATAGGGTTGAGGTCAGGGCGTTGTGATGGCCACTCCAATACCTTGACTTTGTTGTCCTTAAGCCATTTTGCCACAACTTTGGAAGTATGGTCATTGTCCACTTGTAAGACCCATTTGCAACCAAGCTTTAACTTCCTGACTGATGTCTTGGGATGTTGCTTCAACATATCCACATAATTTTCCTGCCTCATGGTGCCTTCTATTTTGTGAAGTGCACCAGTCCCTCCTGCAGCAAAGCACCCCCACAACATGATGCTGCCATCTCCGTGCTTCACGGTTGGGATGGTGTTCTTCGGCTTGCAAGCATCCCCCTTTTTCCTCCAAATATAACGATGGTCATTATGGCCAAACAGTTCTATTTTTGTTTCATCAGACCAGAGGACATTTCTCCAAAAAGTACGATCTTTGTCCCCATACCAAAACTATAGTTTGTTAACAAGAAATGTGTGGAGTGGTTGAATTTTAATGACTCCAAGCTAAGTGTAAGACTTCAACTGTATGTTGTATGTATTTGGATTGCTTCAGAACAGAAGAGTAGGAATGTCAGTCAGATCACACATGATACAAGTCAGTATTTGACGTTCATCCATGTCTGAGGACGTTGGGAGAAGATGTGCAAACCAGCCACTAGGGGCAACAGTGATGGCTGTTACCTTCAAGTAGACTTCGGTTTTGCTCGGCCGGTGTGGACGTAAGCATCTACCTCTGGTTCCAAATTTTGCATTTTCAAATCCAGCAATACAAATCCAGTATTTATTTACATTTGATTATTTTTCTGCCTATCCCAAACATGAACTCTTCCCTTAAGAATTCTGAGTTAATGCCTAAACTTACCCTTAAAATGAACTTAAATTTAAACACTTCTAAACTTGACATTTGTAACAACTTTGAAATTTGAGGTTTAAGGAACATGGACGAACATCTAATTCCGACATGAGACTGTGAGAGCTTGTAGGGAATGTAACATTAAGCATTATTAAGGCCTTGCAGCATTTCTGGAGTCACTAAACCCCAGGTGTGGATTTAATCTGGTGTCAACACAGCCCCTCGTCTGTCTCAGCATTTCTTCATCTGCCAAAACAGAAACCTTCTGCCTGGAGGGCGAATCTCTAATTAGAACTCTTATCAGTTCGTGATGGGATGGACAGCGGCACGGGGCAATGTGAGAACATACAACTTTACTATGGAACTTTACTTCTGGAAGATTCTAATTGTTGCCTGGAAGGGAATTTGGGAGTTTCCACAAGCTGTCAGTAAGCCCCTTGCTAGGAAATTTGGCTCTGAAAGATCTATGAAGACACCCACAGAAATAAGTTACCCTCCAAGAATATCCAGCCCCTTTTCCACATACCCACTGAAAAAGTCAAATACTTCCCCTTGCTAAAAGTGGTGCTCTGAGTTTCAAAGTGCAAATACAGTTGAACTGAAATAAAATAAATATTACATATGCACAAAAATGTTAATATCTCTGAAATTTGGTGCACAAATGTGTTTACTTCCCTGGTGGTGAGCATTTTTCACCTGCCAAGATAATCCATCTACCTAACAGGTGTGGAATATCAAGAACCTGATTAAACAGCATGACCATTACTCGTGATGCACTGATATGACATTTTTGGCCGATACCTCAATATTTTCCTTGCCAAATTAAAAACGATACCTATAACCAATTTTTAAAATGTTAGCAGCCTTTTAAGCATTCTAGTACAGTTATATAGTTAACACACACATGGACACAGCGGTCTAAGGCACAGTTCAAGAGGCGTCACTACAGTCTCTGGTTAGAATCCAGGCTGTATCACATCCGGCCGTGATTGGGAGTCCCATAGGGCGGCGCACAATTGGCCCAGCATCGTCCAGGTTTGGCCGGGGTAGGCTGTCATTGTAAGTAAGAATTTGTTCTTAACTGACTTGCCTAGTTAAATAAAAGGTCACACACACACACACACCACACTAAATCAAATCAAATGTATTTAAATAGCCCTTCTTACATCAGCTGATATATCAAAGTGCTGTACAGAAACCCAGCCTAAAACCCCAAACAGCAAGCAATGCAGGTGTAGAAGCACAGTGGCTAGGAAAAACTCCATAGAAAGGCCAAAACCTAGGAAGAAACCTAGAGAGGAACCAGGCTATGAGGGGTGGCCAGTCCTCTTCTGGCTGTGCCGGGTGGAGATTATAACAGAACATGGCCAAGATCTTCAAATGTTCATAGATGACCAGCAGGGTCAAATAATAATAATCACTGAGGTTGTCAGGGGTGCAACAGGTCAGCACCTCAGGAGTAAATGTCAGTTGGCTTTTCATAGTCAATCATTGAGAGTATCTCTACCGCACCTGCTGTCTCTAGAGAGTTGACAGGTAGCACGTCCGGTGAACAGGTCAGCCATAGCCGCAGGCAGAACAGTTGAAACTGGAGTAGCAGCACGGCCAGGTGGACTGGGGACAGCAAGGAGTCATCATGCCAGGTAGTCCTGAGGCATGGTCCTAGGGCTCAGGTCCTCCAAGAGAGAGAAATAAAGAGAGAATTAGAGACAGCATACTTAAATTCACACAGGACACCGGATAAGACAGGAGAAATACTCCAGATATAACAGACCGACCCTAGCCCGCCGACACAAACTACTGCAGCATAAATACTGGAGGCTGAGACAGGAGGGGTCAGGAGACACTGTGGCCCCATCCGATGAAACCCCCCCCGGACAGTGCCAAATAGGCAGGATATACCCCACACTACACTGACCAAAAAGTTATTTTGTTGGCATTTACGTATCAACTCAAATCAAAGTTTATTTGTCATGTGCGCCGAATACAACAGGTGTAGACCTTACAGTGAAATGCTTACTTACAGGCTCTAACCAATAGTGCGAAAAAAAGGTGTGTGTGTGGGTAAGTAAAGAATTAAAAGACATTTGAAAATAACAGTAGCAAGGCTATATACAGACACCGGTTAGTCAGATTTATTGAGGTAGTATGTACATGTAGGTATGGACCTCTTGCGACGAGCAAACCCGTATCCGGGAGCGTAATCATAGCCTCAAATGCATTAGCATAACGCAACTTTTCCTATTCATGAAAATCGCAAATGAAATGAAATAAATATATTCAAACACAAGCTTAGCCTTTTGTTAACAACACTGTCATCTCAGATTTTCAAAATATGCGTTACAGCCAACGCTAGACAAGCATTTGTGTAAGTTTATCATGGCATAATGCTATGCTAGGCTCTGCTGGCAGCAGGCAACATTTTCACAAAAATAAGAAAAGCAACCAAATTAAATAATTTACCTTCGAAGAACTTCAGATGCTTTCACTCAGGAGACTCCCAGTTAGATAGCAAATGTTCCTTTTTTCCCAAAATAATATTTTTGTTGGCGAAAAAGCTCCCATTTCTTCATCATGCTTGGCTGAGAAATCGACCGAAAAATGCTTTAACTATAACGCCAAACTTTTTTCAAAATTTGCTCCATAATATCGACAGAAACACGGCAAACGTTGTTTAGGATCCATCCTCAAGGTGTTTTTAACATATATATTCGATAATATATCCGTCGAGGCAATTGGTTTCTCATAAGAAGCGATTGGAAAAATGGCTACCTCAGTATTTTACGCAAGATTTTCTCCAGGAGACACCATGTGACCACTCGCTAAATATGGTCCCTTACAGCTATTGTCCAATGGAAATGCCTAAAAAGATGTCACAATGCTGTAGACACATTGGGAAATGCGTGGAAAACGTAAGCTCATTCATAGCTCATTCACAGCCATATAAGGAGTCATTGGCATGAGGCGGTTTCAAAAGATGTGGCACTTCCTGGTTGGATTTTTATCTGGGTTTCGCCTATAAGATCAGTTCTGTGGCACTCACAGACGATATATTTGCAGTTTTGGAAACGTCAGAGTGTCTCCTTTCCAAAGCTGTCAATTATATGCATAGTCGAGCATCTTTTCGGGACAAAATATCTTGTTTAAAACGGGAACGTTTTTCATCCAAAAATGAAATACTGCCCCCAAAGTTTCAAGAGGTTAAAGGGACTATGCATATATGATTAACCGAGAGTAGCAGTAGCGTAAAAAGAGGGGTTGGCAGGTGGTGGGACACAATACAGATAGCCCGGTTAGCCAATGTGCGGGAACACTGGTTGGTCGGGCCAATTGAGGTAGTATGTACATGAATGTATAGTTAAAGTGACTATGCATATATGATAAACAGAGAGTGAACACAATGCAAATAGTTTGGGTAACCATTTGGTTACCTGTTCAGGAGTGAGGCCGAGCAATTGCCGTACCAGGCAGTGATGCAACCAGTCCGGATGCTCTCGATGTTGCAGCTGTAGAACCTTTTGAGGATCTCAGGACCCATGCCAAATCTTTTTAGTTTCCTGAGGGGGAATAGGCTTCGAAATTCAAACTACAGAATTATAAATATTTAACTTTCATAAAATCACAAGTGTAATACATCAAAAATAAAGCTTAACTTCTTGTTAATCCAGCCGCTGCATCAGATTTCAAAAAGGCTTTACGGCGAATGCACACCATTCGATTATCTGAGGAAAGCACCCCGCATACAAATGCATGAAAAACATATATCAACCAGGGAGATGCGACACGAAAGTCAGAAAGAGCGATATAATAAATGCCTTACCTTTGATGATCTAATTCTCCTTGGCACTCCAGAAGGTCCCAGATACATCACAAATGGTCCTTTTGTTCGATAATGTCCTTCTTTATATCCATAAAAACTCAGTTTAGCTGGCGCCCTTCAGTCAATAATCCACCCAGTTTCCCTTCAACCAAATTGCATACAAAATGAATCCCAAACATTAGTAATAAACTTTCCAAACAAGTCCAACAACATTTATAATCAAACTTTAGGTACCCTAATACGTAAATAAACGATGAAATTAAAGACGGAGTATTGTTAATTACCAAAGACGCTCTCTTCCACGCCTAGAAAAACTTACTCTTTCTAAAGACTGTTGAAATCTAGTGGAAGCCCTAGGAACTGCAATCTGGGAGGATTTTGCCTGATAATAAAAGTGACAGCCATTGAAGACAGTGGTAACCTGACATTTTTATTGGGGGGTTTGTCCTCTGGGTTTCGCCTGCCATATCAGTTTGTTATACTCAGACATTTTAACAGTTTTAGAAACTTTAGTGTTTTCTGTCCAAATCTACCAATTATATGCATATCCTAGCTTTTGGGCCTGAGTAACAGGCAGTTTACTTTGGGCACGCTTTTCATCCAGACATCAAAATAATGCCCCCTATCCAAGAGAGGTTAATGATGGTGTTTGAGTCGTGCCCAGCCATGCAGTCATGGGTGAACAGGGAGTACAGGAGGGGACTGAGCACGCACCCCTGGGGAGCTCCAGTGTTGAGGATCAGCGTGGCAGATGTGTTGCTACCCAACCCTCACCACCTGGGGGCGGCCCGTCAGGAAGTCCAGGATCAAGTTGCAGAGGGAGGTGTTTAGTCCCAAGTTCCTTAGCTTAGTGATGAGCTTTGAGGGTACTATGGTGTTGAACGCTGAGCTGTAGTCAATGAATACCATTCTCACATAGGTGTTCCTTTTGTCCAGGTGGGATTGGGCAGTATGGAATGCAATAGAGATTGCATCATCTGTGGATCTGTTTGGGCGGTATGCAAATTGGGGTGGGACTCACCCACAAACAGGATCAAGCCTGGCCTGTTGAGGAGTGACAGACTTCATCCTAGCTGGAGGGGTGCTCTCATCTTATCTACGAACATAGACAGGGCTCTAACTCCCCTATCTCCACAATAAAATAGGGTGCAGGCCAGGTAGAAGGCTGTTAGCCAGCCTGCCAGCTTAGTGGAGTCTGCCACTAGCACAGTCAGTGTAGTCAGCTCAGCTATCCCCATTGAGACTGTGTCTGTGCCTCAACCTAGGTTGGGCAGAACTTAACATGGCGGTGTTCGCCTTAGCAATCTCACTAGAATAAAGACCTCCATTCCTGACATTATTGAAAGATATTGTGTTGTCTCACATCTCAAAATAGGGCTACTTAATGTTAGATCCCTCACTTCAAAGGCAGTTATAGTCAATGAACTAATCGCTGATCATAATCTTGATGTGATTGGCCTGACTGAAACATGGCTTAAGCCTGATGAATTTACTGTGTTAAAGGAGGCCTCACCTCCTGGTTACACAAGTGACCATATCCCCCATGCATCCCGCAAAGGCGGAGGTGTTGCTAACATTTACGATAGCAAATTTCAATTTACAAAAAAAGGGGGGACTTTACCTAGCAGGGTCTTGTAGATGACATGGAGCCAGTGGGTTTGGCGACGAGTATGAAGCAAGGGCCAGCCAACGAGAGCGTACAGGTCGCAATGGTGGGTAGTATATGGGGCTTTGGTGACAAAATGGATGGCACTGTGATAGACTGCATCCAATTGGTTGAGTAGGGTATTGGAGGCTATTTTGTAAATGACATCGCCGAAGTTGAGGATTGGTAGGATGGTCAGTTTTAAAAGCGTATGTTTGGCAGCATGAGTGAAGGATGCTTTGTTGCGAAATAGGGAGCCAATTCTAGATTTAACTTTGGATTGGAGATGTTTGATGTGGGTCTGGAAGGAGAGTTTACAGTCTAACCAGACACCTAGGTATTTGTAGTTGTCCACGTATTCTAAGTCAGAGCCGTCCAGAGTAGTGATGTTGGACAGGCGGGCAGGTGCAGGCAGCGATCGGTTGAAGAGCATGCATTTAGTTTTACGTATTTAAGAGCAATTGGAGGCCATGGAAGGAGAGTTGTATGGCATTGAAGCTTGCCTGGAGGGTTGTTAACACAGTGTCCAAAGAAGGGCCAGAAGTACACAGATTGGTGTCGTCTGCGTAGAGACTCAACAGCAGCAAGAGCGACATCATTGATGTATACATAGAAGAGAGTCGGTCCAAGAATTGAACCCTGTGGCACCCCCATAGAGACTGCCAGAGGTCCGGACAACAGACCCTCCAATTTGTCACACTGAACTCTATCAGAGAAGTAGTTGGTGAACCAGGCGAGGCAATCATTTGAGAAACCAAGGCTGTCGAGTCTGCCTATGAGGATGTGGTGATTGACAGAGTCGAAAGCCTTGGCCAGATCAATGAATACAGCTGCACAGTAATGTCTCTTATCGATGGCGGTTAAGATATCGTTTAGGACCTTGAGCGTGGCTGAGGTGCACCCATGACCAGCTCTGAAACCAGATTGCATAGCAGAGAGGGTATGGTGAGATTCGAAATGGTCGGTAATCTGTTTGTTGACTTGGCTTTCGAAGACCTTAGAAAGGCAGGGTAGGATAGATATAGGTCTGTAGCAGTTTGGGTCAAGAATGTCCCCCCCTTTGAAGAGGGGGATGACCGCAGCTGCTTTCCAATCTTTGGGAATCTCAGACGACACGAAAGAGAGGTTGAACAGGCTAGTAATAGGGGTGGCAACAATTTCGGCAGATCATTTTAGAAAGAAAGGGTCCAGATTGTCTAGCCTGGCTGATTTGTAGGGGTCCAGATTTTTCAGCTCTTTCAGAACATCAGCTGACTGGATTTGGGAGAACAAGAAATGGGGAAGGCTTGGGCGAGTTGCTTTGGGGGGTGCAGTGCTGTTGACCGGGGTAGGGGTAGCCAGGTGGAAAGCATGGCCAGCCGTAGAAAAATGCTTATTGAAATTCTCAATTATAGTAGATTTATCAGTGGTGACAGTGTTTCCTATCTTCAGTGCAGTGGGCAGCTGGGAGGAGGTGTTCTTATTCTCCATGGACTTTACAGTGTCCCGGAACTTTTTTGAATTAGTGTTGCAGGAAGCTAATTTCTGCTTGAAAAAGCTAGCCTTGGCTTTTCTAACTGCCTGTGTATAATGGTTTCTAGCTTCCCTGAAAAGCTGCACATCACGGGGACTGTTCGATGCTAAAGCAGAACACCGTAGGATGTTTTTGTGTTGGTTAACGGTAGTCAGGTCTGGGGCGAACTAAGGGCTATATCTGTTCCTGGTTCTAAATTTCTTGAATGGGGCATGCTTATTTAAGATGGTTAGGAAGGCATTTGTTTAAATAACCAGGCATCCTCTACTGACGGGATGAGATCAATATCCTTCCAGGATACCCAGGCCAGGTTGATTAGAAAGGCCTGCTCGCTGAAGTGTTTCAGGGAGCGTTTGACAGTGATGAGTGGAGGTTGTTTGACCGCTGACCCATTACGGATGCAGGCAATGAGGCAGTGATCGCTGAGATCTTGGTTGAAGACCAAGATACATGACCCTAAGCATGATGGGATGTTAATTGCTTAATTAACTCAGGAACTACACCTGTGTGGAAGCACCTGCTTTCAATATACTTGGTATCCCTCAAGTGTTTCCTTTATTTTGATAGTTACCTGTACATAACAGGGGAGCTACCATAGACTGTGAGCTAATCAGCTGGAAAATTGCTTACTTTGTGTAGTGGACGCTGTAGAATTACCTTTTTCATCACACTGATATGTTTAGAGAAATCAACTGGATAAGGGTAGAAACCTGCAATATGCACCACAGTCTTCTGCATAGATACTCACCTTGGATTTATCCGTTATCGTTATGCTGTGAGCATGATCGAGCACATTGGGCAAACCCAGTTCATGTTACATTTTCTTGCTGGCTACTGTACTTGCATTGGGTTGTTTATGTGTTAAGTGTACATGGTTAAGTATCTCAACTTAAAATGCTGACAATTTGGTGGGGATACAGTCTCTGTGTCTCCCAACTTTTGCTCCTGCTGCCTCATCGAACAACTCTCATAGTAAATAGTAGAGCTTGTTCGAAAACACCTATTGATTGTTTGAGATGGTTGTGTCTCTCCCTGTAGTCCAAGGCTGAAACAATCCATTAAAAACTCAATTAAATTTAGTCCCAAGTTGTTTTGTCATTTGTAAGTAAATGGTCTCACACAGGCCTATGATGGGAAATAATGATGGGATACAACATGATCAGGACCCATATTTGTATCATAGGGACTGAGCTATCTTTATTTAAACATCCCACAGCTGAGAGTGTACCATTTATAGTAAAACTAGCATAGTAGCAAACTACCATGACAGCCTTGGTCGGTTTCCATTTTCATACAGCCTTAGAGGAATGGGAGTGGATAGCTGAAGTAAATTATTTCTGCAATTCAATGGTGTAGCGAGCATTACCTGACAAGTGCTTGGCTTTAACAGGGATACAAATCAAAATAGAGAATGTTCGGGAATGGGGAGGGCTAGAGATATACACTGCTCAAAAAAATAAAGGGAACACTAAAATAACACATCCTAGATCTGAATGAATGAAATATTCTTATTAAATACTTTTTTCTTTACATAGTTGAATGTGCTGACAACAAAATCACACAAAAATATCAATGGAAATCAAATTTATCAACCCATGGAGGTCTGAATTTGGAGTCACACTCAAAATTAAAGTGGAAAACCACACTACAGGCTGATCCAACTTTGATGTAATGTCCTTAAAACAAGTCAAAATGAGGCTCAGTAGTGTGTGTGGCCTCCACGTGCCTGTATGATCTCCCTACAACGCCTGGGCATGCACCTGATGAGGTGGCAGATGGTCTCCTGAGGGATCTCCTCCCAGACCTGGACTAAAGCATCTGCCAACTCCTGGACAGTCTGTGGTGCAACGTGGCGTTGGAGGATGGAGCGAGACATGATGTCCCAGATGTGCTCAATTGGATTCAGATCTGGGGAACGGGCGGGCCAGTCCATAGCATCAATGCCTTCCTCTTGCAGGAACTGCTGACACACTCCAGCCACAAGAGGTCTAGCATTGTCTTGCATTAGGAGGAACCCAGGGCCAACCGCACCAGCATATGGTCTCACAAGGGGTCTGAGGATCTCATCTCGGTACCTAATGGCAGTCAGGCTACCTCTGGCGAGCACATGGAGGGCTGTGCGGCCCCCCAAAGAAATGCCCCCCCACACCATGACTGACCCACCGCCAAACCGGTCTTGCTGGAGGATGTTGCAGGCAGCAGAACGTTCTCCACGGCGTCTCCAGACTGTCACGTCTGTCACATGTGCTCAGTGCGAACCTGCTTTCATCTGTGAAGAGCACAGGGCGCCAGTGGCGAATTTGCCAATCTTGGTGTTCTCTGGCAAATGCCAAACGTCCTGCACGGTGTTGGGCTGTAAGCACCACCTGTGGACGTCGGGCCCTCATACCACCCTCATGGAGTCTGTTTCTGACCGTTTGAGCAGACACATGCACATTTGTGGCCTGCTGGAGGTCATTTTGAAGTGGTCTGGCAGTGCTCCTCCTGCTCCTCCTTGCACAAAGGCGGAGGTAGCGGTCCTGCTGCTGGGTTGTTGCCCTCCTACGGCCTCCTCCACGTCTCCTGATGTACTGGCCTGTCTCCTGGTAGCGCCTCCATGCTCTGGACACTACGCTGACAGACACAGCAAACCTTCTTGCCACAGCTGGCATTGATGTGCCATCCTGGATGAGCTGCACTACCTGAGCTACTTGTGTGGGTTGTAGACTCCGTCTCATGCTACCACTAGAGTGAAAGCACCACCAGCATTCAAAAGTGACCAAAACATCAGCCAGGAAGCATAGGAACTGAGAAGTGGTCTGTGGTTATCACCTGCAGAACATTTACATTACATTTACATTTAAGTCATTTAGCAGACGCTCTTATCCAGAGCGACTTACAAATTGGTGCATTCACCTTATGACCTCCAGTGGAACAGTAGTGCATCTAAATCTTTTCAGGGGGGGGGGTGAGAGGGATTACTTTATCCTATCCTAGGTATTCCTTAAAGAGGTGGGGTTTCAGGTGTCTCCGGAAGGTGGTGATTGACTCCGCTGTCCTGGCGTCGTGAGGGAGTTTGTTCCACCATTGGGGGGCCAGAGCAGCGAACA
Source organism: Oncorhynchus nerka (assembly GCF_034236695.1). NCBI lineage: Eukaryota > Metazoa > Chordata > Actinopteri > Salmoniformes > Salmonidae > Oncorhynchus > Oncorhynchus nerka. The sequence continues at coordinate 29,730,783 of NC_088399.1, forward strand.
GTTTTGACTGGGCTGAGCGGGAACTGTACTTCCTCAGTGGTAGGGAGGCGAGCAGGCCAGAGGTGGATGAACGCAGTGCCCTTGTTTGGGTGTAGGGCCTGATCAGAGCCTGGAGGTACTGAGGTGCCGTTCCCCTCACAGCTCCGTAGGCAAGCACCATGGTCTTGTAGCGGATGCGAGCTTCAACTGGAAGCCAGTGGAGGGAGCGGAGGAGCGGGGTGACGTGAGAGAACTTGGGAAGGTTGAACACCAGACGGGCTGCGGCGTTCTGGATGAGTTGTAGGGGTTTAATGGCACAGGCAGGGAGCCCAGCCAACAGCGAGTTGCAGTAATCCAGACGGGAGATGACAAGTGCCTGGATTAGGACCTGCGCCGCTTCCTGTGTGAGGCAGGGTCGTACTCTGCGGATGTTGTAGAGCATGAACCTACAGGAACGGGCCACCGCCTTGATGTTAGTTGAGAACGACAGGGTGTTGTCCAGGATCACGCCAAGGTTCTTAGCGCTCTGGGAGGAGGACACAATGGAGTTGTCAACCGTGATGGCGAGATCATGGAACGGGCAGTCCTTCCCCGGGAGGAAGAGCAGCTCCGTCTTGCCGAGGTTCAGCTTGAGGTGGTGATCCGTCATCCACACGGATATGTCTGCCAGACATGCAGAGATGCGATTCGCCACCTGGTCATCAGAAGGGGGAAAGGAGAAGATTAATTGTGTGTCGTCTGCATAGCAATGATAGGAGAGACCATGTGAGGTTATGACAGAGCCAAGTGACTTGGTGTATAGCGAGAATAGGAGAGGGCCTAGAACAGAGCCCTGGGGGACACCAGTGGTGAGAGCACGTGGTGTGGAGACGGATTCTCGCCACGCCACCTGGTAGGAGCGACCTGTCAGGTAGGACGCAATCCAAGCGTGGGCCGCGCCGGAGATGCCCAACTCGGAGAGGGTGGAGAGGAGGATCTGATGGTTCACAGTATCGAAGGCAGCCGATAGGTCTAGAAGGATGAGAGCAGAGGAGAGAGAGTTAGCTTTAGCAGTGCGGAGCGCCTCCGTGATACAGAGAAGAGCAGTCTCAGTTGAATGACTAGTCTTGAAACCTGACTGATTTGGATCAAGAAGGTCATTCTGAGAGAGATAGCGGGAGAGCTGGCCAAGGACGGCACGTTCAAGAGTTTTGGAGAGAAAAGAAAGAAGGGATACTGGTCTGTAGTTGTTGACATCGGAGGGATCGAGTGTAGGTTTTTTCAGAAGGGGTGCAACTCTCGCTCTCTTGAAGACGGAAGGGACGTAGCCAGCGGTCAGGGATGAGTTGATGAGCGAGGTGAGGTAAGGGAGGAGGTCTCCGGAAATGGTCTGGAGAAGAGAGGAGGGGATAGGGTCAAGCGGGCAGGTTGTAGGGCGGCCGGCCGTCACAAGACGCGAGATTTCATCTGGAGAGAGGGAGAAAGAGGTCAGAGCACAGGGTAGGGCAGTGTGAGCAGAACCAGCGGTGTCGTTTGACTTAGCAACGAGGATCGGATGTCGTCGACCATCTTTTCAAAATGGTTGACGAAGTCATCTGCAGAGAGGGAGGAGGGGGAGGGGGAGGAGGATTCAGGAGGGAGGAGAAGGTTGCAAAGAGCTTCCTAGGGTTAGAGGCAGATGCTTGGAATTTAGAGTGGTAGAAAGTGGCTTTAGCAGCAGAGAGAGAAGAGGAAAATGTAGAGAGGAGGGAGTGAAAGGATGTCAGGTCCGCAGGGAGGCGAGTTTTCCTCCATTTCCGCTCGGCTGCCCGGAGCCCTGTTCTGTGAGCTCGCAATGAGTCGTCGAGCCACGGAGCGGGAGGGGAGGACCGAGCCGGCCTGGAGGATAGGGGACATAGAGAGTCAAAGGATGCAGAAAGGGAGGAGAGGAGGGTTGAGGAGGCAGAATCAGGAGATAGGTTGGAGAAGGTTTGAGCAGAGGGAAGAGATGATAGGATGGAAGAGGAGAGAGTAGCGGGGGAGAGAGAGCGAAGGTTGGGACGGCGCGATACCATCCGAGTAGGGGCAGTGTGGGAAGTGTTGGATGAGAGCGAGAGGGAAAAGGATACAAGGTAGTGGTCGGAGACTTGGAGGGGAGTTGCAACGAGGTTAGTGGAAGAACAGCATCTAGTAAAGATGAGGTCGAGCGTATTTCCTGCCTTGTGAGTAGGGGGAAGGTGAGAGGGTGAGGTCAAAAGAGGAGAGGAGTGGAAAGAAGGAGGCAGAGAGGAATGAGTCAAAGGTAGGCGTGGGGAGGTTAAAGTCACCCAGAACTGTGAGAGGTGAGCCGTCCTCAGGAAAGGAGCTTATCAAGGCATCAAGCTCATTGATGAACTCTCCGAGGGAACCTGGAGGGCGATAAATGATAAGGATGTTAAGCTTGAAAGGGCTGGTAACTGTGACAGCATGGAATTCAAAGGAGGCGATAGACAGATGGGTAAGGGGAGAAAGAGAGAATGACCACTTGGGAGAGATGAGGATCCCGGTGCCACCACCCCGCTGACCAGAAGCTCTCGGGGTGTGCGAGAGCACGTGGGCAGACGAAGAGAGAGCAGTAGGAGTAGCAGTGTTGTCTGTGGTGATCCATGTTTCCGTCAGAGCCAAGAAGTCGAGGGACTGGAGGGAGGCATAGGCTGAGATGAACTCTGCCTTGTTGGCCGCAGATCGGCAGTTCCAGAGGCTACCGGAGACCTGGAACTCCACGTGGGTCGTGCGCGCTGGGACCACCAGATTAGGTGGCCGCGGCCACGCGGTGTGGGAGCGTTTGTATGGTCTGTGCAGAGAGGAGAGAATAGGGATAGACAGACACATAGTTGACAGGCTACACAAGAGGCTACGCTAATGCAAAGGAGATTGGAATGACAAGTGGACTACACGTCACGAGTGTTCAGAGAGTTAAGCTTACGTAGCAAGAATCTTATTGACTAAAATGATTAAAATGATACAGTACTGCTGAAGTAGGCTAGCTGGCAGAGGCTGCGTTGTTGACTAAGTAGGCTAGTTGGCATTGGCTGCGTTGTTGACACTACACTAATCAAGTCGTTCCGTTGAGTGTAATAGTTTCTACTGTGCTGCTATTCGGGGCTAGCTGGCTAGCTAGCAGTGTTGATTACGTTACGTTGCGTTAAAAGAACGACAATAGCTGGCTAGCTAACCTAGGAAATCGCTCTAGACTACACAATTATCTTTGATACAAAGACGGCTATGTAGCTAGCTATGTAGCTAGCTACGATCAAACAAATCAAGCCGTTGTACTGTAATGAAATGAAATGAAAAATGTGATACTACCTGTGGAGCGAAGCGAAATGCGACCGGATTGTTGAGTGCAGAAGTTCTGTTCGGTAGACGTTGGCTAGCTGTTGGCTAGCTAGCAGAGTCTCCTGCGGACCGAGTGCAGATGCGACCGCTCGCTCCAACCCGGAAGCAACCACTCCTTTATTGGGGATGTCTTGCTAATTGCCTAGAATTTCCACCTGTTGTCTATTCCATTTGAACAACAGCATGTGAAATTTATTGTCAATCACTGTTGCTTCCTAAGTGGACAGTTTGATTTCACAGAAGTGTGATTGACTTGGAGTTACATTGTGTTGTTTAAAGTTATGCATTAGGGGGCGCTATGAAACTTTTGGGATGAAAAACGTTCCTGTTTTAAGCAAGATATTTTGCCACGAAAAGATGTTCGACTATGCATATAATGGACAGCTTTGGAATGAAAACACTCTGACGTTGCCAAAACTGCAAAGATTTTGTTTGTGAGTGCCACAGAACTGATGTTATAGGCGAAACCCAGATAAAAATCCAACCAGGAAGTGCCGCAGCTTTTGAAACCGCCTCATGCCAATGACTCCTTATATGGCTGTGAATGAGCTACGAATGAGCTTACATTTTCCACGTATTCCCCAAGGTGTCTACAGCATTGTGACGTCTTTTTGCGCATTTCCATTGAAGAATAGCCGTAAGGGACCATATATAGCAAGTGGTCACATGGTGTCTCCCACAGAAAATCTTGCGTAAAATACTGAGGTAGCCATTTTTCCAATCGCTTCTTATGAGAAACCAATTGCCTAGACGGATATATTATCGAATATATATGTTAAAAACACCTTGAGGATGGATTCTAAACAACATTTGCCGTGTTTCTGTCGATATTATGGAGTTAATTTTTTTTTAAAGTTTGGCGTTGTAGTGGTAGCTTTTTCTGGTCGATTTCTCAGCCAAGCATGATGAACAAACGGGAGCTATTTCGCCTACAAAACTAATATTTTTGGAAAAAAGGAACATTTGCTATCTAACTGGGAGTCTCCTGAGTGAAAGCATCCGAAGTTCTTCAAAGGTAAATTATTTAATTTAGTTGCTTTTCTTATTTTCATGAAAATGTTGCCTGCTGCCAGCAGAGCCTAGCATAGCATTATGCCATGATAAACTTACACACATGCTTGTCTAGCGTTGGCTGTAACGCATATTTTGAAAATCAGAGATGACAGTGTTGTTAACAAAAGGCTAAGCTTGTGTTTGAATATATTTATTTCATTTCATTTGCGATTTTCATGAATAGGAAAAGTTTCTAGGAGTATTTATGTCCGCTGCGTTATGCTAATTCGTTTGAGGCTATGATTACGATCCCGGATCCGGGATTGCTCGTCGCAAGAGGTTTTAAGTGTTCCCTTTATTTTTTTGAGCAGTGTATATTTAAGCAATATGGCCAGAGGAGGTGTGGTACCGGTATATCAATCAGCATTCAGGCCTCAAACCACCCAGTTTTAAATTATATTTTTAAACTGGGTGGTTCGAGCCCTGAATGCTGATTGGCTGTATAATTATATTTATAAACTGGGTGGTTCAAGCCCTGAATGCTGATTGGCTGACACTCATGGTATATCAGATGTATACCATGGGTATGTTCTAATTACAATGGTAACCGGTTTAAATTCGCAATAAGGCACCTCAGAGGTTTGTGGTATATGGCCAATATACCACGGCTACGGGCTGTATGCAGGCACTCCACTTTAAGAACAGCCCTTACCTGTGGTATATTGGCCATATACCACATCTCCTTGGGTATTATTGCCTAAGTATGTATATGAATCTAGGGACAGATCATCTTTACTCATTCTGGATAACACGCAATGCAAATTAACTTCCTGCTGCTGTGCAATGGACCAAAATAAATGAATGCATGCATGAAATGAATGCACCAATTTGTAAGTCGCTCTGGATAAGAGCGTCTGCTAAATGACTTAAATGTAAATGTAATGAAATATAGGGTAAGCATTGTTGCTAATCCCCAAGGAACTCTTTCTTCCAGTTCAACAGCCTTTTTTACTCCATTTAAACTCAATTAATGCACTAAGCTCTCAGTGAAATTGCTTACCAAAGTCACTATCCCAGTTCAGGAATATGATACTGTTATCTGTATCAGAAGGTTTGTTATTACAGTGTTTGTTATTAACTGTTATTAACCCATCTATGACTACAGCATATTTTTCTGTAATGAGCTAACTATAAAAATGGCTCTTTCTACTAGGAGTGGTAATAGGACATTGTAATAATGATACACTGAACAAAAATCTAAACATGACATGTGGAGTGTTGGTGCCATGTTTCATGAGCTGAAATAAAAGATCCCAGAAATGTTCCATTTTATTTATATAACCTTTATTTAACAAAAAATATAATTTATCTCTCAAATTTTGTCCACAAATGTATTTACATCCCTGTTAGTGAGCATTTCTCCTTTGCCAAAATAATCCATCCACCTGACAGGTGTAGACAAGCTGATTAAACAGCATGGTCATTACATAGGTGCACCTTGTGCCGGGGGACAATAAAAGGCCACTCGAAAATGTGCAGCTTTGTCACACAACACAATGCCACAGATGTCTCAAGTTTTGAGGGAATGTGCAATTGGCATGCTGACTGAAGGAATCTCCACCAGAGCTGGCCATCTGGCCAACATCCAGTGAGATTGCAGAGCGCCAAATTCAAATACAGAAATACTAATTAAAAAATTCTGAAAACAAACCATATTTTACATAGGTTTAAAGATGAACTTCTTGTGAATCCAACCAGGGTGTCAGATTTAAAAAATGCTTTATGGCGAAAGCATACCTTACGATTATTTGAGAACATAGCCCAGTTGACAAATTATTACAAACAGTAACCAGCCAAGCAGAAGCATTACACAACTCAGAAATAGACATAAGATTAATCCCTTACCTTTGATGGTCTTCATATGGTTGCACTCAGAAGACATTAATTTACTCAATAAATGTTCCTTTTGTTCAATAAAGTCTCTTTAAATTTACTCAATAAATGTTCCTTTTGTTCAATAAAGTCTCTTTATATCCAAAAACCTCCGTTTTGTTTGCGCGTTTTCTTCAGTAATCCACAGGCTCAAACACAGTCAAATCAGGCAGACAAAAAAATCAAAAAGTTCATAGAAACATGTCAGACGATGTTTATATTCAACCCTCAGGTTGTTTTAGCCTAAATGAACTATAATATTTCAACCGGACAATAACGTTGCCAATATAGAAGGTAAACAAGAAATGCACTCTCTTGGGATTGCGCATGAAAAAGCTCTGTGACACGTCAGGGTCCACTCATTCAGACTGGTCTGACTCCCTCATTCATAAGAATACAAGCCTGAAACAATTTAAATACTGTTGACATCTAGTGGAAGGCATAGGAACTGCAAATTGAGTCCTAAGTCAATGGATACTGTAATGGCATTGAATAGAAAACTACAAAGCCAACAAAAAAAATACTACCTGAATGGATTTTTCTCAGGATTTCGCCTGCCAAATCAGTTCTGTTATACTCACAGACACTATTTTAACAGTTTTGGAAACTGTAGAGTGTTTTCTATCCAAATCTACCAGTTACATGCATATCATATCTTCTGGGCCCGAGTAGCAGGCCGTTTAATTTGGGCATGCTTTTCATCCAAAATTCAGAATGCTGCTACCTACCCTAGAGAAGTTAATTATTTATTTCAATTGACTAATTTCCTTAAATGAGCTGTAACTCAGCAAAATATTTGAAATTGTTTTATGTTGCGTTTTGATTTTTGTTCAGTTTATATGGATTTTGTTTTGTTTTTCAAGTTTCTGATGTTTGATTGAGTCCATTCCAGCAGTGTGGAGGGCATAAACAGTTTCCATTTGCACAAAACCGATGACGGGATAGGACTGAGTCAGATTCAGCTAAGCCTATTATATAAAGTGCTTAAGTCTCTTTCTCTGTACAAAATGATTAAAATAATCGGGAACAGTTCAAGTGATAATTCAGATGTGTTTACTATTCATATAATATTTCATTATCTATGTCATTCACAACCGCTGATAGGTAAAACACCTGAAACACACACACAAACACTGTTCAAGGTGCTGAATGTTCTCTCCTTACTGCAGCTCTCTCTCTCACACACACACACACACACACACACACACACCTAAGATCATTCAGATGGCTCTGTTGGTGATGGCATACAGTGGTCGGTGCCTCAATTATACTTTAATTGTCTGCCACTATGAACTATAAGGATTAGGATTTGTCTGTTTCTGCAATCGCAATGAGGAGCTGCAACAGTCTGCAGTAGAAATTGAAAATCAAGCTGATAGCCGAAGCTGTGCTGTGAGGGAAGAGAGTCAGTTAATTGCCTCTCTCTCTCTACTGTGCATATTGTAGTGGAATGTAGCTTTTTTGTCACTCTATCTCCGTCCGATTGAGGATGCTCTGCTTTATAATAGTGTTTACTTTTGCTTTCCCTTGGCGATTGCCCCCTAGCTCCTTTAATTAGTCCTATAAATCACTCCCCCATCTCTCTCTCCCTCCCTCCCTCCCTCCCTCTCTCCCTCTACTTTTCTCCCATACCCACAGCTCAGCTCACTGAAGACACGGACTCCATTCCTCATTATTCTTCAGAGGTTATCCTTTACAGAGACGATTGGACCGCATCTCACAGAGCCCCCTGGATGTCTCTCAGATTAGCATAATTGAACATGCCTGTGCTTCTGTGTCATAAACAGATATCATAGGGAACCTTTGGAAAGGGGGGGGTGAACTACTAAGCTAATATATGGAATTGTTTTAAGATGGTCATACCACGGATCAATTAGCTATTTGATTTAGAATTTTAGGATATCTCTAGTTTAACAGACATATTTTGATGGGGATTTTTGTATTATTCTGATTAGATTTCCACAGTGACGCAGACATCGACTGGTTTAACATACTAATGGCGTGATGCATTGTGCATGGTGTAAAGCACAGTTCAATAGACATTGTTTTAAAAAGATTCCTCTGGGAAACTGGCAAACCGGGACACGTTCAGCAGGGTACAGCATTGTGGAACATTCAAAAAATAATAATGATTTAGAACAAACATGCCTCTGAGTCTGACATGTAGAATCACGTCAGCTCTTTGCAGGGTTGGATAGGTTACTTTCTAAAAGTAATCTGTTACAGTTACTAGTTACCTGTCCAAAATTGTAATCAGTAACATAACTTTTGGATTACCCAAACTCAGTAATGGAATCTGATTACATTCCATTCATTTTAGATGACTTTCCCCTTAAGAGGCATTAGAAAAAGACAAACATGTATGTAACCATTTGAACAACAGCTATTGCAGGATAAAACAATGTTGAAGTTTACATAGCTGGTCATATATGGATGTTAAATTTTACTTTATCGGTTGGTTATGTAGGATTCTTCTAACCCATCGCTTTCTACTACATATAATAATACGATTCAATTATGTCTTTACATTACAAACCAAAGTCTATCAGAATTCTAGTCATTCCAATAAATGTTATACTCCTCGATCTTCAAGAAGAGGACATTGAAATAAGGCCAAATTAGCCAAATTGTTTTACGTAAGCGTGACCCCAAAACAAAGGACTTATTAGCCAGCCCTACTCTTGTTTATGGAGGACTGAATGGGCTTATTGATTGGAGATGAAAAATGAATGCTGCGCTCATGGAATGGCATGCTTTGAGCACTACTGAAAAGTTCTATTTACAGTACATGTGAAAAATGAATGTCATATGCTGCATTTGCTATAGGCCTATTGTTTACCTTTTTGTTGGTGACACTTTGATATCTTGATAATATGCAGCTGTTTAAAGGGAAAATCCACAGATGAAACAATAACAAAATGGTCACCCCGCCTCTGTTTTGGTAAAAGCTGAGGGATGTGCCTAGAGAAATTGAACCATTCTCAGATTAATAGACAGAGCTATGTATGCTATGATTGACCATCCATGATATCAAAAGTATTGTTTTAACCATGGTATGAGGCTATACAGTGTTTGTTTACATTTACACTGTTTACAAACATTGGAGTAAAACAAGCTTATATTTTGTGTTCTCATGGAGTGTGACAGTTGAACTAAGCTCATGAGGCATTTACAAGTTATATTCCTCAAGAATCAATGCATATATATCTAATATATTGTCTCGGCTTCAATAAGTAGTGAGTGCAGGAGTCAGGCGCAGAGAGTAGGATAGTTCAAAAAGATGTGGATCTTTAATATTCCAACAAAACCAGAGAGACGGTCACGCCACGCACACAAGGGCGCATAAAGTCCCAGTCCAAACAAACAGGACGAAACTGATCGGAAAAAAGAAACCACAAGAATAATGAAACACCATAAACAGAAAAACAAGCCCGCACAAAAGCCGGCGGGCCTACTGGGTTTAAATAGCCCACAACCAAAACCTAAACACGAAACAGGTGCAACAAATCAGACACAACTAAATGAAACAGAAAAGGGGATCGGTGGCAGCCAGTAGGCCGGCGACGACGACCGCCGAGCGCTGCCCGAACAGGAAGAGGCACCATCTTCGGCGGGATTCGTTACATATATACAGTTGAAGTCAGAAGTTTACATACACTTAGGTTGGAGTCATTAAAACTCGTTTTTCAACTACTCCACAAATGTCTTGTTAACAAACTATAGTTTTGGCAAGTCGGTTAGGACATCTACTTTGAGCATGACAAGTAATTTTTCCAACAATTGTTTACAGACAGATTATTTCACTTATGATTCCCTGTATCACAATTCCAGTGGGTCAGAAGATTACATACACTAAGTTGACTGTGCCTTTAAACAGCTTGGAAAATTACAGAAAATTACATAATGGCTTTAGAAGCTTCTGATAGGCTAATTGACATAATTTGAGTCAATTGGAGGTGTACTTGTGGATGTATTTCAAGACCTACCCTCAAACTCAGTGCTTCTTTGCTTGACATAATTATAAAATCAAAAGAAATCAGCCAAGACCTCAGAAAGAAAATTGTAGACCTCCACAAGTCTGGTTCATCCTTGGGAGCAATTTCCAAACGCCTGAAGGTACCACATTCATCTGTAAAACAATAGTACACAGGTATAAACACCATGGGACCTGGCAACCTTCATACAGCTCAGGAAGGAGACGTGTTCTGCCTCCTAGAAATGAACGTACTTTGGTGAGAAAAGTGCAAGTCAATCCCAGAATAACAGCAAAGGACATTGTGAAGATGCTGGAGGAAACAGGTACAAGAGTATCTATATCCACAGTAAAACGAGTCCTACATCGACATAACCTGAAAGGCCACTCAGCAAGGAAGAAGCCACTGCTCCAAAACCGACAAAAAAAAGCCAGACTACGGTTTGCAACTGCACATGAGGACAAAGATCGTACTTTTTGGAGAAATGTCCTCTGGTCTGATGAAACAAAAATAGAACTGTTTGGCCATAATGACAATCCTTATGTTTGGAGGGAAAAGGGGAGGCTTGCAAGCCGAAGAACACCATCCCAACCGTGAAGCACGGAGGTGGCAGCATCATGATGTGTGGGTGCTTTACTGCAGGAGGGACTGGTGCACTTCCCAAAATAGATGGCATCATGAGGGAGGAAAATTATGTGGATATATTGATGCAACATCTCAAGACATCAGTCAGGAAGTTAAAGCTTGGTCGCAAATGGGTCTTCCAAACGGACAATGACCCCAAGCATTCTTCCAAAGTTGTGGCAAAATGGCTTAAGGACAACAAAGTCAAGGTATTGGAGTGGCCATCACAAAGCCCTGACCTCAATCCTATAGAAAATGTGTGGGCAAAACTGAAAAATCGTGTGCGAGCATGGAGGCCTACAAACCTGCCTCAGTTACACCAGCTCTGTCCAGAGGAATGGGCCAAATTTCAACCAATTTATTGTGGGAAGCTTGTGGAAGGCTGCATGAAATGTTTGACCCAAGTTAAACAATTGAAAGGCAATGCTACCAAATACTAATTGAGTATGTCAACTTCTGAGAAGTGTCAAAGATTTTGTTTTCGCAAACACACTTTCTGAATTTAAAAGTAATCCTCGAAGTAATCATCTAGTTTTTCAAAAGTATTGGTCATTTGATTACAATATTTTTGCTGGTAAAGTAAGGGATTATCCTTACTGTTTTGTTTTGTAATCCGTTACTCCCCAACCTTGGGTCTTTGTGATATTTCTATCTGCAACGCTTGCCTACTGAACATTGCCCTGCTCTTCTGTCATGTGGTTCACTTCTGTGTTTATTTACTATTTAACTCCCATCCATCAATCGGTCAGTGGACACAGTGGACTGGCAGGATAATTCTGACCAATGATAATCCAGTATCACAGATAGCCTTCAATTAGACTGCTAGATGTGATATCATGTTTCCAGTGAGATAAGTCACGTGTAGATGTGTGCCACCTGCCATGCTACCCACTCAATGATAACAATCTCTGACTATAATTAGTAATATTGTTATCTCTCTACTATCACCGTTTTTTGGGGTTCTTGGTTAAAATGTTTACCTTGGCAAGTGTTAGACTGTGTCATTCTTAGACTTTTAGAATAGGTCTATTCACAGGGGAATGGAATACATTGTCTGTGTACTAAAGGCTATATAATTACATGTGATCTCTGTGGTAAAGCCAATTGAAGCAGAATTTTCTCACTCACTGGATATTGATGCCATGTATATTTTCGTCCTTATTATTATGCATGCACCTGAGTGTGCGTGCATAACGGTTTGCGTGATTCTGTAGTGAGCTTCGAATGTTAACATTTTCAATCAAACTAAAAATAACCCCACGCAGGTTTTTGCAAATTAGAGTTATTGCTGCACTTGGTGGTTCCCACGAGGGTGTGTTGTTGGTTACCAAGCAACGTATTCGTTCCACACGATCGGCTGCGTCATTTCCTTCTGACAAGCGATTGGAGGGAGGGAGCGAGACCCCAGACAGTACAGCAGCATTTAGCAGCTGGTCGGGAATCTTGCGGAGACAACTGCCGACTGTCAACGCACGGCTGGAATCAAGTAAATTAGTTATATAAACCAAAAGCTACCAGGGGAAACATTAACTTTACTTGAAAATGGCTTAATTATCTTTGCGTTATTTGGAACACGTTTAAAGCTCCGGCTGGATATATTTGCAAGGGATAAAACAACTCCAAAATATGAACTTCGGTCTCCGGTAAAGGAACCAAGCAAAACTTCTATCTAGAACGTCTTGGGTATTATTTTCCGAATCTTGTGTTCATATAGTAGTACGTTTATCACTTGATATTAATTTGCAGTAGCCGTATTCTTTTGGCGCTCGATCTTCTTGTGCCTGTTGACGAGGTGATATATGTGGATACCTGAGAAGCAGCTCGCGACCTTAATACACGCAAACAAGACCAAGGCTATGAAATGTTTCTTCTATGTGCTTTAGTCTATTTCACGTGCCTTTTTGACGGTTGATTAGCCAAACGGAGTACTGAAGTTCATATCATAGGCTATTATTAAACTGAAAATCGTATGAAAATGTTATATAATTTGTGTTTGAAATTCTAACATTGAAACGTTGTTTTAGTTATTGCTCGAGGATGCGATCAAAGACTGTTGTAATTCAGCCGGTTGTGTTAGACAGCCCTCAGCCTCAGACCTAGCCAATATGTATATTAGTGGAGTGGACGTCCTGCACAAAACGCTATGCCAGCCTCCGTTTTAAAGGAGCACAGCCCAGCGCTCTCGGCCTAATGACTAATGTCTCCCTGCTCCAGCGTGGCTCTGTGACCCAGTCACACGTCTAGGATGAGCACGGATCTAGAGCACATGTCGCTCAACTCCTCCTCGGCCAACTCTGTGGCCTCGAGTGCCCGCACGCTGTCAGCCAACGTCAAGAAGCTGCACAACGCGCTCAACCTGCTGCTTAACGACTTGGAGCGGGAGCAGTTCATTCACTGCCTCAACGTGTACCACTCCAAGCGTAATGTCTACGACCTGGTTCAAACCCTCAAAGTCATTCTCAATGCGCCCAGCAAACGCCAACTTCTGCCCATGCTACGGCTGGTCATTCCCCGCTCCGACCAGCTTTTGTTTGACCAGTACACCTCGGAGGGCCTTTACTTGAAATCGGATTTACTTGCCAGAAATGGGAGCGCCGAAGCGGTAGGCGAAGGTTCCAGTGCGAGTCCAACTCCCCCCGGATCTCAGGTTGCGCTGCGCAGCTCCCCGGATAGTTTCAGCACCTGCAGTGATGGGACAGCTCCCCTCGTACCGCTGCTCGGGAGAAGCTTCCTGCACGAGCCTCCAGGAGAGGTCCGACAGGTGACCCTGAAACGGCACAAGAGCAACGAGGGCTTGGGTTTCAGTATCCGCGGCGGCTCAGAGCACGGGGTCGGAATCTATGTGTCTCTGGTGGAGCCAGGATCCCTGGCCGAGAAAGAGGGACTGAGGATTGGAGATCAGATTATGAAAGTCAACAGCACAGTGTTCGATAAAGTCACGCACGCTGAAGCGGTGAAGGTAAGTGTGTGTGTGTGTGTGTGTGTGTGTGTGTGTGTGTGTTTTATTGGCTGTCACGTTTCAGCCAAGCAATGTATGGCACTTAAGATAGCACAGTATAGAGTTAATACACAGGCCTACAAGAAGTAACTACCCTCACCAGTCGCCAGGGTCACTAGCCTACGTAGAGAGATATAATGCGCCCATGGGCAAGCCAAGGCCATGTAACCAACGCATGGATCCGGGGGCAGTGGCTTCAAATGTGCCAATGGCAGAATGATGTGCGTCGTTTACACTGGCCTGCGCCTCTGACCCCAAATCCCCATCTCCCTGATGTAATCCGGCCCCCTATCCGTGGTTAATCATGTATTTGGCCACGGTGGCTGAAATGGACCCCTGGAGCAAACAGGCGATGATTTAGGAATTGGTTCATGTAAGCCCTGTAGCGGTTGACTTGTAGTCACAGGCCGGTTATTGTGCCGCCTGGTGTAGCACCGGAACCTTGTAATTGAACACTGTCAACTAGGCTGTCCATGGTCGACTCATGTCTCCCATAATCAGTAGTATTTTTTTGTGTCAATTGAAATTGTATCGAAAAGGTTGTTGGTAAAACAAATGTCTTTGAATCTTTGCCTCAACCGGCTATATAATAGACTTATTAACTGATAAGATAAGAGCATATTTATATAGTAATTTATCCATTAGATAGGTCTGATAAAACAAGAGTACCGTGTTGATGAGGTGTTGAGCGCTGTCCATGGTGTTGAATAGTAAGGATCGCATCTACCGCGGCTAATGGTGCTAGTTGTGCTGTCCATGGTGCTGAATCGTAAGTCCTCTATGGTAACTCTCTCTCGGTCTCTCTGTCTCGGTCTCCAATTCAAAGGGCAGGTGAAATAGATAATAAACAAAAGTTAAATAAACAATCAAAAATAAACAGTAAACATTACACTAACAAAAGTTGTAAAGGAAGAGACATTTCAAATGTTAAATTATGGCTATGTACAGGGTTTTTAATGATATGCAAATGGTTAAATACACACTGTGGTATTTCACCCAAAATATATGGGAGTTTAACAAAATTGGATTTGTTTTTAATTTTCTTTGTGGGTCTGTGTAGTCTGAGGCAAATATATGTCTCTAATATGGTCATACATTTGGCAGGAGATTAGGAAGTGCAACCCGGTTTCCACCTCATTTTGTGGGCAGTGTGCACAGTCTTCTCTTGAGAGCCAGGCCAGCCTACGGTGGCCTCTTTCTCCCTCTCGCTCTCTCTCTCCCTCTCCTCTCTTTGACAGACAGAGAGACAGACAGACAGACAGACAGACAGACAGACAGACAGAGAGGAAATACTTTCAAGCAGAACATAGATTTACAGCAGCATTGCTTGTTTACAATATGTTTACTCCCACTGCACATCCTATCTCTACCATGCTCCACTTTGTTTGAAACTTCCCCTGAAGCTCTTTAGCTGACCAGTCTCCTAAGAGCCTGTCTTGGCTCTTCTTCCTGGATCCTGTGCCAGGGTGTGCCCCACAGTCAGCGCTTAGAGCTTTTTTAGGATAATCTTTTCCATGACATGCTTGGCGGTGAGGACCAGCACCGTGACGGGAACAGGGTCATAAATCCTGCCCTCCTGGGGCCACGTCCAATCGGTTGCAGCAGAGAGATGCAGAGAGAGACGTCTGTCTACCTACCGCTTAATCAGATTGATCTGAGTCTCTGAAACAGAGGCAGGAGATTAAATTACCTTCCCTTTGGTTTTGCTAGTCTCTCTCTCTCTCTCTCTCTCTCTCTCTCTCTCTCTCTCTCTCTCTCTCTTTTCTCTCTCTCTCTCTCAACACAGCTTGTGATGGGCAGCTGGTCCCTGCAAGGCTGACAGCTCCTTGAGGATTACAATATGGAGAGAATTGAGTGCAGGCTCTCTGGGTTGGGCTGAGGTGGTGTGGTGCCTAGCAGAGGAATGGCCAGAAGAAGAGAGATTGGGAAGAGGCCTAGGCAGAGGAATGGCCAAAGGCAGCTCACTCTTTTGCTGTTTAGGAATGAACAGGTAGCTAGCTATCTGACTCGGTAAATTGAGTTCATACCAGTCACTGAGCATGATATGCTATTGGGATCTTGCAGCTGAAAAACAAACTCCACTAGGACTTGTGCTGCTGTCTGAGCTGCCTGTGTGTGGATGGCTGGGGGAAGCACTCCTGTATTTCTCTTCCTTCTTCTTTCTGTGTCCAGAGGTTCAAAGAGCAACATGTTGACTATGTATTTCTTATGAGACTTTTAGAGTACTGCTGTTGACTATTCCTCATAGCTCAGGCTACACTATAGGGTCATACTGAGTGGTCATAGCTTAAAACTTCTTGGTGCTAGGCCTCTTTTTTCTCCACTTCCTGCCTGAATGACGTGCCCAAAGTAAACCGTCTGTAGCTCAGGCCCTGAAGCCAGGATATGCATATAATTGGTACCATTGGAAAGATAACACTTTGAAGTTTGTGGAAATGTTAAAATAATGTAGGAGAATATAACACACTAGATATGGTAGGAGAAAATACAAAGATAAACCAACCAGAATGTTTTTGAGAGAGAGATCATCCTCTTAGAAAGGCAAGAGAAAGGTCATTTTGAAAATTAGCTCCCTGGAATTCATATGGCTTCCACAGGGTGTCAGCAGTCTATGTTCAAGATTTCAGGCTTGTAACTTCAAAAACGAATAAGAAATACCAGTTTTAGTAAAGGGACACAGTCTTGGAAATTTGTGTTTGCACGCGCCATGAAGACATCACGCACCTGCTAAAATCAGTTTCCTATTGAACATACTAGTTTCCGAAATAAATATTATTGTTTGATTACATTTTAGGGTATCTGAGGAGTAAATAGAAACGGATTTTGACTTGTTGAAACAAAGTTTAGGGGTAGATTTTTGGATTCCTTTCTCTGTAAATTGAACAAGTGGATTACTCAAATCGATGGCGCCAACTAAACAGACTTTTTGGGATATAAAGAATAATTTTATCTAACAAAACGACACTACATGTTGTAGCTGGGACCCTTTGGATGACAAATCAGAGGAAGATTTTCAAAAAGTAAGTGAATATTTTATAATTATATGTGAATGTATGAAACCTGTGCCGGTGGAAAAATATTTTAATGTGGGGTGCCATCCTCAGGCAATCGCATGGCATTTTTCAGCTGTAATAGCTACAGTGGGGCAAAAAAAGTATTTAGTCAGCCACCAATTGTGCAAGTTCTCCCACTTAAAAAGATGAGAGAGGCCTGTAATTTTACACTTCAATTATGACAGACGAAATGAGAAAAAAATCCAGAAAATAACATTGTAGGATTTTTATTGAATTTATTTGCAAATTATGGTGGAAAATAAGTATTTGGTCACCTACAAACAAGCAAGATTTCTGGCTCTCACAGACCGGCAACTTCTTCTTTAACTTCTTGCGTCGAGCCAACCCGGATCCGGGATCATGACTACAGCCTCAAGCCCATTACCATAACGCAACGTTAACTATTCATGAAAATCGCAAATGAAATGAAATCAATATGCTAGCTCTCAAGCTTAGCCTTTTGTTAACAACACTGTCATCTCAGATTTTCAAAAATATGCTTCTCAACCATAGCAAACTAGCATTTAGCATTTAGCATTAGCATTTAGCGTTAGCATTAGCACGCAACATTTTCACAAAAACCAGCAAAAACATTCAATAAATCATTTACCTTTGAAGAACTTCGGATGTTTTCAATGAGGAGACTCTCAGTTAGATAGCAAATGTTAAGTTTTCCTGAAAGATTATTTGTGCAGGAGAAATCGGTCCGTTTTCTGCGTCATGTTTGGCTACCAAAAAAAAACGAAAATTCATTCATCCAAACGCCAAACTTTCTTCCACATTAACTCCATAATATCGACTGAAACATGGTAAACGTTGTTTAGAATCAATCCTCAAGGTGTTTTTCACATATCTCTTCATGATATATCATTCCTGGAAGTCTCCTCTCTGTCTCAATCACATGGATGAATGCGAGCAGCTTGGAGGTTACGCAACAATATCAACAAAGGACACCTGGCGGACCCCTGGTAACTGTAGTCTCTTATGGCCAATCTTCCAATGATATGCCTACAAATACGTCACAATGCTGCAGACAACTTGGAGAAACGATAGAAAGGGCAGGCTAATTCGTGGCGCTTTCACAGCCATATAAGGAGACAATGAAAAACAGAGCGTCAAAAATCCTGCTCATTTCCTGTTTGAAGTTTCATCTTGGTTTCGCCGGTTGCATCAGTTCTGGGGCACTCACAGATAATATCTTTGCAGTTTTGGAAACGTCAGAGTGTTTTCTTTCCAAAGCTGCCAATTATATGCATAGTCAAGCATCTTTTCGTGACAAAATATTGCGCTTAAAACGGGCACGTTTTTTTATCCAATAATGACATAGCGCCCCCATAGGTTGAAGAGGTTAAGAGGCTCCTCTGTTCTCCACTCGTTACCTGTATTAATGACACCTGTTTGAACTTGTTATCAGTATAAAAGACACCTGTCCACAACCTCAAACAGTCACACTCCAAACTCCACTATGGCCAAGACCAAAGAGCTCTCAAAGGACACCAGAAACAAAATTGTAGACCTGCACCAGGCTGGGAAGACTGAATCTGCAATAGGTAAGCAGCTTGGTTTGAAGAAATCAACTGTGGGAGCAATTATTAGGAAATGGAAGACATACAAGACCACTGATAATCTCCCTCGATCTGGGGCTCCACGCACGATCTCACCCCGTGGGGTTAAAATGATCACAAGAACGGTGAGCAAAAATCCCAGAACCATACGGGGGGACCTAATGAATGACCTGCAGAGAGCTGGGACCAAAGTAACAAAGCCTACCATCAGTAACACACTACGCCGCCAGGGACTCAAATCCTGCAGTGCCAGACATGTCCCCCTGCTTAAGCCAGTACATGTCCAGGCCCGTCTGAAGTTTGCTAGAGAGCATTTGGATGATCCAGAAGAAGATTGGGAGAATGTCATATGGTCAGATGAAACCAAAATATAACTTTTTGGTAAAAACTCAACTCGTCGTATTTGGAGGACAAAGAATGCTGAGTTGCATCCAAAGAACACCATACCTACTGTGAAGCATGGGGGTGGAAACATCATGCTTTGGGGCTGTTTTTCTGCAAAGGGACCAGGACGACTGATCCGTGTAAAGGAAAGAATGAATGGGGCCATGTATCGTGAGATTTTGAGTGAAAACCTCCTTCCATCAGCAAGGGCATTGAAGATGAAACGTGGCTGGGTCTTTCAGCATGACAATTATCCCAAACACACCGCCCGGGCAACGAAGGAGTGGCTTCGTAAGAAGCATTTCAAGGTCCTGGAGTGGCCTAGCCAGTCTCCAGATCTCAACACCATAGAAAATCTTTGGAGGGAGTTGAAAGTCTGTGTTGCCCAGCAACAGCCCCAAAACATCACTGCTCTAGAGGAGATCTGCATGGAGGAATGGGCCAGAAAACCTTGTGAAGACTTACAGAAAACGTTTGACCTCTGTCATTGCCAAGAAAGGGTATATAACAAAGTATTGAGATAAACTTTTGTTATTGACCAAATACTTATTTTCCACCATAATTTGCAAAAAAATTCATTAAAAATCCTACAATGTGATTTTCTGGATTTTTTTCCTCATTTTGTCTGTCATAGTTGAAGTGTACCTATGATGAAAATTACAGGCCTGTCTCATCTTTTTAAGTGGGAGAACTTGCACAATTGGTGGCTGACCAAATACTTTTTTGCCCCACTGTACGGTAAATCGTACAGTGCAGTTAGATTAACAGGAATTTAAGCTTTCAGCCGATATAAGACACTTCTATGTACCTAAATGTTTAAAATCCATAATATTTATGATTTATTTTTTTGAATTGCGCGCCAGTTTCACCGCTAGCGGGACTCCTATCCCTGATTAACAGAGCTCAGTGCTGTTTATGTTTACACTTCTGCTAAATGTATTCTCCACAAGGGAGAGGGGTGTTTTAGACAGGTAACTTAAACATTTTAAGCACTTTAAAAGGTGGACCTTTGCTACAAATTGCAGTCTCTTGGGCAACAGATAATGATTTACCAAAATAAACTTTGGCTGCAGCTCAACAACCCCTTGTCACGCCCTGACTTTGGAGATCCTTTTTATGTCTCTATTTTGGTTTGGTCAGGGCGTGCGTTGGGGTGGGCATTTCTATGTTTTGTGTTTCTATGATTTTCTATCTCTTACGTTTTGGCCGGGTATGGTGCTCAATCAGGGACAGCTGTCTATCGTTGTCTCTGATTGGGAACCATACTTAGGTGCCTTTTTTCCCACCTGTCTTGGTGGGAAGTTTACTTTGTTTATGGCACTTTGCCTTTGAGCTTCACGGTTTGTTTTTGTATTGTTTATTGTTTTGTCGGCGTCATTTTTGACCATTAAAAGATCATGTACGCTCACCACGCTGCACCTTGGTCCTCTCCTTCAAACAGCCGTGACACCCCTATGTTTTCTGCCCGAAAGAGTTGTGGTCTGGGCCAGGGTTTTTTGGCTCACCATTTGTTGTTTAAAAGTAGGGCCAACCCATATTTGTAATGACAAGGGGGTCTGATTTGTGATGTCCTCTCCACACAGATGGCTCAGGAAGAAAACAGAGGCCTGTACTAAGTGCTGAGGCCAGGTGGGGTCTGCTGTGTTCTCTTGATTCCATTCCCTTTTTTAATTATGAAGTGAATTATTTATCAAATGCTTTAATTATGCAAGCGGAGACTAATTCCTCTTGCCTCAGATTGACTGTGCTCCGGTGTGATTAATATTGAAATGTTTACCGGCGTAGATGAAGAACAAGGAGAGTAGAATGAAGATTTCATCCCAAATAGTACCCTATTCCCTATGTAGTGCACTACTTTTGACCATGGCTCTATTGGGAATAGGGTGGCATTTGGGATGCAGAAGTCACATCCGTCTCACTGACCACAATGTATGCCTTGACAGCCAGGGGAGAAGATGAGGCTATCCTTCACACAATCTTTAAGCCATCATCCTTCCACTCTTTCTCATGTTTTTGTTGGCGCTCATACCCAAACTCATCTTTCTATATTTCATTATCATGAACAGAAAGTGTCTCTTTCTAGCAATGGCACTGTCTTTGTTGATATGATATGTTTTTTCCCCCTTTTATGCTGCTGCGTTATTCTTAGTATACATTCTCCCTGGGCATATATCGGTCACGTACGCACTCACACTCACCCACACACACACAAAAATAACACTGTCAGACTGGGCTTTTCTCTGTCAACTTTTTTCACCCCCTGTCTGTCTCAAAGCACTGTTTGTGTTCACCCCAGTCTCTCCTGGGGTCTTCCACACCTGCCCTGCTAAAGGGACTCCATTGTGTCTGTGTAATTGTTTTACAATGGACTGCAGGGAAGGTTTGGTTCATGACCAACATGTCTCTAATCCATCACCTGTTCTCACTTGTTCTCTGCTGGCAGAGTGTTGCTTAACTAGCCAATAATATCCTATATTCACTGCCCAGAGCTGTGGTCAGATATGTGCAGAAATATCACTCATTCTATTAGTGTCCGGGTCGGTTCACTTTTACAGTACTGACATTGATTTCAATGGAGACTGTATTAGGAGCACGATTAAAGTGACAGTTAAGTTGACACCATGAGAATTTAGGGCTAAACTCAGACAAAGGAAACGCTGGTCTGGAACTTGCAGCTTTAATACTTCATCTGCATCCCAAATGGAACCCTATTCCCTATTTAGTGCACTACATCTGACCAGGGCCCATTTTTTAGTTCAGTGGCTTTTGGCAGGTGTTTGTTTGATATAGGATTGGGATTTACACAGGCGTGCTGACACAGGTGTACACACACACACACACACACACACACACACACACACACACACTTGTGCCTTAGTTATCCTGCAGAGGAAAGGAAGACCACATTGGCTGGTGTGTTGATGATCTGTTTTTTTCTCTCTGAGGATGAGAGAGGAAGAAAGAGGAGCGCATCAGGGGCTTTTCAAGAGTATCACACTGAAACATGCAGAGAGAAAATCTTTTTGGTTTGAGAAGTTCAAACAAACATACAGTATCTCCCTCTTTCTCTCTCTCCCTCTCACTCTCTCACACACACAGTCACTGCTGCTGCTCACAGCCTAATGTGTGCCGCCAGCTAACAATTTCCCTCCAGTGTAGGAAGAGAGAGAGATAGAAAGAGGGGGGATTTGATAGAGTTGCAGAATGGTATAGGAATGGAAGAATGTTAAGGGATATGACTTCCTGGAAAGTTCTCTGATGTTTCACTGTGGTATACTCATGTTCAGGACCAGAAGTGTTCCTAACCACAAGACATGAACAGAAAAAGCCCCAGGGCCCTAGTTACAGGACCCAGGTCTCTATTTCCGGCTGGCGTTAATGCGTTACTAGTGTCGAATGTACACTCTTTGTAAAAAAAAATCCAACTCTGGGTGTGTCCTTAAAACACGAGTGCTAATGTGCCAATTTCAAGCAGCGCTACTGGCGATTTTTAAGACTCACAGAAAGCTGGTTATAGCGGTAATGCAATTGGTTATGGCTCCGATTTTGCCAGCGGAGGCGCACAGTAGCCTAATCAGTAGCCTAACCAGTGTTTTATTTAAATATCACGAGCAGCAGTTTTTTCTTTACATTGGACATTATTTTTGTCCATGCAGCTTCTCTGAAAAGTTTTGGACGCAATGTGCGATGCCCATTGAATGTCAGTGACTGTAGGAAGTCCGTTTAGGAACATCAAGTTACTACAATATATTGCTTATTATTTTTCCTTTATTCCCCGTCAGGAAGTTGGAGAATTTAGAATGTTTCGAAACACTTGCAAAAATAAATTTCCTGCAATCTCGAGCCATAATCATTATGCTTAATTCTATTAAAAAAGTGTTTATTTTTTTGCATACCTCGAGGTGCCTGTATCCATCTTCTTGGGGCGGGGGGAACTAAATATGCTTCTCCGCATCTCTGCTAAAATCGGTGTAAAAGATGGAAATGAATGTCTTATTTAGTAAATTTAATAAATTGTGGATTTTCTAAAGTCTACCAACATTGCCAGCAGGCATGCCAGCTAAGGTAGTTAGATAGTTATAAGTGCATCGAGGACGTCGTCCCCACAGTGACTGTACGTACATACCCCAACAGGTAACATTCGCACTGAGCTAAAGGGTAGAGCTGCCACTTTCAAGGAGCGGGACTCTAACCCCGGAAGCTTATAAGAAATGCCAATATGCCCTCCGACGAACCATCAAACAGGCAAAGTATCAATACAGGACTAAGATCGAATCGTACTACACCGGCTCCGACGCTCGTCGGATGTGGCAGGGCTTGCAACCTATAACAGACTACAAAGGGAAGCACAGCCGAGAGCTGCCCAGTGACACAAACCTACTAGACAAGCTAAATAACTTCTATGCTCGCTTCGAGACAAGTAACATTGAAACATGCAGGAGCTGTGACACAAACCTACCAGACAAGCTAAATAACTTCTACGCTCGCTTCGAGACAAGTAACACTGAAACATGCAGGAGCTGTGACACAAACCTACCAGACAAGCTAAATAGGAGCTTCTGACAAGCAAAATAACTTCGAGACAAGTAACATTGAAACATGCAGGAGCTGTGACACAAACCTACCAGAAGCTCGCTTCGAGACAAGCTAAATAACTTCTATGCTCGCTTTGAGACAAGTAACATTGAAACATGCAGGAGCTGTGACACAAACCTACCAGACAAGCTAAATAACTTACGCTCGAGACAAGTAACACTGAAACATGCAGGAGCTGTGACACAAACCTACCAGACAAGTAACATTGAAACATGCAGTAACTGAAACATGCAGGAGCAAACAAACCCAGACAAGCTAAATAACTTCTATGCTCGCTTCGAGACAAGTAACATTGAAACATGCAGGAGCTGTGACACAAACCTACCAGACAAGCTAAATAACTTCTACGCTCGCTTCGAGACAAGTAACATTGAAACATGCAGGAGCTGTGACACAAACCTACCAGACAAGCTAAATAACTTCTACGCTCGCTTCGAGACAAGTAACATTGAAACATGCAGGAGCTGTGACACAAACCTACCAGACAAGCTAAATAACTTCTACGCTCGCTTCGAGACAAGTAACACTGAAACATACAGGAGACAAGTAACATTGAAACATGCAGGAGCTGTGACACAAACCTACCAGACAAGCTAAATAACTTCTACGCTCGCTTCGAGACAAGTAACATTGAAACATGCAGGAGCTGTGACACAAACCTACCAGACAAGCTAAATAACTTCTAGCGCTCCAGACGCTTCGAGACAAGTAACATTGAAACATGCAGGAGCTGTGACACAAACCTACCAGACAAGCTAAATAACTTCTCTGCTCGCTTTGAGACAAGTAACATTGAAACATGCAGGAGCTGTGACACAAACCTACCAGACAAGCTAAATAACTTCTACTTCGAGACAAGTAACATTGAAACATGCAGGAGCTGTGACACAAACCTACCAGACAAGACAAGTAACATTGAAACATGCAGGAGCTGTGACACAAACCTACCAGACAAGCTAAATAACTTCTACGCTCGCTTCGAGACAAGTAACATTGAAACATGCAGGAGCTGTGACACAAACCTACCAGACAAGCTAAATAACTTCTATGCTCGCTTCGAGACAAGTAACATTGAAACATGCAGGAGCTGTGACACAAACCTACCAGACAAGCTAAATAACTTCTACGCTCGCTTCGAGACAAGTAACATTGAAACATGCAGGAGCTGTGACACAAACCTACCAGACAAGCTAAATAACTTCTATGCATGCAGGAGCTGTGACGAGACAAGTAACACTGAAACATGCAGGAGCTGTGACACAAACCTACCAGACAAGCTAAATAACTTCTATGCTCGCTTCGAGACAAGTAACACTGAAACATGCAGGAGCTGTGACACAAACCTACCAGACAAGCTAAATAACTTCTATGAAACATGCAGGAGCTGTGACACGAGACAAGTAACATTGAAACATGCAGGAGCTGTGACACAAACCTACCAGACAAGCTAAATAACTTCTATACGCTCGCTTCGAGACAAGTAACACTGAAACATGCAGGAGCTGTGACACAAACCTACCAGACAAGCTGAAAATAACTGTGACACAAACCTACCAGACAAGCTCGCTTCGAGACAAGTAACACTGAAACATGCAGGAGCTGTGACACAAACCTACCAGACAAGCTAAATAACTTCTACGCTCGCTTCGAGACAAGTAACATTGAAACATGCAGGAGCTGTGACACAAACCTACCAGACAAGCTAAATAACTTCTACCAGACAAGCTAAATAACTTCTTTGCTCGCTTCGAGACAAGTAACATTGAAACATGCAGGAGCTGTGACACAAACCTACCAGACAAGCTAAATAACTTCTACGCTCGCTTCGAGACAAGTAACATTGAAACATGCAGGAGCTGTGACACAAACCTACCAGACAAGCTAAATAACATTGAAACATGCTAGCTGTGACACAAACCTACCAGACAAGCTAAATAACTTCTTCGAGACAAGTAACATTGAAACATGCAGGAGCTGTGACACAAACCTACCAGACAAGCTAAATAACTTCTATGCTCGCTTTCGAGACAAGTAACATTGAAACATGCAGGAGCTGTGACACAAACCTACCAGACAAGCTAAATAACTTCTACGCTCGCTTCGAGACAAGTAACATTGAAACATGCAGGAGCTGTGACACAAACCTACCAGACAAGCTAAATGCAACTGTGACACAAACCTACCAGACAAGCTAAATAACTCGCTTCGAGACAAGTAACATTGAAACATGCAGGAGCTGTGACACAAACCTACCAGACAAGCTAAATAAACTGAAACATACGCTGACACGCTACCAGACAAGAGACAAGTAACACTGAAACATGCAGGAGCTGTGACACAAACCTACCAGACAAGCTAAATAACTTCTACGCCGCTTCGAGACAAGTAACACTGAAACATGCAGGAGCTGTGACACAAACCTACCAGACAAGCTAAATAACTTCTACGCTCGTCGAGACAAGTAACATTGAAACATGCAGGAGCTGTGACACAAACCTACCAGACAAGCTAAATAACTTCTACGCTCGCTTCGAGACAAGTAACACTGAAACATGCAGGAGCTGACACAAACCTACCAGACAACTAAAAACCTACCAGACAAGCTGAAACATGCAGGAGCTGTGACACAAACCTACCAGACAAGCTAAATAACTTCTCGCTTCGAGACAAGTAACATTGAAACATGCAGGAGCTGTGACACAAACCTACCAGACAAGCTAAATAACTTCTACGCTCGCTTCGAGACAAGTAACATTGAAACATGCAGGAGCTGTGACACAAACCTACCAGACAAGCTAAATAAAGCTCTCGAGACAAGTAACATTGAAACATGCAGGAGCTGTGACACAAACCTACCAGACAAGCTAAATAACTTCTACGCTCGCTTCGAGACAAGTAACATTGAAACATGCAGGAGCTGTGACACAAACCTACCAGACAAGCTAAATAACTTCTACGCTCGCTTCGAGACAAGTAACATTGAAACATGCAGGAGCTGTGACACAAACCTACCAGACAAGCTAAATAACTTCTATGCTCGCTGAAACATGCGAGACAAGTAACACTGAAACATGCAGGAGCTGTGACACAAACCTACCAGACAAGCTAAATAACTTCTATGCTTCGCTTCGAGACAAGTAACACTGAAACATGCAGGAGCTGTGACACAAACCTACCAGACAAGCTAAATAACTTCTACGCTCGCTTCGAGACAAGTAACATTGAAACATGCAGGAGCTGTGACACAAACCTACCAGACAAGCTAAATAACTTCTACGAGACAAGTAACATTGAAACATGCAGGAGCTGTGACACAAACCTACCAGACAAGTAACATTGAAACATGCAGGAGCTGTGACACAAACCTACCAGACAAGCTAAATAACTTCTATGCTCAAGCTTCGCTTCGAGACAAGTAACATTGAAACATGCAGGAGCTGTGACACAAACCTACCAGACAAGCTAAATAACTTCTATGCTCGCTTCGAGACAAGTAACATTGAAACATGCAGGAGCTGTGACACAAACCTACCAGACAAGCTAAATAACTTCTATGCTCGCTGAAACATGCAGGAGCGAGACAAGTAACATTGAAACATGCAGGAGCTGTGACACAAACCTACCAGACAAGCTAAATAACTTCTACGCTCGCTTCGAGACAAGTAACATTGAAACATGCAGGAGCTGTGACACAAACCTACCAGACAAGCTAAATAACTTCTATGCTCGCTTCGAGACAAGTAACATTGAAACATGCAGGAGCTGTGACACAAACCTACCAGACAAGCTAAATAACTTCTATGCTCGCTTCGAGACAAGTAACACTGAAACATGCAGGAGCTGTGACACAAACCTACCAGACAAGCTAAATAACTTCTACGCTCGCTTCGAGACAAGTAACATTGAAACATGCAGGAGCTGTGACACAAACCTACCAGACAAGCTAAATAACTTCTACAAGTAACATTGAAACATGCAGGAGCTGTGACACAAACCTACCAGACAAGAGACAAGTAACATTGAAACATGCAGGAGCTGTGACACAAACCTACCAGACAACTTCTACGCTCGCTTCGAGACAAGTAACTAAATGCAAGCTGTGACACAAACCTACCAGACAAGCTAAATAACTTCTACGCTCGCTTCGAGACAAGTAACATTGAAACATGCAGGAGCTGTGACACAAACCTACCAGACAAGCTAAATAACTTCTACGCTCGCTTCGAGACAAGTAACATTGAAACATGCAGGAGCTGTGACACAAACCTACCAGACAAGCTAAATAACTTCTCTGCTCGAGACAAGCTTGAAACATGCAGGAGACAAGTAACATTGAAACATGAAACATGGAGCTGTGACACAAACCTACCAGACAAGCTAAATAACTTCTACGCTCGCTTCGAGACAAGTAACATTGAAACATGCAGGAGCTGTGACACAAACCTACCAGACAAGCTAAATAACTTGACACAAACCTACGCTCGCTTCGAGACAAGTAACATTGAAACATGCAGGAGCTGTGACACAAACCTACCAGACAAGCTAAATAAATGCTTCGAGACAAGTAACGAAACATGCAGGAGCTGTGACGAGACAAGTAACACTGAAACATGCAGGAGCTGTGACACAAACCTACCAGACAAGCTAAATAACTTCTACGCAAGTAACAGCACTCATTGAGACAAGTAACACTGAAACATGCAGGAGCTGTGAGACAAGTAACATCGAGACAAGTAACACTGAAACATGCAGGAGCTGACACAAACCTGACACAAACCTACCAGACAAGCTAAATAACTTCTACCAGACAAGCTCGCTTCGAGACAAGTAACATTGAAACATGCAGGAGCTGTGACACAAACCTACCAGACAAGCTAAATAGACAAGTTGAAACATAGCTGTGCTACCAGACAAGCTTCGAGACAAGTAACATTGAAACATGCAGGAGCTGTGACACAAACCTACCAGACAAGCTAAATAACTTCTATGCTCGCTTCGAGACAAGTAACATTGAAACATGCAGGAGCTGTGACACAAACCTACCAGACAAGCTAAATAACTTCTACGCTCGCTTCGAGACAAGTAACACTGAAACATGCAGGAGCTGTGACACAAACCTACCAGACAAGCTAAATAACTTCTATGCTCGCTTCGAGACAAGTAACATTGAAACATGCAGGAGCTGTGACACAAACCTACCAGACTGTCAGGACCCGGTTACGAACCCGGGTCTCCGGAGTGAGAAACAGTCACTTAACCAACTGAGCCACGAATAGTCGGCAGAACCCAGAAGATGAGGCAGACACAGCAGTACTTGAGACGGTGTATTTAATGTAGTAAAAAGTGAAGTCCTTCAGGAACACATGTAACTCCACAACCTCAAAAGGAATTCCACAAGAACAAAGGTAATCCTCCAAGACAAAAAAGGTAAATCCACAAGGTGGTAGGTATAGCACAAAAAGCCTCAAAAGATACTCAAAAATAAATAAACAAGAACAAAAAACAGAATTCCACAAGAGCGTCCACCGGGATCAACAAGAGTTAACAGAATACTAGGGCTGGGTGCTAACATACAAACACAGAGCAAAGGACTGAGGAAAACAAAGGGTTTAAATACAATCAGGGGAAACGAGGCACAGGTGCAAATAATAATGGGGATCAAGGGAAAACAAAAGGTCAAAAGGCACAATGGGGGCATCTAGTGACCAAAAACCGGAACAACCCTGGCCAAATCCTGACAGAATCCCCCCTAGGAACGGCTCCTGACGTTCCTACCAGCTCTCTCAGGGTGGAGAGCCCTGAACTGACGAATGAGGTCAGGGTCCAGTATGTCTTTGGCAGGAACCCAGGAGCGCTCCTCGGGACCGTAGCCTTCCCAGTCCACCAGATACTGCCAGGACCGCTGCACCCGGCGGGAATCCAGTATCCGATGGACGGTATAAGCCGGCTGGCCTCCAATGACACGAGGCGGAGGGGGAGGTCTGTCTGCCGGGACAAGGGGAGAAAAACAACAGGTTTTAATAAGGAAATGTGAAATGTGGGATTAATCTTAAGGGATCTGGGTAAGTGTAGGCGATAAGAAACTGGGTTAACTCTCCTGGCAACCTTAAAGGGACCGATGTATTTTTGGGACAGCTTGCGAGACTCCACCCGTAGTGGTAAGTCTCTTGTGGAGAGCCAGACTCTCTGGCCGGGCGCAGGGTAGGCCCGGGACGGCGACGTCTGTTGGCTTGTTGTTGGTACCTCTGTGAGGAATGCATAAGACTAAGATTAAGACGGGTCTTCCTCCACATAAGCCGACAGCGTCTGACGAACTTCAAGGCTGAAGGCACTCTGCCTCCTGGTCCGGGAACAATGGAGGGGCATAGCCAAACTGACACTCGTGCGGGGACATACCAGTGGAGGAGGAGCGCAAGGTGTTGTGCGCGTATTCGGCCCAAACAATGAAGGACGACCATGTGGACGGGTTGTTACGAGTCATACATCGGAGGGTGGCTTCCAGCTCTTGATTCATCCTCTCTGTTTGGCCGTTGGACTCCGGATGGTACCCTGAAGATAGACTGGCAGAAGCACCCATGAGTTGGCAGAAGGCCTTCCAAAACCTTGAGGCGAACTGGGGACCTCTGTCAGAAACCATATCTTGAGGAATGCCGAAGACTCGGAACACATGATTAATTACCAACTCAGCCGTCTCCTTGGCAGAAGGTAACTTAGTCAGAGGGACGAACCTGGCCGCCTTTGAAAACCTGTCGATTATGACTAGGATAGTAGTATTGCCATGGGATGGAGGAAGGCCAGTAATAAAGTCCAACGAGATATGGGACCAGGGTCTGTGGGGAATAGGTAAAGGGTGAAGGAGTCCTTGAGGGCGGAGGTGAGAAGATTTGCCCTGGCAGCACGGGGCAGGCATTGACGAAAGAGGCAACGTCTTCTCTTATGGTAGGCCACCAGAACTTACGCTGGATGAACTCCAAGGTGCGACCTACGCCCGGGTGACAGGTGAGGCGAGAGGAGTGCCCCACAGAAGGACCTGAGTCCTCACTGCCTTGGGGACAAACAACCGATTGGCAGGACCCCCTTTCGGGTCCGGTTCGATAGCTTGAGCTCGTCTCACGGTATCCTCAACTTGCCACGAAATCGGAGCCACGATCTTAGCAGCAGGAAGGACAGGCATGTCCGTGTCATCTCGAATGGCAGGAGCGTAGACTCGGGACAGGGCATCCGGTTTGAGATTCTTCGACCGGGCCGATAGGTGAGGATAAACTGGAATCGATTGAAGAAAAGAGACCATCTAGCTTGTCTAGAGTTCAACCGCTTCGCCTGCTGGATATACTCCAGATTTTTGTGGTCCGTAAGCACTTGAAACGGGTGAGAAGCCCCTCGAGCCAGTGTCTCCATTCCTTCAATGCCATCTTAACCGCTAGGAGTTCACGATCCCCCACATCGTAGTTCCTCTCAGCCGGGGTAAGCCGGTGTGAGAAGAAAGCGCACGGATGAAGCTTCTTGTCTTCACCCCTCTGAGACAGGACAGCTCCAACACCAACCTCTGAGGCGTCTACCTCCACCACAAACGGTTCATCCGTAGTCGGTAGTATCAGGATGGGAGCAGAGAGGACGCTGCTTGAGTCCTTGGAAGGCCGTCTCAGCTTCTTTTCCCCACAAAAACCTTGCATTGCCACCCTTGGTTAAAGCTGAGAGAGGGGCTGCCACCAAGCTGAAGTTCTTGATGAACTTGCGGTAAAGTTTGTGAAGCCCAGGAAACGCTGAACTTCCTTAACGGATTTGGGGTGGGCCAATCCGCTACCGCCCCTACCTTCCTGGGGTCCATTTGGACTCGACCGGGTTCCACTACAAATCCCAGGAATTGTACTCGGGATGAATGGAATTCACATTTTCCGGCTTAACGTACAGATGGCTGTCTAGGAGGCGTTTGAGTACTTGTCTGACATGCTTTGTGTGTTCTTGAAGAGAGCTCGAAAAGATGAGGATGTCATCCAAGTAAACAAACACAAATATGTTAAGCATATCCCTAAGCACATCGTTTATGAGCGCTTGGAACACCGCTGGGGCGTTGGTCAGGCCGAAGGGCATCACCAAGTATTCATAGTGACCAGTAGGCGTGTTGAACGCGGTCTTCCACTCGTCACCAGGTCTGATCCGCACAAGATGGTATGCGTTCCGCAGGTCAAGCTTAGTGAAAACAACTGCTTCCTGGAGCAGCTCGAAGGCTGTGGCCATAAGGGGTAGCGGGTAACGGTTACGGACGGTTATGGCATTGAGTCCCCGGTAGTCGATGCAAGGACGTAATCCACCGTCTTTCTTGGCCACAAAGAAAAACCCTGCTCCCGCCGGGAGGTGGATGGACGCATGAGGCCTGCTTCCAGAGCGTCCTTGATGTAGGTATCCATAGCAGCTCGTTCGGGTGGAGATAGGGAAAGATCCGACCCCTGGGGGCAAGTGCCCGGAAACAGTTCGATGGGGCAATCATAAGGTCTATGGGGTGGTAGCATGGTGGCCCTCTGTTTGCTAAATACCAGTTTGAGGTCATGGTAACACTCGGGAACTCGGGTCAGGTCGATGGATTCTAAAGACTCGGGAGTAGAACTCGGGAATTCGGGAAAATACATGTAGCTTGGCACGTAGGACCCCACTGCTTGATAGTGCCCACAGACCAGTCGATGTGAGGGTTATGGCTGTGAAGCCAGGGGTATCCAAGAACGAGAGGGAACTCGGAACAGGAGATCAAATGAAAGTTCATCAATTCCTTGTGTTGTGAAACTGAAAGTCGCAAGGAGGTAGTGACATGAGTGACAAGTCCAGATCCCAAAGGGCTTCCATCCAATGTAGTAACCCTCATGGGGTCACTTAGAGGTTCAAAGGGAACGCCATTCTCCTTCGCCCAGACACCATCCATGAAGTTACCTGCGGCTCCAGAGTCTACCAAGGCTTGAAGGTGAAGCTTGTGGTTGTCCCAGGAAAGGGTGACTGGAATGAGCAGACAGGAGTTGGATGGATGGGAGGAGGTTATGTTTCCCGTTACAGTTCCCCCCGGTCTGTACGGGACAGAGCGTTTCCCTGGAGCCCGGGACACGTGGAACGGAAATGGCCCGGTTTGCCGCAATATAGACAGCGTCGCTCCCTCATCCGGCGGTCTCTCTCAGCCTGGGAGATGCGTCCAATCTGCATGGGTTCCGGTGGAGCCAGCGAGGATAAAGGTGGGGACTCGGAGCTGGGACTGATAGGGGCTAGAGGTCTACGGTTGAGTTCTCTCTCTCTCAGACGCTGGTCAATGCGTGAGGCCAACTTGATCAGGGACTCGAGATTGTCCGGTGGTTCCCGAGTGGCCAGTTCATCTTGGATAGTGTCGGAAAGGCCTTTCAGAAAGCACACAGTGAGCGCCTCGTTGTTCCAACCACTCGCTGCTGCCACCGTGCGGAACTGGATGGCATAGTCCGTCACGCTGCGCCGACCTTGGTGGAGAGTCAGGAGCTGTTTGGCTGAGTCAGGACCACTGCTTGGGCCTTGAAACACTCGTTTGAATTCTCAGCAAAGGCAGAGTAGCTGGCACAGTAGGAACTATGGGCATCCCACACAGCAGTAGCCCAGGCCAGGGCTTTTTCCGACAGCAGGGTGATGATATATGCGATCTTAGACCGGTCGGTGGGGAACGACGAGGGTTGCAGCTCGAAGGAGAGAGAACATTGGGTGAGAAACCCTTTACAAGCACTTGGATCACCTGAGAACCGTTGGGGAGGTGGAAGACGAGGTTCAGCCAGAGGGTTAACTGCCATGGGTACGTGAATCTGAGGTACTGGGACGGGAACTGTTGCCGAGGTAAGTCGATCAGATATCTGCTTTATGGAAGTCAGCATCTCCGACAGAAGATGAGAATGTCTAGCCATTATGGCCTCTTGCTGAACCAGGGCGGCTTCGTGGCGTTGGACAGTCTCCTGGTGGTGGGACAGCATGGCAACAAGGTCCTGGGAACTGGCTGCCTCTGGGTTCATTTTTGGGCTCTGTGTTTCTGTCAGGACCCGGTTACGAACCCGGGTCTCCGGAGTGAGAAACAGTCACTTAACCAACTGAGCCACGAATAGTCGGCAGAACCCAGAAGATGAGGCAGACACAGCAGTACTTGAGACGGTGTATTTAATGTAGTAAAAAGTGAAGTCCTTCAGGAACACATGTAACTCCACAACCTCAAAAGGAATTCCACAAGAACAAAGGTAATCCTCCAAGACAAAAAAGGTAAATCCACAAGGTGGTAGGTATAGCACAAAAAGCCTCAAAAGATACTCAAAAATAAATAAACAAGAACAAAAAACAGAATTCCACAAGAGCGTCCACCGGGATCAACAAGAGTTAACAGAATACTAGGGCTGGGTGCTAACATACAAACACAGAGCAAAGGACTGAGGAAAACAAAGGGTTTAAATACAATCAGGGGAAACGAGGCACAGGTGCAAATAATAATGGGGATCAAGGGAAAACAAAAGGTCAAAAGGCACAATGGGGGCATCTAGTGACCAAAAACCGGAACAACCCTGGCAAAATCCTGACACAGACAAGCTAAATAACTTCTACGCTCGCTTCGAGACAAGTAACACTGAAACATGCAGGAGCTGTGACACAAACCTACCAGACAAGCTAAATAGCTTCTATGCTCGCTTCGAGACAAGTAACATTGAAACATGCAGGAGCTGTGACACAAACCTACCAGACAAGCTAAATAACTTCTACGCTCGCTTCGAGACAAGTAACACTGAAACATGCAGGAGCTGTGACACAAACCTACCAGACAAGCTAAATAACTTCTACGCTCGACAAGTAACATTGAAAGACAAGTAACACTACCAGACAAGCTAAAAACATGCAGGAGCTGAAACATGCAGGAGCACAAACCTACCAGACAAGCTAAATAACTTCTACGCAAGTAACACTGAAACATGCAGGAGAGACAAGTAACACTGAAACATGCAGGAGCTGTGACACAAACCTACCAGACAAGCTAAATAACTTCTATGCTCGCTTCGAGACAAGTAACATTGAAACATGCAGGAGCTGTGACACAAACCTACCAGACAAGCTAAATAACTTCTATGCTCGCTTCGAGACAAGTAACACTGAAACATGCAGGAGCTGTGACACAAACCTACCAGACAATCTAAATAACTTCTATGCTCGCTTCGAGACAAGTAACACTGAAACATGCAGGAGCTGTGACACAAACCTACCAGACAAGCTAATTAACTTCTATGCTCGCTTCGAGACAAGTAACATTGAAACATGCAGGAGCTGTGACACAAACCTACCAGACAAGCTAAATAACTTCTACGCTCGCTTCGAGACAAGTAACATTGAAACATGCAGGAGCTGTGACACAAACCTACCAGACAAGCTAAATAACTTCTATGCTCGCTTCGAGACAAGTAACATTGAAACATGCAGGAGCTGTGACACAAACCTACCAGACAAGCTAAATAACTTCTATGCTCGCTTCGAGACAAGTAACATTGAAACATGCAGGAGCTGTGACACAAACCTACCAGACAAGCTAAATAACTTCTATGCTTTCTATGAGAGACAAGTAACATTGAAACATGCAGGAGCTTGAGACAAGTAACACTGAAACATGCAGGAGCTGTGACACAAACCTACCAGACAAGCTAAATAACTTCTACGCTCGCTTCGAGACAAGTAACACTGAAACATGCAGGAGCTGTGACACAAACCTACCAGACAAGCTAAATAACTTCTATGCTCGCTTCGAGACAAGTAACATTGAAACATGCAGGAGCTGTGACACAAACCTACCAGACAAGCTAAATAACTTCTATGCTCGCTTTGAGACAAGTAACATTGAAACATGCAGGAGCTGTGACAGAAACCTACCAGACAAGCTAAATAACTTCTACGCTCGCTTCGAGACAAGTAACACTGAAACATGCAGGAGCTGTGACACAAACCAAGACAAGCTAAATAACTTCTAGCTTGAGACAAGTAACACTGAAACATGCAGGAGCTGTGACACAAACCTACCAGACAAGCTAAATACTTCTATGCTCGCTTCGAGACAAGTAACACTGAAACATGCAGGAGCTGTGACACAAACCTACCAGACAAGCTAAATAACTTCTATGCTCGCTTCGAGACAAGTAACATTGAAACATGCAGGAGCTGTGACACAAACCTACCAGACAAGCTAAATAACTTGAAACTATGACACAAACCTACCAGACAAGCTAAATAACTTCTATGCTCGCTTCGAGACAAGTAACATTGAAACATGCAGGAGCTGTGACACAAACCTACCAGACAAGCTAAATAACTTCTATGCTCGCTTCGAGACAAGTAACACTGAAACATGCAGGAGCTGTGACACAAACCTACCAGACAAGCTAAATAACTTCTATGCTCGCTTCGAGACAAGTAACATTGAAACATGCAGGAGCTGTGACACAAACCTACCAGACAAGACAAGTAAGTAACATTGAAACATGCAGGAGCTGTGACACAAACCTACCAGACAAGCTCGCTTCGAGACAAGTAACATTGAAACATGCAGGAGCTGTGACACAAACCTACCAGACAAGCTAAATAACTTCTATGCTCGCTTCGAGACAAGTAACATTGAAACATGCAGGAGCTGACACAAACCTGACAAGCTAAAAACCTACCAGACAAGTAACATTGAAAATAGGAGCTTGACACAAACCTACCAGACAAGCTAAATAACTTCTATGCTCGCTTCGAGACAAGTAACATTGAAACATGCAGGAGCTGTGACACAAACCTACCAGACAAGCTAAATAACTTCTACGCTCGCTTCGAGACAAGTAACACTGAAACATGCAGGAGCGTCAGCTGTTTCGGATGACTGTGTGATCACGCTCTCTGCAGCCAAGTAAGACCTTTAAACAAGTCAACACTCACAAGGCCGCTGGGCCAGATGGATTACCAGGACGTGTACTGAAAGCATGCGCAGACCAACTGGCAAGTGTCTTCACTGACCTTTTTAACCTCTCCCTGACCGAGTCTGTAATACCAATGTATTTCAAGCAGACCACCATAGTCCCTGTGCACAAGAACACTAAGGTAACCTGCCTAAATGACTACCAACCTGTAGCACTCATGTCTGTAGCCATGAAATTATCACTCACATCAACACCATTCTCCCATAAACCCTAGACCCACTCCAATTTGCAAACCGCACATATCCACAAATGATGCAATCTCTATTGCACTCCACACTGTCCTTTCCCACCTGGACAAAAGGAACACCTATGTTCAACTGCATGCATTGTTGAGTCTGGCATGACAGTGCGCTAATTGGTCTAGTCGATTCTACTAATCCAGTCATCAAACTGTGTCATGGGGTCAATAGATAATGATTTGTCCTATAGCTACAACAAGGATATATCTACAGAGCATGAAAGTATGAAAATGTTGTCTTTGTATGCATCCCAAGTGGCACCCTATTCCCTATACAGTGCACTACTTTTGACCAGGGCTCATAGGTCAGTGCCCTACAGATGTAGGATCATAATTTGATCACCCTGTTGTTTTAGGAAATGTCCTGCACAGCAGGAAATGCAAACTTGTATTTAAGGTTTGAATAACACTTCTAAAGTTATTAATTTCCACTTTCAAATGTTAGACTTGATTTGCCCCTAACTAAAAATGGATCAACCCCTACAAAAATGCCAATTTATTATAATCCACACAATCATTTACATTTCCTGTTGCTGCAGGATTATTTTCTTGCTGTCAAATCAAGATCCTACTAATGTATGTAGGGATATATGGT
Source organism: Oncorhynchus nerka (assembly GCF_034236695.1). Lineage (NCBI taxonomy): Eukaryota > Metazoa > Chordata > Actinopteri > Salmoniformes > Salmonidae > Oncorhynchus > Oncorhynchus nerka. The sequence goes on from NC_088399.1 coordinate 29,768,024, forward strand.
GCCGGGACACAACTTGTATCTAGGAAATCCAGATAATGAAGTTATCTCCAAGTTCCCCTGGGAGGAGCTCTGTCTCTCTCTGGGTCATCTGATACACGTCAGCCTCGAGCCTCCTCTCTCCCACATCACATGACCCTGGACACTCATTCTGCACACACACACACACACACACACACACACACACACACACACACACACACACACACACACACACACACACACACACACACACACACAACACACACACACACACACATATTTGAGAAGGCAAGGAGACAGAGACACAGTGAACATGTGCCCTTCTTGTACTGTGCTGAAGAGCTCTGTGTACCACTGCTAGCTGTTTGCATTTGCATTGATAATGAGTGATCTGGGAAAGTATCAATTTAAAGCGTACGGGAGAGCCTGGGTGCCCAGTCCCCTCTCCTTGGAGGTCTGATTGGCTGTGTCCTCTGCTCAGGGTTACCTGGGTGTGAATTATTGAACAAGAGCTAACCCTTACCTCATTATCCGTGTCTATAAAAGAGGAAAAGAGAAAGAGAGTGATAGAGAGAGTACAAACCATTAAGCTTTGGGGGTCATTGGATGAATTTGTCCTCTGTGATTTGTATTTTTCATATTGCTCCTGGAACAGTGTCAGCTCTTAACCACACAACACTCCCAGCCAGAACCTTTCAGCTCTAGACTATATTAGAGACTGCCAATAGCTGCTGGCTTGCTCTAGTATTGATAATTGATCCAGTGGGTTTGTCTCTGTGTACTCTGGGTGTGTATTCCCCACACAGCATTTAATAGCATCTGTTGTCATTTGTGCTACATTGCCCTTCCGGTTTTGAGTCTGTGTCGTTGTTGTCACACACTCTAATCAATGCTCTGGCATGGGACAAGCGCTACAGGGCCAATCCATAATGTGCAAACCAGTCTGGTGTAGGGTCACACAAATTCCAGTGTGAACACTTCTGGAATACCTAGCAATTTTGGGAAAGTTACTGTACTTTTGCAACCGTTGTCTAGCTGCACCTAGCTTACCATGGCCACAGACCTTCACACCAGGGTTGGGGTCAATTCAAATGGAAGAAAAAACATTTGAAATAAGTAGCTTCCAATGAAAATAGTTTCCATTTGATTCATTATTGGAATTTTCGTTTCCTTCGCGGAATTGACTAACTTCAATTCAAATTGACCCCCACCCTGCTTCACACACATATCGGTGACCCGACCTCTGCATGGCCACTGGAGAGTCCGATCGGATCTGGACTGTGGGTATGTGTTTACATATGGGCGTGCAATGCCGTGCATATGTGTGCTTGCATGCATGCATGCATGCATGTTTGCATGTATGTGGGAATCTGTGGTAGATCATAACAGTCACACAACTGACCCAGGTGTCATTCAGAGTACCGGGTCACAGCCACAGCATAGCCATTAAAGCCAGATATATGGTCCCTCTGTTGGCTTCCGAACTGGCACCCTAGTCCATGTAATGCACTACCCTTTGACAAGAGCCTTATGCTCCATTACATAAGGAATAGGGTGACATTTTGGCCACAATGACAGTACAGTACATACAGTGCATTCGGAAAGTATTCAGACACCTTCTATTTTTCCACAGGTGTAAACATTACCATGAAATGCTTACTTAGAAGCCCTTAACCAACAATACAGTTTTAAGAAAATATAGTTAAAAAAATATTTACTAAATAAACCAAAGTTTTAAAAAATGCTAAATATAAATGATGGTCTGTTTGAAACATGTAGGTTTCGGGATGGCTAGAATCAAGAGGTTAATGGTCTTTCTCACATTGGCTAAAGAGAGTGTGATCACACAGTCGTCTCGAACAGCAGTTACTCTCATGCATGCTTCAGTGTTGCTCGCCTCGAAGCGAGCATTAAAGGCATTTAGCCCATCTGGTAGGCTCGCGTCACTGGGCAGCCTGTGGCTGGTTTCCCTTTGCATCCTGTTTCTATTGCATCCTGATTCCAATAATCATCCTTGAGATGTTTCTACAATTTGATTGGTGTCCACCTGTGGTAAATTAATTTGATTGGACATGATTTGGAAAGGCACACACATGTCTATATAAGGTCCCACAGATGACAGTGCATGTCAGAGAAAAAACCAAGCCATGAGTTCGAAGGAATTTTCCATAGAGTCCCGAGACCGGATTGTTTTGAGGCAAAGATCTGGGCAAGGGTACCAAAACATTTCTGCAGCATTGAAGGTCCCAATAACACAGTGGCCTCCATCATTCTTAAAAGAAAGAAGTTTGGAACCACCAAGACTTTTGCTAGAGCTGGCCACCCGGCCAAATTGAGGAATCGGGGGCCAGGGAACTGACAAAGAACCCAATGGTCACTCTGACAGAGCTCTATAGAGTTCCTCTGTAGAGATGGGAGAACCTTTCAGAAGGACAGCCAACTCTGCAGCACTCCACCAATCTTTATGTTAGAGTGGCCAGATGGAAGCGACTCCTCAGTAAAATGACATGACAGCCCCCGTGGCGTCATTGCGTCCTCTACCTACGTTATATAGGTACGTAATGACATCGGTTTTGCACATCGGCTTTAAACTAGACATCGGGCCGATGCCAATGTTGGCATTTTAAGCTAATATCGGCCAATTCCGATATGCTCACCGATATATTGTGCAACCCTAATCAAAATGTGCAAAAAGTCAAGGAGTCTGAATACTTTTTGTATGCACTGAAACGTTGTTGGCTTCTTATGTTTCATTGTCCTCCAAATGCAGTTATCTATTTTGCTGTAAGGGAAATGTTTATGTTTGTGCTATGATGACTAATTTCTGTGATCTGTTCATGTGCGGTTCTAATAACCAAATTCTGTGCCCATGCAAATGGCTGACTGTACAAATCCCACCTATAAGTAGCTGCAATTTGGCAGTATGGACAGATCGTGTTTTGAGAACAAATTAACGTGTTTTGTGAACAAACGAAAGATATCTCAGTTTCAAGGTCTCAGCTTAGAGAGGAGAAACCTTGTGAGGTGTTGGTCTGTCACATGTTATGAAACAGTATTGGTCGTCACATGAATAGTACAAACCGGTAATGATTAATTAATTATGCTAAATCATGCAAATATAACTTGTCTGAGTATAGCCGTATATAAGACAACTACTGGGTCTCCCCAGGGAGAGCTCCTGATTGACATGTTTGCTATGGTGCATTGAGTTGGTTGGACCCTCTCCAGGGCGCTGCCAAATAAACAATGATTCATTTGAGATTGACTATGAGTGGCCCTGTGTAAGAATTTCCACGACAATGCCATTCTGGTAACCTGAAGTAATGGACTCCTATTGGGGCCAATATTGGGCACATTATTTTCCTCCTACTGTTTTGAATTCCTAATTTTATTACATCAGGGAAGCACATTTACAGTTACGGTTTTCCTATCACCAATTTTGGTCCAATGAAAAAGCAATTTACTTTTAAAATTAGAACATACAGTAATGCCCATTTTTTTTTAAGCACTGGAGAGCGATGGGAAACTGAAGGATGATTGGGACGCCATAGACATGGATTTACATCTCCTTCTCCTAATAGGTTCTGAAATGGACTGGATCCAATATTACTAACATGTCCCCTATCTGGGACGATCAGCCTATCAGACACTAGAGGACCGAGTCAGAGAGATTGGTACACAAGAGTAGGGTTGCATCCCAAATATCACCATATTCCCTATATAGTGAGCTACTTTTGACCAGAGCCCTGGTCGAGCTCTGGTCAAACGTAGTGCACTATATAGGGAATAGGGTGCCATTTAGGACACCACTGTCGTGTCTTTGGCTATGCCGGATTAAGTGATATGACATGCTATTCTATAAAATAATTTCTCCGTAATTAATATCATCTAATTGAGCTAATCATGTAAATGTAATTAACTAGAGAGTCGGGCACCACAAAATAATATTTATAGAGCTGTTATCTTCCGAATAAACTCTTAAATACCTACTAATATTTTACATCAATAGCAGTCAATATTAATCATCACCTTAATTCATCTTAATTCAGTCTCATCTGAAAGTTGTAAATTCTTGGTTATCTGCACGAACCCTGGCTAACAATTTGAATCAGCAATACAAAATTGGGTTTACTTATTTATTTACTAAATACCTAACTAATCACACAGAATTACACATACACATATTTAAATCATAACTTGATTACACATTACGTCATAAAGGAAAACGTCCCTAGCGGGCGGAACAGATATGACAGCTTGTTACAAAAAAGAAAAGGGCTGGGTTTGAGTGAAAGAGCGGGAAGACTGAGGAACAAAGGGAAGAAGCTGTGCTATCGTAAATACAGTATCTTATGCATTTTAAATTACCGCCCATTTGGAAAAGGAAAATGCAATAAATATTTACTCTGAGCTACACTTCGGTAGGTTGGTCGTAGATGGAAGGCCGTGTTGCCCAACCGAGTCCTTTGAAGAATGTCTCTGATAGTCAATTGGATACGTTGTAGTAACGTCGTTGTGTGATAGACGGGATACTCTGTCTGTTCCTTCCTAACCCTCGTTTGCATCTGCTGTTGCTAACTCAACGGCTAGGAGGTATCATTTCTGTAGTGAATAAGAGTTCAACGTTCATACCATTTGCAACCAAAGCTCACGCTGATGTTGGCTTCATTCTGTAATTATTATCTGAACCATTCTGACATAGGACCGTCGTCCTCACATCATCGGAACAGGAAGTTATATTGTCGTCAAGGGCTTCCATGAGGAGGGCGTGTTTGAAAAGTTTTATAGCCCATGTCCCTTTACAGGGGAGGGCCACTGATTGAGCAGAGCCATATCTTATGAAAACCCAAATCTCACATTTTAGAAGCTAAAATCACATTTCATCCCATCACGAATAATTTCATATTCAAACATTTAAATTGAACAACAATTCCATGTGAATCCGATAACTCTGATGTGTAGACTTCCCACTGTAGAGTTTATGTCATCTTATCATTGATAAGAATGTCTCAGATGACATCCGAACTGACATCATATTCATTAAGTTCCACCGCATATGTTCAATTGTTCGGATTACCAGAATATAGTTAATTTCCCCCCACCTACTGATGTTCCCAGAATCTCTATGTTAGCCAAGGGTTTTGCAAATGTAACCTCAGTAGGGTAGAGAGAGGAAAAAGGGGGGAAGAGATATTTATGACTGTCATAAACCTACTCCCCAGGCCAACGTCATGACACCACCTAGGAGAAATATGGGGAGAGTAATTCACCAGAGATTAAGGACAGGTCAGCATAGGGCATAGTGTTTCATTATGAGTTGTAGCAGAGCGAGATGGGTGGATTAGAAGAGTTTGAGGTGATATGAGGAGCCATGTTCTAAGACTTAACCAGCAGCCAACCCCACCACCATGCTGGATAATTGAATCGGTTTCAAGACAGATTATTTTTCATTGCGATTGTTTCCTGAATCTGCATGTACTTGATTATGAAACAGATGGTTCCACAGAGACCGGTGAACACAGAGATTGAGAGGAACAGTTAGATGAGTGATTGAGCTGGCTTTGTCCCACTGCTATTCCTATTATTATCTATTCCTCAGTGCTGATGCATCAAAGCAGATAATCTGTAACATTATTTCGTTATGAAAGACTCTCGATCAATCACAGACATGACGACTACGCTCTTAGAAAAAAATATAGAACCTAAAAGGCTTTTTTGGCTGTCCCCATAGGAGAATCCTTTTTGGGTTCCATGTAGAACACTTTTGGGTTCCATGTTGAACCCTTTGTGGAAAGGGTTCTAGATGGAACCCAAAATGGTTCTACCTGGACCCAAAATGGAGGGTAGGTGGGGCGAGAATATAGTCACTCTTCGTGTTTGTGCTGGCGTGTGGGCATGTGGTGACTATACTGTAGGCCTGAGGGGCTTAGTGACTGGAGGATGTAGAGGTGTTTTGTTTCTTGCACAGCTGTGTTCTAACTTAGCAGAGGTGGAAAAAGTACCCAATTGTCATACTTGAGTAATAGTAAATATGCATTAATAGAAAATGACAAGTAAAAGTGAAAGTCACCCAGTAAAATACTAATTGAGTAAAAGTCTAATAGTATTTGGTTTTAAATATACTTAAGTATCAAAAGTAAATGCAATTGCTAAAATATACTTAAGTATCAAAATTAAAAGTATAAATAATATCTTAATCCTTTTGTTTTTGTTATTTACAGATAGCCAGGGGCACACTCCAACACTCAGACATAATTTACAAATGACGCATGTGTGTTTAGTGAATCTGCCAGATCAGAGGCAGTAGGGATGACCAGGGATGCTATCTTGACAAGTGTGTGAATTGGACCATTGTCCTGTCCTGCTAAGCATTCAAATTCTAACCAGTACTTTTTGGTGTCAGGGAAAATGTATGGAGTAAAAAGTACATTGTTTTGATTAGGAATGTAGTGATGTAAAAGTCTAAAATATAGATAGTAAAGTACAGATACCCCAAAAAGTAGTAGTTTAAAGTATTTTTACTTAAGTGCTTTACACCACTGTAACTTAGGTAATGCCTGTGTGAATGTGTGCACATGGGTCTCTGTGGGTGTGTTTGTGTGTGTATGGGTGTTTTGCTTAGTCAGCAGTGTATGATATGTTCTGAAGTTCAGTGTGGACAGGCAGGTTAAGGACAGGTTGAGCATTGGGGAGACAAACCGCTCCCTAGAGGCTCCACTTCACAAAAGGGGATTTGCCGGCACTTTTAGTGAAATCAGATTTAAAGTATGTAGACAAGAAAAGGGAGCTATATATGTTTTTAAATAAGACCATCTTTGAGAACTAACAATCACCTAAATACTAAAATTCCAAAAATGGCACGGGACTCCAAATTATTTTGTTATAATGTTTGAGTCACTCAGATAGCATGAGAACACAGCATAAGCCATGTGAAGATGTGGATAATATCAAGATATTAGCTTTAAAACAGCTAAATGTTGTCTCTGTGGCCAAGAGTAGGTCCTCCAAAATGTGTGGTCAGAGATGGTGCCGATGGCCACGCCCACTACCACACCCCTCCCCAGACACAAACTTTGTGTCCGCTGCTGAAAAGAGACATAGGGGAAAAACTAGACCCTATAGCCCAGACCTGACACAGACTGCATCTCAATGGCACACTATTCCCGATATAGTGCACTAGGGATCTGGTCAAAAGTAGTGCACTATAAAGGGAATAGGGTACATTTTGGAACATAGCCAGAGCTCACATACAACCCACATGCACAATGTGGGGCTAGAAGGAAACTGTCTTCTCTCAATCTAGTCATTATTCTTTTTGGAGCAGAAAAATAATCTCTCTAATCTCTACCACTTAGTTTGAGTAACTTCCGTCTGAACTGCCCACTGTGGAGACTCCAGCTGTGATTGAGGCTGAACCTCCAGGGCAGTTTTTTCACTTTCTGTCTGCACCCCAAATGACACCCTGGCCACACTTGGGCTTTGGTCAAAACTAGTGAACTATATAGGGAATAGGGTGTCATTTGGGGCGCATTCTTTCTGTCTCTAAGGGGGAGTGGAGGCGTGGAGGAAGTAATTGCTCCCATAGGGCTCTATGATAAGTGCTCAGTTTGCCTCATTCCATTCATTGGCTTCTCCCATGATGCAATTAAACCCATCACCGCCCCCCACCCCCTTAACCATAGCCCGCCACACACACACACACACACACACACACACACACACACACATACACACACACACACACACACATCCCCAGAATCACAGTACTTGTTATTTAATGATAGAAGCTGTGGATCATGTAGACATAAGGCTGCTCACCTCTGTGTCAGTCTTCCTCTCAGCTCAGAACCACTCTGTAGAAGGTAAGAGAAACACTTGTGGACTGTTGTTTCACCTCAAGGTGAAATAGGGACTCTCCATTGAGTGGCACTTTGACCAAATGCCAAATAGAGGAGTTGGATCTATCCCAAATGTCCCTCCATTCCCTATGTGTGTGTGCCCATAGGGCTCTGGTGAAAAGTAGTGCACTGTATAGGGAATAGGGTGCCATTTGGGATGCTATCCATTGACATTTCTCTAAGTTGTAAAAGGCTGAAAAACATCTCTCAGTATTTCTTAATTATGCCTACTATACCGCAGGCATATTATTTCATCCAAATGCTTTTCTCTAACTTGGTCCGAAGTACGCAGCTAACCTTTAGAATGTTCTGGATAGGTTGTTATCTGTCATAGAGTTTGCTTCCATTGAGAAGGATCCTGGGGGACCGCAGACAGCTGGAGAGCAGGGGAGTAGGCGGTTGGCGTGTGTGGGTGGTCGTACCGGCTACTGGGGTCCTGTAAATGATGCCTCAAGGAGAAAGATAGAATGAGGAACACGACACATAGCAGATACATTAGTCTGGGAGGCTGCATGACATTTAGCATTTTTACCTCGACAGGTGTTGATCTCTCCATCTGCCTTCTATAACACCGTTGCCTGGATGGCCCTGAACACAATATGTTTTTCTTATAGAGAAGATATGAGGGAAAATTAGAATTAGAATTTCAGTTTACTTCCTGATATGACTGAATTACTGTATCCCCAAACCTGGCACGACACAGACAGACTAACAAACACACTCACATAAGCATACACACACATGTAAGAGGGGATAGACACGTGACTCACAGACACAACATTCACACATAAACATTACAAAGCCGACAATAAGCTAAGGAGGAAGTGATGGATGAGATGCAAAGGGAGAGGGGGGGGGGAGCATACACACACTCGATGGGAGGAGAGGAGGATGATTCAGAAGGAGGGTTGCAGGCGGTGTGACAGAGTGCTGATGAGAGCGGGATGAGGGATGAGAGCAGATTGATGGAAAGGGGTAAGGTAGGTAATGGGAGAGGGGTGTTGGAGTTGGCCAGGAGATTAGTGGTGACAGTTAATTTAGGGAGCCACTCCTGAATCTATTTCTCACAGACAAGTGACCTCCCTCCCTCTCTCCCCCTCCCTCTGAGATCCCAGCCACTGGTTTGGCTCTAAGCCTACTTCACCACACACCAACATGGCCTATTCTTAGAAGAATTCAAATGTTAATTTGGAAAGCATCTGTCAAAATGTCAGTTGGCAATTTCAGTGACTATATTTATCTAGTTTAGTCTAGCTTCTCTGCACAGCTCACACATACAGTGGCAAGAAAAAGTATGTGAACCCTTTGGAATTATCTGGATTTCTGCATAAATTGGTCATAAAATTTGATCTGATGTTCGTCTAAGTCACAACAATAGACAAACACAGTGTGCTTAAACTATTAACAAACAAACAATTATACGTTTTCATGTCTTTATTGAAAACATTGTGTAAACATTCACAGTGCAGGGTGGAAAAAGCATGTGAACCCTTGGATTTAATAACTGTTTGACCCTCCTTTGGCAGCAATAACGTCAACCCAATTTTTCCTGTAGTTGCGGATCAGACCTGCACAACGTTCAGGAGGAATTTTGGAACATTCCTCTTCACAAACTGTTTCAGTTCAGCAATATTCTTGGGATGTCTGGTGTGAACCGGTCTCTTGAGGTCATGCCACAGCATCTCAATTGGGTTGAGGTCAGGACTCTGACGGGGCCACTCCAGAAGGCAGACTTTATTCTGTTGAAGCCATCCTGTTGTTGATTTACTTCTGTGTTTTGGGTCGTTCTCCTGTTGCATCCCCAAACTTCTGTTGACATGAAATTGGCGGACAGATAGCCTTACATTCTCCTGCAAATAAACTTGAGAAATCATTTTTCCGTTGATGATAGCAAGCTGTCCAGGCCCAGAGGCATCAAAGCAGCCCCAAACCATGACGCTTCCTCCACCATACTTTACAGTTGGGATGACGTTTTGATGTTGGTGTGCTGTGCCTTTTTTCTCCACACATAGTGTTGTGTGTTCCTTCCAAACAACTCAACTTTAGTTTAATATGTACCAAGAATATTTTGCCAGTAGCGCTGTGGAACATCCAGGTGCTCTTTTGCAATCTTCATACATGCAGCAATGTTTTTTTTGGACAGCAGTGGCTTCTTCTGTGGTGTCCTCCCATGAACACCATTCTTGTTTAGTGTTTTATGTATCGTAAACTTGTCAACAGAGATGTTAGCATGTTCCAGAGATTTCTGTAAGTCTTTAGCTGACACTAGGATTCTTCTTAACCTCGTTTAGCATTCTGCATTGTGCTCTTGCTGTCATCTTTGCAGGACGGCCACTCATAGCGAGAGTAGCAACAGTGCTGAACTTTTTCCATTATATTTGTCTTATCGTGGACTGATGAACATCAAGGCTTTTAGAGATACTATTGTAAACCCTTTCCAGCTTTATGCAAGTCAACAATTCTTAATCTTAAGTCTTCTGAGATCTCTTATGTTGGAGGCATGGTTCACATCAGGCAATGCTTCTTGTGAATAGCAAACTCAAACTTTGTGATTGTTTTTTATAGGGCAGGGCAGCTCTACACAACATCTCCAATCTCGTCTCATTGATTGGACTCCAGGTTAGCTGACTCCTGACTCCAATTAGCTTTTGGAGAAGTCATTAGCCTAGGGGTTCACATACTTTTTCCAACCTATACTGTGAATGTCTAAATGATGTACTCAATATAGACAAGAGAAATAACATTATTTATGTGTTATTAGTTTAAGCAGACTGTGTTTGTCTTTTGTTGTGACTTAGATGAAGGTCAGATCAAATTTTATGACCAATTTATGCAGAAATCCAGGTAATTCCAAAGGGTTCAGATACTTTTTCTTGCCACTGTATAGACTAGAGAAACTGTCTTTGTCTGAGTGACAGCATATCTCCATGTAAACCAAGCTGTCACAATACTGTTTATTTGTAGGCAGTGGCACTGAGAAAATCAATTCCTAAGTGGACCTACAACAGAGGCGGGAGTGTCTGTCTGGTTGCTAGGATAACGGAACTCACCGTAACAAAAGCTGTGCCCCCGTGCATTCTGGGAGGGCTTGGCTTGCCATGTGGCGTGTCGTGGCGTCTGGTTAATGGGCACTCAGAGCAGCGTGGCGGAAACACTGAAGGACCTGTGGAACAATCATACACACACACACACACACACATAGTGGGGGAGGAGATGGAGAAGAGGAGGGAGGATTTTAAAATGACATCCCACGCAATCTGTAATATTTTCTCTTCCCCCTGGCTGTCTTTGATGAAACGGCCGAGGATTTTGGAGTTAATTAAAGGGGATTAGGAGCTACTCGGATCAGCCTGTTCATTTGTACCTCCATCTCTTCCACCTTTCTACCTCTCCATCTCTCTCTTTATCTGGCTCCACAACTCCCTAACCTACATTTTAGTCATTTAGCAGATGCTCTTAACCAGAGCGACTTACGGTTAGTGCATTTATCTTAAGATAGCTAGGTGGGACAACCACATATCACAGTCATAGTAAGTACATTTTTCCTCAATAAAGTAGCTATCGGCAGGTCAGGGCAGGGCAGGGCAGGGCAGGGCTGCATTAAAGAGTCATATGATGTGGACTAGATACACAGACACTTCACCGCTTCCACAATATTCTCAGGCTAATCAGCTTAACCCTTTGTTAGGAGGCACGCATAGTGTTCATTTGTTCACTGTGCAGAAGTCTACTATTAGGTTTAAAGAATCAGTTGTTCAAGTGAACTGACAGAGTTAATACTGATGCTTTTGAGGGCAATGCTGTTTGCTGTCATTTGATTTAGTTGATGTGATGTAAAAGTAGATTGAGCTGATTGAGTTACAATATGCTGTTGGGGTTTACGGGGAGGGGGCCACGTGGTATGTTGCCACAAGATTTAAGCAGAGGAAGGGGGTGAAGGGGATGAGGCTTTTCCTCGCAGGCCCTGTTCGAATACTTCAGAAATCCTTCCTTCCTTGAATTTGTTGGATTGGTGAAAGTATCAGGGTGGTAACCATGCTTACACTCTATCCAATCATGTATAAATAAAATAAAATGTTATTGGTCACGTACACATTTTGCAGATGTTATCGCAGGTGCAGCAAAATGCTTATGTTTCTAGTGCCAACAATGCAGTAATACCCAACCTAACAATACAAATATCACATTTTTTTTATTTAGAAATATCAGGATGAGCGATGTCAGAGTCCAGAATATATATGTTCATACTGTCTATATACATGATCATATACGTATATATATATATATATATACATGTGTGTGTGTGTATATGATAATGTATATAGACAGTATGGACAGAAAATTAATAGAAAAGGTGTGTACAGCATTATAGGACAAGCCTTGACTAGAATACAGTATATACATATGATATGGGTAAATCAGTATGTAAACATTATTAAAATGACATGTGTTCAATGACTATGTACATAGGGCAGCAGCCTCTAAGGTGCAGGGTAGAGTACCGGGTGGTAGCCAGCTAATAATGGTGTTTAAGTTCAGGGCAGGATGGTGACTATTCAACAGTCTAATGGCCTGGAGATAGAAGTCTCTCGGTCCCAGCTTTGGTGCACCTGTACTGTCTCTGCCTTCTAGGTGGTAGCGGGGTGAACAGGCTGTGGCATTGGGTTGCTGAGGTCCTTGATGATCTTTACCTTCCTGTGACACCGAGTGCTGTAGATGTCCTGGAGGGCAAGCATTGTGCCTCCGATGATGCGTTGGGCTGACCGCACCACCCTCTGGAGAGCCCAGACAGTTGCGGACAGTGCAATTGCCGTACCAGGGGTGGTGATACAGCCCAACAGGATGCTCTCAATGGTGCATCTGCAGAAGTTTGTGAGGGTCTTAGGGGCCTGAGGTTGAAGAGGTGCAGTTGCATCTTAACCACACTGTCTGTGTGGATGAGCCATTTCAGGTTGTCAATGATGTGCACCTCGAGGAACATGACGATTTTCAACCTCTCCACTGTGGCCCCGTCGATGTGGATGGGGACGCGCTGTCTCCTGAAGTCCACGATCAGCTCCTAAGGTTTTGTTGACGTTGAAGGAGAGATTATTTTCCTGGGACCACTCCGCCAGGGCCCTCACCTCCTCCCTGTAGGCCAGGGATCTCCAACAGGTCTACCACCAGCTACCAGTAGCTTGCAGGCCACATATGAGTAGCTCGCCAAACAATTCTGAAAGTACATGCTATTGTTAATGTTTTCCACACAAACTATCATAAACAAATTTCACAAGTATCAGATACCGCAAGCTCCCTGCTACTATCTAATCAACGCAACATTGACATTATCCCACCCCTGGTTTGCCACAATTGCTTAAAAAGCCAAACCTAACACAATATCTGCCAATGAATTTCCAAGCAATATTGTCCCTGTCTGTGTAGCCAGTTGATACGGTAACTTTGTGGGTTGACAGAAATACTTTCCCCATAACCTTCTCAGTTAAATGTTAACTGCAATTTAGGCTTACCTGGCAGAAGCATGTCATGAGTAAGTATATTATTTGTATCTATAATTTGTTATTTGCAAACTTGGCCATAGAATGAGCAGCAGCAGCACACATTAGACAGCACATTCCTTAGTTGCTAGATGCACAAAGGGTCAGATGCGCAATTAAAGGGAAATTACACCCCAATATATATATTTTTCTTCCATACCTAAAAGAAAATGGTCTTCTGATGAGTTTCAAGCATTGACATGGACTCAGAACATCCAATAAAAACATTCTCAATGAACAATTGAAATGTTGAGAGTAAAATATAACAATCTAAATCCAGAAATAATACATCTGAGAAAACAGAATCAGGAAACATTTTGGGGAAAAAAATCTCTATAGAAAATATTTCATAGGGCCCCTGTTAGAGTTGTTTATGAACCATTATTTTAGCAGGTCTATTGACAGAAAACATCATGCACTACTTTCTCTTGTACACCAAGGACCTGGGGAAGAGTTGCAGGGGAGCGGAGAAGAGAAGAATGTGCCTATTTGAATGATAGAAAAATGGATAGATCTCATGCTAGAAAATGTTGGAGACCCCTGCTGTAGGCTGTCTCCTTGTTGTTGTTGGTAATCAGGCCTACAAATGTTGTGTCGTCTGGAAACTTGATGACTGAGTTGGAGACGTGCGTGGCCACGCAGTTAATGGTGAACAGGGAGTACATGAGGGGGAACATGTTAAGGATCAACATAGCGGTGGTGTTGTTGCCTACCTTCGCGACCTGGGGTCAACCCATCAGGACATCTATGACCCAGTTGCACAGAGCGGGGTTCAGACCCAAGCGTAGTGATGACCTTGGAGGGCCCTATGGTGTTGAAGGCTGAGCTGTAGTCAATGAACAGCATTCTTACGTAGGTGTTCCCCTTGTCCAGATGGGGTAGGGCTGTGTGCAGTGATGGCGATTACATCATCTGTGGATCAGTTCCTTTTTTATTTAACTAGGCAAGTCAGTTAAGAACAAATTCTTATTTTATAATGAAATTCTACCCCGGCCAAACCTTCCCCTAACCCGGACAACGCTACTCCAATTGTGCGCCGCCCTATCGGACTCACGATCACGGCCGGTTGTGATACAGCCCGGGATCGAACCAGGGTCTGTAGTGATGCCTCTAGCACTGAGATGGAGTGCCTTAGACCGCTGCACCACTCGGAAATCCCGGGGCAGTTTGCAAGTTGTATTGGGTCTAGGGTGTCGGGGAAGGTGGAGGTCATATGATCCTTAACTAGCCTCTCAAAGCTATACATCATATACTGTATAGATCTGTGCTTACTGTACATCAAGGAAAGGATGCATTTCCATAGTATTCGAAACAGTGCCTAAGTCTTTGGTCCTCTTTAGTACTCTACTTGCTTTCATTGTGGGACGAGGTGAGAAGAGAACCTGATCTGAAGTCAATAGTGGTGTTCTCTCTCTGCTTTCACCCTCTTCCTCTCCCTATAAATATCCACTTCTGTCGTCTACTGTACATGACACACACGCTCACACAAACAAACACGTACACACACCATGTAGGAGAACGCAAATTTCAACCCACGCCACTTCAGTGTGTCTGCATGATGAGAGCCGTGTGCTGCTGTTGGAGCACAATAGCCCTTGAAACCCATGCTTCATTCTAGCTGTTGTCAAAGTGGTCTATTTTCTCACTGGCTCTGCACTGTGGACCAGCATTAACTAATTATCTATAGGATAGAGTGGGAGACAACCAGAGAAATAGAACAACCATAGGATAGAGTGGGAGACAACCAGAGAAATTGAACAACCATAGGATAGAGTGGGAGACAACCAGATAAATTGAACAACCATAGGATAGAGTGGGAGACAACCAGAGAAATTGAACAAACATAGGATAGAGTGGGAGACAACCAGAGAAATTGAACAACCATAGGATAGAGTGGGAGACAACCAGAGAAATTGAACAACCATAGGATAGAGAGGGAGACAACCAGAGAAATTGAACAACCATAGGATAGAGTGGGAGACAACCAGAGAAATTGAACAACCATAGGATAGAGTGGGAGACAACCAGAGAAATAGAACAACCATAGGATAGAGTGGGAGACAACCAGAGAAATAGAACAACCATAGGATGGAGTGGGAGACAACCAGAGAAATAGAACAACCATAGGATAGAGTGGGAGACAACCAGAGAAATAGAACAACCATAGGATAGAGTGGGAGACAACCAGAGAAATTGAACAACCATAGGATAGAGTGGGAGACAACCAGAGAAATTGAACAACCATAGGATAGAGTGGGAGACAACCAGAGAAATTGAACAACCGTAGGATAGAGTGGGAGACAACCAGAGAAATTGAACAACCATAGGATAGAGTCGGCGGCAGGAACCAGGAAGTCTTTGAAGCATGGCAGTGGATGTTAGTATTTTGTTGTTATTTTTGACGTTTACCTATTTTTGTGATATCCAAATTGGTAGTTACAGTCTTGTCCCATCGCTGCAACTCCCATACGGACTCGTGAGAGGCAAAGGTTGATAGTCATGCGTCCTCCGAAATACGACCCTGCCAAGCTGCACTGCTTCTTGACACACTGCTCGCTTAACCCGGAAGCCAGCCGCACCAATGTATCAGAGGAAACACCGTACAACTGGCGACTGAAGTCAGCTTGCAGGCACCCGTATTCAGCTTGCAGGTGCCCAGCCCGCCACAAGGAGTTGCTAGAGTACGATGGGACAATGATATCCCGGCCGGCCAAACCCTCCCCTAACTCGGACGACCCTGGGACAATTGTGCGCTGCCTCATGGGTCTCCCGGTCACGGCCAGCTGTGACACAGCCTGGGATCGAACCCGGGTCTGTAGTGACACGTCTAGCACTGTGATACAGTGCCTTAGACTGCTGCTCCCCTCGGGAGGCCAAAACTCTGTGCTTTGTCTTGAAGTTAAAATGTAATGAGTGTAGCCTACAGACAAGAAACTAACCCTTTAATTGTCTGCACATATTGTACATGCTTGTGAATTGTTGCATTATTCAAGAGTGTAATATGGTTTGGTTGCATTATTCAATAGTCTAATATGTTTTAGAAAAAAAGTTTGCCATTGTTGAATAGTTTGCTTACTGGCTAGGGGCTACTATGATATTTACGGTCAATTTTAACTGCGGGCCAATAATGTTGTGTTGCCAGCCACAGCGAAAGGTAAACCAAGAACGTAATGTGAATTGAAAAGTAGAATTCTCTTTTGCCACCCCTCTCCTCAGACTATCCTTCATATCTCGTAGTTGGAATCGACTCTAACATGCTGGTGGTTGCTCTTAATAGCTCAACATGGGGTCAGGAGACCACAGAGGGCAGGGAGGGGTTTGTTTCTCCTACTGCGATATTGACTGTATTGACTATCAGTGACCTACACCCTGAACCCTGGCCCACACCTCAGGGGATTGTTTACAGAGAGATACTCCACATCCTGGACTGATTGATACACATCATGCAGACAGACAGACATTAGTTCCAAATGGCACCCTATTCCCTACTGCACTACTTTTAACCAGGGATCTTTTGCACTCATAGAGTGCCATTTGGGAGGAAGTCACAGATCTCTAATGAAAGTAACATTCAGTTGTTTTGAACATATTATATACTGTTATTTCTCTATGATAGAGACTTTATGGTTGTTTGACAATACGCCTGTGAGCCATTGTCACATGCAACATATCCCTCCATTTCTCCCCACATGTGTAATGCCCGGGGTGTAGTGGAGGAAGAAGTCAGGCACAGGAAACAGAGAGTTCAGGGTAGCGATACTTTTAATTCACCACACAGGTGAAACCGACACCAACCCAAACAAATGCCCCAAAACACGGGGAACGAAACAGTCCAGAAAATACACACATCCACGGACAACCGTGACCTACAGTCGTGTACAGATGTACACAGAGAATAATCCCGCACACCCAGTAGGCGGGCCGGCTGGATAATAAAGCCCCACCAAGAAACCTAATTAAACACAGCTGTAACTAATAAACAGACAAGGGGAAAAAGGATCAGTGGCAGCTAGTAGGCCGGTGACGACGACCGCCGACCACCGACCGCCACCCGAACAGGAAGGGGCGCCACCTTCGATAGGAGTCGTGACAACATGGACTTATTCATTGTTGGCTATATAAACTTGGTTGCTAACATGTTTGATAATCTAACCATGCTATCGTGACTAACCTTTACCCCCACACATTGACTAACCGGTACCCCCTGTATATAGCCTCGTTATTTTATGTTACTTATTTATTTTATTTTTTACTTTAGTTTACTTAATAAATATTTTCTTAACTCTATTTTCTTAAAACTGCATTGTTGTTTAAGGGCTTGTAAGTAAGCGTTTCACTGTAAGGTCGACACCCGTTGTATTCGGCGCATGTGACAAATAACATTTGATTTGATTTGACAGTATGATGTAGACATAATTAGGAGAAGAAAAACTCAGAGTCGGCGTGCAGAGTTCCCCTCGAGGAAGGTCCTCTAGTCCTGTATCATTCAACGCGTGCATTGGAGGAATGCTCATCCAGTGAAGATCAACAGGGCATGGATCTGGGTCAGCAATGTGATGACAGTCTGCTTCAGGGGATTGGGGGGAGCAGCAATAAAGCACACAGACATTAAACACAGTCACCCACAGCCATTTCTGAGGGATTGTGTTCATCTCACTGCCACTCTGCAATCTCTCTGAATGCCATTCACCTGGGACTGAAAATATACTGTTCTCTGGCCCCCTTCTCAGCTGTAACACACATGCTCTCTCTCTCTCTCTTGCACACACACTCTCAAACACACTCACACACACTCTGCCACACATAATTTTAAATAGGCAAACATTGGCAATACAATAATGTAACCCCCCCCCACAGACACACGGACACACAGACAGACACACACACACATCTGATGTAAAATTAATTTCATTGTAACCTTTCGTTACAGACAGAATATTGTAATAAAGACTATTGAATTATGCACATGTCAGTGTTCTTCGTTTCAATCTTTTATCATCCAATTTTGCGTGGGCATTGCAGGAACCCCGTTGTAGACATGTCATTTGCTGAGTATTGGTCTTTTCAAAAGTGTTTGCTGTATAAATAGATCAAATGAACATGATGCATTAAGTTAGCTGAGTAGACAAATGGTCTATTAAGCTACTAGACAAAACTGGACCAGATTGCTATTATTATCGCCAGACATTATACGAAAAGGACGGTAATACATTTTATCCAAATGATCTATACAGCAACAATTTGCAGGAAAGAGCCATTGAGTTCTAAATGATAAGGAATTAGGTACATAAGAGTGTTAGGACTAGTTTAATATTAGAGGATGCATGAGAACGTACTATCGTTAACTGAGGTCCTATACACAAAAAAACTAAAAACACGAGAGACAATATAGGATGTAGCGAGATGTTTTTATTAATGTTAATGCAGGTAACATCTGTTTGCGTGTTCTCAACATAGGTGGGTTCTCGACTGTTTATGTCCAAGGCTTCCGGTATTGACGCCGACGTCATCTAGCAGCGCTGGGTTAACTCTCTCAGGCAGGATGAAGACGGCTAGATTGAACATGTTCCTTTGCTAGTTACTGCCACTTGATCCTTAGTGATTTGTTTTGGAGCCATCAGTCCCATTCAACAATATGGCTCTCTTTAAATGTAAATTCTTCCGGCTTTATGCGCCATCGGGAGTTTTCCATAGGAATACGTGACTGTTGATGCAATTTATAGGTTTAAATGAACGATTAGAATACTCCACCCTGAAACCATATAATTGTATGAATCATAATTCATTAATGATGGGTGTAGTTTTAGTCAGTCAAACAATATATCTGTACAAATATGTCTCTACAGTGTCTTAAACACAGACTGTCGTAGCAGCATTCGGTGCCGACCTGGCTAGGGCTTCTGGGAGATCGGGGAAAGAACGGGAAGTACTTCCCACGGTCTCCCTATCTTGAGGGGTCTCCCTATCTTGAGGGAGAACGGGGAGTGATTCTCACGGCCTCCTCTAATCTTTGTCGGCTGGGTAGTAGGACCGTGTGTGCGTAGGATACCTAAATGTTTGTTTGGAAGTATGTGCACCGCTATAAAATGGATGTCTTTGTATTGAACGTTCTCGTGAATAAACATTTGACTATTGTAGGCTGGTCCTCTGTCTGTTTTCATTTCAACCAGTATCTTACAAATTCTGGGTTACAGACTGAGTAGTTCATTGAAGTTCAGTTTATGAACATTGAGAACAAAATTTTCTTAACAGTGACATTCCAAAGGAATGTCAGCGCTCTCTCTATCTACTGGTTGTAAGCCCTTTCCTGCAATCAAATGAGGTAGTGGCCACGTGGGTTTTTTAAATGCAGCAGATCAGGTATTTCAGTCATCTGTGAAGTATATAAAGTGTAATATTGGGATTCAAACTCAAAATGTAATACATTTCAACTCTGACATGGTACAGGTGTATTTTTTTTGTAATCCCATAAGCATGTGTGTGAGGTGTATTCTTTTGTTTCAAAGTAGATTTGTTTAAGATGAACTCTGTGTGACCCTGATTTAGCCCACTGCAGTAAAAGGTTAATGTCTACGCTCCAGAGGCAGCGGTCGAGACCTAGCAAGTACGCAAGTATACATTTGAGTAATATGTGTATCCGACGATATTTTGACAAACGGTATAGTAGTAGGCATTTGGGTAATGGATAAGGAGGGGCGATAGGGGCTATAAAATCCTCCCTCTCCTCTCAACCCTGCTCTCTAAATAGCCCAACACCGAGCCCCTGTAGTCCCTGTAGAGCTCAACCTAACAAGGCTTTTTATTGGTTCCTCTACAGGCACCAGTCACTGGAGCATGGTAAACACATCATTAATTGATGATCACTGGTAGTAGGCACACACACACAGAAACCTCGTTGTCATATAGTCAATCAAACATCATGTGGAGCATTGTCTGTGGCATGATGATGCTAGCACTTGTTTTTCAACACTTTGCGTGTTAGATCAATGCGTGGCACCGTATTCCCAATGGGCCCTGGTCAAGAGTAGTGCACTCTATAGAGAATAGGCTGCATTTTGGAACATAACCATAGCGTTTCCTTTCCCTCTCTAACAACACTGTGTCGTGCCTCCACAATCTGCCTCCATTTGCCTCCATTCAGCTGAAGAGGAGCTAAGCTGGGAGGTCTTGAGTAATGGCACCACCTCAACTCTCCCTGAGTCCATGTGTCAGCAAACCAGCAGAGAGAGAGAGAGCAAAATAGCCTCTAAACTGATATTGATTTACTTACTGAAAGGGCCAGTGGTCTCCACATTTGTAGTTATAGCAACGAAGTAGTCTTCAAGTAATGTTGAGGTTCAGCGGAAGTGAGCAGAGTTTCTCTCTAGAGGTTGTTGGTGAAGTGGCTCTGTGACTGTCAGGTGATCTCAAGTTTCAAGTTGTTATTGTCACGTGCACAAGTACAGTGAAATGCCTTTCGGGAGTGGCGAAGGTCGAGAGCCATGCGTCCCTTGAAAACACAACCCAACGAAGCAACACTGCTTCCTGACACAATGCCTGCTTAACACAGAAGCCAGCCTCACCAATGTGTCGGAGGAGACACTGTACACCTGGCGACCATGTCAGTGTACACTGCCCCGGTCCGCCACAGGAGTCCAGCTGTCTGGTATGTTTACGGACATATTCAATCAATCCCTATCCCAGTCTGCTGTTCGC
The DNA here is from genome assembly GCF_034236695.1 of Oncorhynchus nerka. Taxonomy (NCBI): domain Eukaryota; kingdom Metazoa; phylum Chordata; class Actinopteri; order Salmoniformes; family Salmonidae; genus Oncorhynchus; species Oncorhynchus nerka. Next base: position 29,789,130 of record NC_088399.1, read on the forward strand.
ACATGCTTCAAGAAGGCCACCATTGTCCCTGTTCCCAAGAAAGCTAAGGTAACTGAGCTAAACGACTACCGCCCCATAGCACTCACTTCCGTCATCATGAAGTGCTTTGAGAGACTAGTCAAGGACCATATCACCTCCACCCTACCTGACACCCTAGACCCACTCCAATTTGCTTACCGCCCAAATAGGCCCATAGACGACGCCATCTCAACCACACTGCACACTGCCCTAACCCATCTGGACAAGAGAAATACCTATGTGAGAATGCTGTTCATCGACTACAGCTCAGCATTTAACACCATAGTACCCTCCAAACTCGTCATCAAGCTCGAGACCCTGGGTCTCGACCCCGCCCTGTGCAACTGGGTACTGGACTTCCTGACGGGCCGCCCCCAGGTGGTGAGGGTAGGTAACAACATCTCCACCCCACTGATCCTCAACACTGGGGCCCCACAAGGGTGCGTTGTGAGCCCTCTCCTGTACTCCCTGTTCACCTACGACTGTGTGGCCATGCACGCCTCCAACTCAATCATCAAGTTTGCGGACGACACAACAGTGGTAGGCTTGATTACCAACAACGACGAGACGGCCTACAGGGAGGAGGTGAGGGCCCTCGGAGTGTGGTGTCAGGAAAACAACCTCACACTCAACGTCAACAAAACAAAGGAGATGATTGTGGACTTCAGGAAACAGCAGAGGGAGCACCCCCCTATCCACATCGATGGGACAGTAGTGGAGAGGGTAGTAAGTTTTAAGTTCCTCTGCGTACACATCACGGACAAACTGAATTGGTCCACCCACACAGACAGCGTCGTGAAGAAGGCGCAGCAGCGCCTCTTCAACCTCAGGAGGCTGAAGAAATTTGGCATGTCGCCAAAAGCACTCACAAACTTCTACAGATGCACAATCGAGAGCATCCTGTCGGGCTGTATCACCGCCTGGTACGGCAACTGCTCCGCCCACAACCGTAAGGCTCTCCAGAGGGTAGTGAGGTCTGCACAACGCATCACCGGGGGCAAACTACCTGCCCTCCAGGACACCTACACCACCCGATGTCACAGGAAGGCCATAAAGATCATCAAGGACAACAACCACCCGGGCCACTGCCTGTTCACCCCGCTATCATCCAGAAGGCGAGGTCAGTACAGGTGCATCAAAGCTGGGACCGAGAGACTGAAAAGCAGCTTCTATCTCAAGGCCATCAGACTGTTAAACAGCCACCACTAACATTGAGTGGCTGCTGCCAGCACACTGACTAAACACCAGCCACTTTAATAATGGGAATTTATGGAAATTGATGTAAAATATATCACTAGCCACTTTAAACAATGCCATTTAATATAATGTTTTCATACCCTACATTACTCATCTCATATGTATATGTATATACTGTACGCTATCATCTACTGCATCTTTATGTAATACATGTATCACTAGCCACTTTAAACTATGCCACTTTGTTTACATACCCTACATTACTCATCTCATATCTATATACTGTACTCAATACCATCTACTGCATCTTGCCTATGCCGTTCTGTACCATCACTCATTCATATGTCATTATGTACATATTCTTTATCCCTTGTGTGTATAAGGTAGTAGTTTTGGAATTGTTAGGTTAGATTACTCGTTGGTTATTACTGCATTGTCGGAACTAGAAGCACAAGCATTTCGCTACACTTGCATTAACATCTGCTAACCATGTGTATGTGACAAATACATTTGATTTGATTTGATTTTGAGTCACTAGAGCACAATGGGACAAGGACATCCCTGCCAGCCAAACCCTTCCCTAACCCAGAAGACGCTTGGACAATTGTGCACCGCCCAATGGATCTCCCGGTCGTGGCCAGCTGCGACAGAGCCTGGACTCGAACCAGGATCTCTAGTGGTACAGCTAGCACTGCAATGTAGTGCCTTAGACCACTGAGCCACTCTGGAGGCCATGAGTGTATCCTTCTTTTGAAATGCATTAATAGAAAAGAGACAAATGTTGAAAGGGATGAAAAATCCTTGTAGATCCCAGGGATCTAACATTTTGTAGTCCTCTGATATGCAGCTGTGTGTGTTTTCTTTCCTCTGCTTTCTCATCACCCTAGAAAGGCAGTTTAACCCAGATCAACGCTCCTTTAAATGCTGCAGACGGCTGCCTCGTCTCCCAGACCTCCAATCACAAACACCATAAACCAGTCTGTCCGTTCGTTTGTCTGCCCGTTTGTCTCTCGCACTCCCTCTTTTTCTCTTACTCCTCTATCTCCAACTATGCATGACTCTTCCACTCCCAGTCCATGTCTGGTAGCTAGCAGCCCCACTCCATTCAGTGCCCTGTACAGTAACAGCAGGTCCATATACAGCCCAGTGCACCAGAACGGAACAGACCAGCTAATCACTGCACTCTGGGACCAGAAAGAGAGAAAGCCTATAGCTGCGTGAAAGAGGAAATGTCATTTGTTTCGATTTAATAACAATGCAGAGAGAGAAGGCAATGAGAAATACTGCAGCAACTCTGCTGATAGACAGTGATCAAACGGAGCAGCCTGCTTCATCTGGGTTGTCATGTTAGTTTGTGTTCTGGCTGTTGAGATGCTGTGTCTGTGGCAGGGTTCACAGGAGGAGAAATACCATCTCCCATTTCACATTTTTATCCTGTATTGTTTTGTAAACAGCAGACTATTTGAAGCATTAACAAATATACTGCTGTGAAATTCAATTTAGAATATAAATGTTTTGGCAGTGTCGGAAAGGGTAGTGCATTTGGTTGGTTGCTGTTGTTTTGTGCATGAGGGTGTGTGTATGCTGTGTAATTAAAATCAGCTTCAGATATACAGGAAAACTGTGCGTGTGCATGTGTGCATGTGTGCAGACGAACTTCCGGTGTGCATGTGACAAGCATGATGTGTGTATGTGTGTGATGGCTAAGCAGGCAGTGCCTCTGTAGCTATTATACCTATCATGAAGGCCACTATGATGCTAGTCTCAGGACTAGAGGCTTCAATACAGAAACCAGCCAGTACTGCCTGTCTGCCTGCCAGGGGAAGGAGAGGTGTAATAGTGGGGCTAAACCCCTCTTCTGTGAGGATTGAGAGGAACACGTTGAGAGCTGGATTGATCTAGAGGTGACTCACCTCAATTAGCTTTTGTGATGCTGGGAGTAGTTTGTGGGGTGTGTGTGTATTTTGTGTCTGTGTGTGTGTGTGTGCGCCTGGGGGTGGGGGTGGGGGGGTGGAATGTATGTGTGTGTGTGTGAGTGTTAAACACAACTTTAAGAGATTACCTTGTGTAACTGAATGTAGATGTTAAAGTGCTACTGATTAAGCTTTGGAGGAAAGTGGATTGTAGTGTGTGTTCTTTGTGTGTGTATTGGCTTTGGGGTTGTTTTTGTGTATGACTACATGTCCTAGTATGTGTATCTTTGTGTATGTGTGTGTGTGTTCAGACTTAACTTTAGCAGATTACTTGCAGTGTAATTGCGCTGATGTTGCAGACAGTATCGGTGATTTGGTTGGGTGTGATGTGGAGATATTGGGTGACATGCTCACATGTCTGTTTGGGTCTCATCACCAGGTCCACCGGCTCTCATCTCCTTTACAAAGGCCATCAGTGACTGTGAGGCCTGTTTAATGAATGGTCTTTGTATAGAAGTGCGTATTGGTACATCCCAGATGGCAATCTATTACCTAATAGTGCTGTACTATTGACCAGAATTAGTGCTCTATGTAGGGGATAGGGTGCAATTTGGGACATAACTGGGCTGTTTCCTAGTGCAATGAGTTGATGTAGACAGGGGATGTTTGGGTTCTACAATGTCTCATTATATGAGGCAGTCTGGACTCAAAAGTGCACCGCAATGTATAATAATTGAACACATTATTTTGGACACTCAATCATGCAAGCACATTATCATGAATAACTATCACATACAATTAATTGTGTATGTCAATTATAGATTATATATGCATTTGAGGTATGTCGTTAGTACATTGGAAGAAATAGCTTGTGGCAATCCCAAAGTCTACAAAATGGTTTGATTCAACAGACCTGTTAATGAACTTTAATGAAAGCTATTAGCGTATGCTACCTGAGAATAATGAAGGACTTGGACTCTTCATCGTCATTATGGTCTAGCTACTGACAGAATCAATGTACGAAATGTTTTCTGAGTGTGCTCCACTCCTAAGTGAAATCGCTGTTTATTAGCCTTCTCTCTAAGTGCGATTTGAACCAAAAACCAGCATGTGGACAAAATGATTTCTGTGCATAAGGCTTGAATCTGGGCTAATTCAACTAGACGATCTAGAGTGTATACCAACTACAGGGATGTAGAGTTGTATTCCAACTTCCCGGGGTGCAGAGTGTATACCAACTACAGGGATGTACAGTGTAGAGTGTATACCAACTACAGAGATGTAGAGTGTATACCAACTACAGGGATGTACAGTGTAGAGTGTATACCAACTACAGGGATGTACAGTGTAGAGTGTATACCAACTACAGAGATGTAGAGTGTATACCAACTACAGGGATGTACAGTGTAGAGTGTATACCAACTACAGAGATGTAGAGTGTATACCAACTACAGGAATGTACAGTGTAGAGTGTATACCAACTACAGAGATGTACAGTGTAGAGTGTATACCAACTACAGAGATGTACAGTGTAGAGTGTATACCAACTACAGAGATGTACAGTGTAGAGTGTATACCAACTACAGGGATGTACAGTGTAGAGTGTATACCAACTACAGAGATGTAGAGTGTATACCAACTACAGGGATGTACAGTGTAGAGTGTATACCAACTACAGAGATGTAGAGTGTATACCAACTACAGGAATGTACAGTGTAGAGTGTATACCAACTACAGAGATGTACAGTGTAGAGTGTATACCAACTACAGAGATGGGATGTACAGTGTAGAGTGTATACCAACTACAGAGATGTAGTGTATACCAACTACAGGGATGTACAGTGTAGAGTGTATACCAACTACAGAGATGTAGAGTGTATACCAAACAGGGATGTACAGTGTAGAGTGTATGTACAGAGATGTAGAGTGTATACCAAACAGGGATGTACAGAGATACCAACTACAGAGATGTAGAGTGTATACCAACTACAGGGATGTACAGTGTAGAGTGTATACCAACTACAGAGATGTACAGTGTAGAGTGTATACCAACTACAGAGATGTAGAGTGTATACCAACTACAGAGATGTAGTGTATACCAACTACAGGGATGTACAGTGTAGAGTGTATACCAACTACAGGGATGTACAGTGTAGAGTGTATACCAACTACAGAGATGTAGAGTGTATACCAACTACAGGGATGTACAGTGTAGAGTGTATACCAACTACAGAGATGTAGAGTGTATACCAACTACAGGGATGTACAGTGTAGAGTGTATACCAACCATGTGTCAGAGTAGGAGTGCTGATTTAGAATCAGTTGTCTTTTCAATCACAATGAATAACATTTTGTGGAGAGGAGAAACCTGGTCCTAGATCAGCAGTCCTACTCTGAGATGCTTGATACATGGTCGCTGGTGTTCGTAGTACATGACAATGAACCCGTTTGGTTTTAGCGTAAAATCTCTTCTTCTGTGCCTCTATTTATCAGGTAAGATGTTTCTGTATTCTCCATCGTCCCCTCCTTGCCAAAGGACTGCTGGCACTGGCAGCCCCAGATGTGCCTGTCTCCCCTGTTCCTGGTTCTGACCTGGTGGGTGGAGGAGTGTCTGATGACAGCATCAGGGTACTTTCCACCTCTGTCACACCCTTATCACTGACACACAATGTCTGGCACAGGAATCAGATCTTGACACAACCCTTCCTGAATGCTGTGCCAGTGAAGTAATGACAGAGATTATTGGAATTGATACACTGTTATATGAGAGGTACATACGATGTCATAAGGTTGTCGTATGTAATGAAAAGCTGCCCAGCTCATCGTCACTGCTGATGTGAGATCAGAGATCAGATGTATATCAGATTGTTTATATGATGGTGTGGGAGTCTGTGTAGCCTATTGCCCGTGTGTGTGTGTGTGTGTGTGTGTGTGTGTGTGTGTGTGTGTGTGTGTGTGTTTGTTTGTTTGTTTGTTTGTTTGTGTTTTTGTTTGTTTGTTTGGCTAAAAGTGGGTGTATTTGAAGCAATGTCAGTGAATGTATGAATGAGTGTGTGTTGATACTTCCCCCTTTGGAAGTGGACTCACCCTGGCTCTTGGGAGTACATTTTCCGCATAACTGAGCACTGAAACTATGAAAAACAGTCGCTTGTGGCAGCGAAGAGCCGCTCATGGGACAATGCATCATCTCAGTGCGCCAGCAGCACTGTCTGACAGCACCGTGGCAGCCCAGAAGACTCTGATGCAACACCAGCCTGATGGGCCAAATGGAAACACTGTAACATACAGCAGCAAACCATCGAAACCAATCATCTTCAGGCTATAGTTCAGGGGTCGGGACATAGTGTCTCATCACAGACCGGCCTGTCTAGTTTGAGGGAGTAAGAGTCCTATCCTTCTCCAGTACTACAGTAACTTCAGTTCTGTTCTGAGATGCTGTGATTTATTTAATTGCTGACAGCAGAATTCTGAGTGCAGCACTGTTGGGCCAGCAAGCCCATGAAAACCCCATCAATATCTTCAATATATTCATAAACGGACAGGAAATAAAAGCCTTAAATGGCTTTTAACTGGCAGGGTGGAGGGGCGATATAGAGCTTTTAAGAGTTCCCTATAGCACAGTTCACATCCCACTGTATTCTATATGGAAGCCTCAGAGCTATGTTCGTTACCTCAGCCCTTTCTCCTGTGTAATAGTTTGCTCAGCAGAGAGTATTGTCTAAGGCCTCAATTGGACTTGTTTGTCATTTTCCCGTGGTTTTCTGTGGAATGTTATCTGTTGTTCATTGCCTGCATGTCAAGCCAACGTTCACCTGCCTCTCATCTCTTCTCCCTGCAGGGATGTGGTTTGGACTGAACACTGAACGCTCACTCTTTAATCACAAAAGCACTCTCCATTCTCTGGGAGTCCAGCGGGAGGGGGGGGTGGATAGATAGATATGTGGGAAAAGATGGATGAGTCTGGGGATGAGGCCGAGGCTTTCAATATCCCGTCAGTCAACCGTGTGGATTCACTTATTATGTGGCCTTTGGTATACCTATCTGTCTGTCTGTCTGTATGTCTTGGTAAATATCAAATGTATGTGGGCCTCAGTGAAATAATTTTATTGGACTTGGTACAAGACAATGAATTGCTGCAACTCATAAATGTAAGACGTCTGGTTTTGTGTGGCTCAGTTGGTAGAGCATGGTGCTTGCAGTCGTGTTCATGGGACCGTCCATGTGAAAATGTATGCACACGCTACAGTAAGTGGCTTTGGATTCAACCGTCTGCTATTAGTATATAGGCTATAAGTAAGGACTAAAATGAAGGAAACTAAAGATGTTCTTACATCCTCAAGCTAATGCAGTTCTCCAGTATGAGAAGCAAGTCTTTTCTCATCAATAGAAAGAGAATATGTGTAAAACACAGCTTGTCACATAGATTTTACACCGATAGCACTGTCCTGATTAAAGAGAATAAGCAATCATCATCACTTAATATCTTTCCTTCCCTCCCTATCCAACCTCCTCCCTCCCTGCATCTCTAGTGCAACATTATCTGAATGCAATGACACCCGTATGACATTTACATTATCGTACAGATTCAGTAGTGCTTTAACAGCATGTGTAAATATAGAGATATTTTAATAGGTATTTGGTTATTTAATTGTTCAGCGGCTTGGATTAGGCCATATTGGAAATGGTTTGTTGTGCTGTTGGTTTATGTGTATCATGTGATTAAGACAATATTACAGTTCAGCTCAAAGTGGTGTGTGTGTGTGTGTGTGTGTGTGTGTGTGTGTGTGTGTGTGTGTGTGTGTGTGTGTGTGTGTGTGTGTGTGTGTGTGTGTGTGCGTAAGATGTGTGTGTGTGTGTTGTATTGTTATCTTTCAGTGCGTTTGGATCCGGAGAAACCCTACAGGCTGTGGTCGGCCTGAATAGATGGTTGATGGTTAGTAGGTTGCTAAACAAGCAGAGGGTGTGTTTTCCTATGTTCTCTCTGTATGGCTGGCAGGCAGGCAGCTGCACAATATCAACATCACACTGACTTTACCTGATGGAAGCACTTTACTTTCTGAACATCATTTTCAACTGTCTATTCTAAGATATCCACACAATAGCATTGTCGTGAAGTTGCTACCATTAATGCGATGAATGCTAGTTATCTAATAATTACATACCACTTTCAATTATTATGCAATTAATTTAAACATATAACAATTAATTAAATAGTAATCTGGGGCACCACGGGAAAAGTTTATTTAATGAGTTACCAATCAATCATTTGCTCCTATTTCAGTCTCATTCTGAACGTCGTAATATCCTTTAAATCTGCACGAACCCGGGTCTCCATGATGAATCATCTTACACCAATTGGCTTAATTATTGATTTACTAACCAACTAAATAATCACACACAAAGGAAATACATAAACACACACAAAGGATAGATTATACATTGATTACTACATAATGCAATGAAAGTCCCTAGTGGACTAACCCGATATGACGACAGGTTACACAATGAAAGGGGGGGTGCAAAAGAGCGGGAGGAGGAGAAACAAAGGAATTCAATTATCGTACATACAGTTGTGTAATACGCTCATCGTAAATGTGGATATTTAGCACCCTAACAACCGCTCATTCGGATTTTGAAACGCAAAGTACATATTTACGCATGTATGTCTTTGTCGTCTCGCTCTGTTGAAATCACTCGATCAGTCTGTGGAATAGTTCCAAAGAAAGTCTCTGGTTATGTAAGTCTCTGCTTGTCCACCAGAGGTCACCATGTCCTCAGTAGTCGTAGCTTCTTGGTCTCGGAGTGTCTGTAAGAACAGATCTTCCAGAGGTGTACAACGCGGTGTTCAGTGGCCCTTGTCTGTCGCTCTGTTTGCTTACAATAGATAGAGAAACCTACAGCCGTGGCCAAAAGTTTTGAGAATGACACCAATATTAATTTCCACAAAGTTTGCTGCTTCAGTGTCTTTAGATATCTTTGTCAGATGTTACTATGGAATACTAAAGTATAATTACAAGCATTTCATAAGTGTCAAAGGCTTTTATTGACAATTACATGTAGTTGATGCAAAGAGTCATTATTTGCAGTGTTAATCCTTCTTTTTCAAGACCTCTGCAATCTGTCCTGGCATGCTGTCAATTAACTTCTGGGCCACATCCTGACTGATGGCAGCCCATTCTTGCATAATCAATGCTTAGAGTTTGTCAGAATTTGTGGGGTTTTGTATGTCCACCCGCCTCTTGAGGATTGACCACAAGTTCTCAATGGGATGAAGGTCTGGGGAGTTTCCTGGCCATGGACCAAAAATATAGATCTTTTGTTCCCCGAGCCACTTAGTTATCACTTTTGCCTTATGGCAAGGTGCTCCACCATGCTGGAAAAGGTATTGTTCATCACCAAACTGTTCCTGGATGGTTAGATGTTGCTTTCGGAGGATGTGTTGGTACCATTCTTTATTCATCGCTGTGTTCTTAGGCAAAATTGTGAGTGAGCCCACTCCCTTGGCTGAGAAGCAACCCCACATATAAATGGTCTCGGAATGCTTTACTGTTGGCATGACACAGGACTGATGGTAGCGCTCACCTTGTCTTCTTCGGACAAGATTTTTTTCAGATGACCCAAACAATCGGAAAGGGGATTCATCAGAGAAAATGACTTTACCCTAGTCCTTAGCAGTCCAATCCCTGTACCTCTTGCAGAATATAAATCTGTCCCTGATGTTTTTCCTGGAGAGAAGTGGCTTCTTTGCTGCCCTTCTTGACACCAGGCCATCCTCCAAAAGTCTTTGCTTCACTGTGCGTGCAGATGCACTCACACCAGCCTGCTGCCATTCCTGAGCAAGCTCTGTACTGGTGGTGCCCCAATCCCGCAGCTGAATCAACTTTAGGAGAAGGTCCTGGTGCTTGCTGGACTTTCTTGGGCGGCCTGAAGCCTTCTTCACAACAATTGAACCGCTCTCCTTGAAGTTCTTGATGATCCGATAAATGGTTGATTTAGGTGCAATCTTACTGGCAGCAATATCCTTGCCTGTGAAGCCCTTTTTGTGCAAAGCAATGATGACAGCACGTGTTTCCTTGCAGGTAACCATGGTTGACAGAGGAAGAACAATGATTCCAAGCACCACCCTCCTTTTGAAGCTTCCAGTCTGTTATTCGAAATCAATCAGCATGACAGAGTGATCTCCAGCCTTGTCCTCGTCAACACTCACACCTGTGCTAATGAGAGAATCACTAACATGATGTCAGCTGGTCCTTTTGTGGCAGGGCTGAAATGCAGTGGAATTTTTTTTTGGGGGGGGTTCAGTTAATTTGCATGGCAAAGAGGGACTTTGCAATTAATTGCCATTCATCAAATCACTCTTCATAACATTCTGGAGTATATGCAAATTGCCATCATACACACTGAGGCAGCAGACTTTGTGAAAATTAATATTTGTGTAATTCTCAAAACTTTTGGCCATGACTGTATAGTGGTGAGAGGAAACTGTTCTTTGTCTCTCGTCTTCGGTTGAGTTTCCTAGCCTGTTACGGATAGACGTGCTGCTAGCGGGACACCTCGTCAACATCTGGTGAAATTGCAGAGTGCGAAATTCAAACTACAGTATTATAAATATTTAACATTCATGACAATATACGTGTAAAACATCAAAATAATGCTTAACTTCTTGTTTATCCAGCCGCAGTGTCAGCTTTCAAAAAGGCTTTACGGCAAAAGCACACCATGCGATTATCTGAGGACAGTGCCCCGCATACAAATGAATGAAAATCATTTTTCAACCTGGCAGTTGCGACACGAAAGTCAGAAATAGCGATATAATGAATGCCTTACCTTTGAAGATCTTCTATTGGCACTCCAAATGGTCCCGGTTACATCACAAATGGTAATTTTGTTCGCTAAAGTCTTTCTTTATTTCAATAAAAACTCAGTTTAGCTGGCGTGCTTCAGTCAATAATCCACCGGTTTCCCTCCATCAAAATGCATATAAAATGAATCCCAAACGTTACTAATAAACTTATCTAAACAAGTCAAACAACGTTTATAATCAAACCTTAGGTACCCTAATACGTAAATAAACGATCAAATTCAAGATGGAGGATCGTTATTGTCTTTACCGGAGATAAAGACATGGAAACACTACAGCCAAAATGAGAGCCACATAGAAGAACTACAACTTCTACCTCATTTTTACAAAAACCAGCCTGAAACTCTTTCTAAAGACCCTTGACACCTAGTGGAAGCCATAGGAACTGCAATCTGGGAGGATTTCGCCTTATAATAAAAGTGACAGTCATTGAAAATAGTGGTAGGCTGAAAATGTTTTTTTTTTGGGATGGTTTGTCCTCTGGGTTTTGCCTGCCATTTCAGTTATGTTATACTCACAGACATTATTTTTAACAGTTTTAGAAACTAGAGTATTTTCTATTGAAATCTACCAATTATATGCATATCCTAGCTTCTGGGCCTGAGTAACAGGCAGTTTACTTTGGGTACGCTTTTCATTCGGACGTCAAAATACTGCCCCCTAGCCCAAAGAGGCTAGGCTAACAGTGCATAAACAGCTGCAGACTGAATGTTCCTGTGTAGTAAGTGACTGTAAGTAACAGTAAGTAACTGTGTGTAAGCTTAACATCCTTATCATTTATCGCCCTCCAGGTTCCCTCGGAGAGTTCATCAATGAGCTTGATGCCTTGATAAGCTCCTTTCCTGAGGATGGCTCACCTCTCACAGTTCTGGGCGACTTTAACCTCCCCACGTCTACCTTTGACTCATTCCTCTCTGCCTCCTTCTTTCCACTCCTCTCCTCTTTTGACCTCACCCTCTCACCTTCCCCCTCTACTCACAAGGCAGGCAATACGCTCGACCTCATCTTTACTAGATGCTGTTCTTCCACTAACCTCACTGCAACTCCCCTCCAAGTCTCCGACCACTACCTTGTATCCTTTTCCCTCTTGCTCTCATCCAACACTTCCCACACTGCCCCTACTCGGATGGTATCGCGCCGTCCCAATCTTCGCTCTCTCTCCCCCGCTACTCTCTCCTCTTCCATCCTATCATCTCTTCCCTCTGCTCAAACCTTCTCCAACCTATCTCCTGATTCTGCCTCCTCAACCCTCCTCTCCTCCCTTTCTGCATCCCTTGATTCTCTATGTCCCCTATCCTCCAGGCCGGCTCGGTCCTCCCCTCCTGCTCCGTGGCTCGACGACTCATTGCGAGCTCACAGAACAGGGCTCCGGGCAGCCGAGCGGAAATGGAGGAAAACTCGCCTCCCTGCGGACCTGGCATCCTTTCACTCCCTCCTCTCTACATTTTCCTCTTCTGTCTCTGCTGCTAAAGCCACTTTCTACCACTCTAAAGTCCAAGCATCTGCCTCTAACCCTAGGAAGCTCTTTGCCACCTTCTCCTCCCTCCTGAATCCTCCTCCCCTCCCCCCTCCTCCCTCTCTGCAGATGACTTCGTCAACCATTTTGAAAAGAAGGTCGACGACATCCGATCCTCGCTTGCTAAGTCAAACGACACCGCTGGTTCTGCTCACACTGCCTTACCCTGTGCTCTGACCTCTTTCTCCCTCTCTCTCCAGATGAAATCTCGCGTCTTGTGACGGCCGGCCGCCCAACAACCTGCCCTCTTGACCCTATCCCCTCCTCTCTTCTCCAGACCATTTCCGGAGACCTTCTCCCTTACCTCACCTCGCTCATCAACTCATCCCTGACCGCTGGCTACGCCCCTTCCGTCTTCAAGAGAGCGAGAGTTGCACCCCTTCTGAAAAAACCTACACTCGATCCCTCCGATGTCAACAACTACAGACCAGTATCCCTTCTTTCTTTTCTCTCCAAAACTCTTGAACGTGCCGTCCTTGGCCAGCTCTCCCGCTATCTCTCTCAGAATGACCTTCTTGATCCAAATCAGTCAGGTTTCAAGACTAGTCATTCAACTGAGACTGCTCTTCTCTGTATCACGGAGGCGCTCCGCACTGCTAAAGCTAACTCTCTCTCCTCTGCTCTCATCCTTCTAGACCTATCGGCTGCCTTCGATACTGTGAACCATCAGATCCTCCTCTCCACCCTCTCCGAGTTGGGCATCTCCGGCGCGGCCCACGCTTGGATTGCGTCCTACCTGACAGGTCGCTCCTACCAGGTGGCGTGGCGAGAATCTGTCTCCTCACCACGCGCTCTCACCACTGGCGTCCCCAGGGCTCTGTTCTAGGCCCTCTCCTATTCTCGCTATACACCAAGTCACTTGGCTCTGTCATAACCTCACATGGTCTCTCCTATCATTGCTATGCAGACGACACACAATTAATCTTCTCCTTTCCCCTTCTGATGACCAGGTGGCGAATCGCATCTCTGCATGTCTGGCAGACATATCAGTGTGGATGACGGATCACCACCTCAAGCTGAACCTCGGCAAGACGGAGCTGCTCTTCCTCCCGGGAAGGACTGCCCGTTCCATGATCTCGCCATCATTGACAACTCCATTGTGTCCTCCTCCCAGAGCGCTAAGAACCTTGGCGTGATCCTGGACAACACCCTGTCGTTCTCAACTAACATCATGGCGGTGGCCCGTTCTTGTAGGTTCATGCTCTACAACATCCGCAGAGTACGACCCTGCCTCACACAGGAAGCAGCGCAGGTCCTAATCCAGGCACTTGTCATCTCCCGTCTGGATTACTGCAACTCGCTGTTGGCTGGGCTCCCTGCCTGTGCCATTAAACCCCTACAACTCATCCAGAACGCCGCAGCCCGTCTGGTGTTCAACCTTCCCAAGTTCTCTCACGTCACCCCGCTCCTCCGCTCTCTCCACTGGCTTCCAGTTGAAGCTCGCATCCGCTACAAGACCATGGTGCTTGCCTACGGAGCTGTGAGGGGAACGGCACCTCAGTACCTCCAGGCTCTGATCAGGCCCTACACCCAAACAAGGGCACTGCGTTCATCCACCTCTGGCCTGCTCGCCTCCCTACCACTGAGGAAGTACAGTTCCCGCTCAGCCCAGTCAAAACTGTTCGCTGCTCTGGCCCCCCAATGGTGGAACAAACTCCCTCACGACGCCAGGACAGCGGAGTCAATCACCACCTTCCGGAGACACCTGAAACCCCACCTCTTTCAGGAATACCTAGGATAGGATAAAGTAATCCTTCTCACCCCCCTTAAAAGATTTAGATGCACTATTGTAAAGTGGCTGTTCCACTGGATGTCTTAAGGTGAACGCACCAATTTGTAAGTCACTCTGGATAAGAGCGTCTGCTAAATGACTTAAATGTAAATGTAAATGTAGTCTTCTACTTCGAGAGGAATGAGTTTCAGAGGGTCTCAACATTTTTTGTTCTTGTAGTCTTCAAACCATTTCGTAATGTATTCAGCTCGCGCTGCACGTACACTGGTCTTAAGTTTTAAACCATTTCTCAGCCGTGTAGCCACCACGCCACGCTGTCTGGTCTGTAGAGATTCCAACCATTTCAACATGTGGATGATCCTCACGTTCTCTGGTCTAATATATTAATTAATCAGCAAGTCCTTTAAGCCCTTGCCTTGGAGGGCGGTTCCATCCCATTGCCACAATGTCTGTGCTCACGTGGACGTGGTTACTGACTTGGCAAAAGTCTATATGAAAAACCATTGTCTCATTTAGGAGGCTAACATCACATTTAATCTTCTCACAAATAGTTTAATATTTACTCATATAAGTTTTACAACATTTAGATGTAAACCTGACACTTTGAATGAATCTTTTGTTAGCCGGCACCTTTGATCTCCATCCAGGAGGCCAAGTCATGACAGCATTTAGCACTGTATGAAAATGCCATGTATTAGGCCATTCATACACCATCAATATACCATTCATATACCTTTGATACGTCATTCATATACTGTACCATTCATACATGGTAAGTTAAACACCAGCAATGGATCATATAATATTCTGTCTTTTCCAGAAATGCCAATTCTTGCAATGAGGGAGGAGAAATTAGAAATATATGATAGTGTCCAGGTTAAGTATGTACTGTATGTCTAATGAGAGAATAGACTGGCCCTCATCAACATTTCACCTCATAAGCAGCTTATTTGTACAGTGCCTTGCGAAAGTATTCGGCCCCCTTGAACTTTGCGACCTTTTGCCACATTTCAGGCTTCAAACATAAAGATATAAAACTGTATTTTTTTGTGAAGAATCAACAACAAGTGGGACACAATCATGAAGTGGAACGACATTTATTGGATATTTCAAACTTTTTTAACAAATCAAAAACTGAAAAATTGGGCGTGCAAAATTATTCAGCCCCCTTAAGTTAATACTTTGTAGTGCCACCTTTTGCTGCGATTACAGCTGTAAGTCGCTTGGGGTATGTCTCTATCAGTTTTGCACATCGAGAGACTGACATTTTTTCCCATTCCTCCTTGCAAAACAGCTCGAGCTCAGTGAGATTGTATGGAGAGCATTTGTGAACAGCAGTTTTCAGTTCTTTCCACAGATTCTCGATTGGACTCAGGTCTGGACTTTGACTTGGCCATTCTAACACCTGGATATGTTTATTTTTGAACCATTCCATTGTAGATTTTCCTTTATGTGTTGGATCATTGTCTTGTTGGAAGACAAATCTCCGTCCCAGTCTCAGGTCTTTTGCAGACTCCATCAGGTTTTCTTCCAGAATGGTCCTGTATTTGGCTCCATCCATCTTCCCATCAATTTTAACCATCTTCCCTGTCCCTGCTGAAGAAAAGCAGGCCCAAACCATGATGCTGCCACCACCATGTTTGACAGTGGGGATGGTGTGTTCAGGGTGATGAGCTGTGTTGCTTTTACGCCAAACATAACGTTTTGCATTGTTGCGAAAAAGTTCAATTTTGGTTTCATCTGACCAGAGCACCTTCTTTCACATGTTTGGTGTGTCTCCCAAGTGGCTTGTGGCAAACTTTAAACGACTCTTTTGAAAAAAGTTTGAAATATCCAATAAATGTCGTTCCACTTCATGATTGTGTCCCACTTGTTGTTGATTCTTCACAAAAAAATACAGTTTTATATCTTTATGTTTGAAGCCTGAAATGTGGCAAAAGGTCGCAAAGTTCAAGGGGGCCGAATACTTTCGCAAGGCACTGTAAAAATTGTAGATCTGCATTTCCTGGAATGAGACAGTTATAGGGTGGAACCAATGGCAGAATGAATCAAATTGTTCTTACCGTCCTGCGTTTGGAGTAAAGTGCTGATAATTACTCTGAAAGCATTTTGTATTTCAGACGCCTTTCCAATGCCGGCGGGGGGAGGTGGAGAGCGCATTGTTAAAGTGTGGCAGTACATTAATGTGTCTATGAGAATATGAACTGTAATTGATCCGCTGTTGCTGATGATAGGAGAAACCGCCAGGCACCGGGCCCACCTGAGGCCCCAAATCTGCACTCACATTTCTAAGAAAAGGAGCTCATCCATTTGGCTAGTGTTTAATTAATAGTTTTTGGGATCCATGGCAAAACAGATTGCTGTGGTAGTTTTTACGCAGCAGTGAAGGTGATTCATAGCACTTCAGGTGATTCATAGCACAAATGGCAGCCTATTAACTATCGGGCCCTGGCCAAAAGAAGTGCACTATATACTATGTGGGACGCAGCCCAGCAGTTCTCTTTTAGTTTACTACATTCTGTCTCATTGGCCTTTAAAGTGCCACTTAAGCAGCCTTGGAGTTGCATAACAACTGATGTAGCCCGGCTCATTAAGCTAGCAGTAGTCTTGATATCGGCCATCTACAGTTGAAGTCAGAAGTTAACATACACTTAGGTTGGAGTCATAAAAACTTGTTTTTCAACCACTCCACAAATGTCTTGTTAACAAACTATAGTTTTGGCAAGTTGGTTAGAATGCTTGGGGTCATTGTCCATTTGGAAGACCCATTTGTGGCCAAGCTTTAACTTCCTGACTGATGTCTTGAGATGTTGCTTCAATATATCCAAATAATTTTCCCGCCTCATGATGCCATCTATTGTGTGAAGTGCACCAGTCCCTCCTGCAGCAAAGCACCCCCACAACATGATGCTGCCACCCCCGTGCTTCACGGTTGGGATGGTGTTCTTCGGCTTGCAAGCCTCCCCCTTTTACCTCCAAACATAACAATGGTCATTATGGCCAAACAGTTCTATATTTGTTTCATCAGACCAGAGGACATTTCTCCGAAAAGCATGATCTTTGTCCCCATGTGCAGTTGCAAACCATAGTCTGGCTTTTTTATGGCAGTTTTGGAGCAGTGGCTTCTTCCTTGCTGAGCGGCCTTTCAGGTTATGTCAATATAGGACTCGTTTTACTGTGGATATAGATACTTTTGTATCTGTTTCCTTCAAAATCTTCACGACCTTTGCTGTTATACTGGGATTGATTTGCACTTTTCGTACCAATGTACGTTCATTTCTAGGAGGCAGAACACGTCTCCTTCCTGAGCGGTATGACGGCTGCGTGGTCCCATGCTGTTTACACTTGCGTACTATTGTTTGTAAAGATGAACGTGGTACCTTCAGGGGTTTGACAATTGCTTCCAAGGATGAACCAGACTTGTGGAGGTCTACAATTTTTTTTTCTGAGGTCTTGGCTGATTTCTTTGGATTTTTCCATGATGTGAAGCAAAGAGGCACTGAGCTTGAAGGTAGGCCTTGAAATACATCCATAGGTACACCTCCAATTGACTCAAATGATGTCAATTAGCTTATCAGAAGCTTCTAAAGCCATTATATAATTTTCTGGAATTGTCCAAGCTGTTTAAAGGCACAGTCAACTTAGTGTATGTAAACTTCTGACCCACTGGAATTGTGATATTGTGATACAACTAATATGGCTACAGGTTCATCTGCCTCACCTGAAGCCTATTCTCGTAGGAAGTTGCAATAGACCACCAAGTGCTAAAAGTCAGTATTTGGACTATATAAGTGAAATGTTGGAAAATGTATGTGATATCAAGAGAGGTATATTTTCTGGGTGACCTAAATATTGACTGGTTGTCCTCAAACTGCCCACTGAAAAAGAAGCTCCGAGCTGTAACCAGTGACTGCGATCTGGTTCAAGTCATTAGTTAACCTACCAGGGTATTTACAAAAATAACTGGAAATAAATCAGCCACATTTATTGATCAAAAAACTTTACGAATGTTGGAGAAATCTGCTCTAAAGCAGGATCCACACCCATTGGATGTAGTGATCATAATTTCATAGTTCCAAAAATTGCACCTAAAGTTGTGTATAAATGCTCATACAAGAGGTTTTGATATGATTCCTATGTGGAAGATGTGAAATATATTTGTTGGTCTGATGTGTGTAATGAGGAACATCTGGACGCTGCACTTGAAGCATTTATGAAACTACTTCTTTCGGTTACTGATAGGCTCCCATCAAGAAAGTATCAATAGTAACTAGCAATACGCTGGTGCTAAATATCTCAACTTAAAAGCATAATTTTTCTGAAAAATCCCTCTCTCAACGCTAAACCTCATTTAGATCTATTTTTGAATTATGTGGCTATTGAGCAAGTTGAGGAGACTAAACTGCTCGGTTTAACCCTAGATAGCAAGCTTTCATGGTCAAAACATATATAGACTCAATGGTTACTAAAATGGGAAGAGGTCTGTCCATGATAGGGCGTTGCTCTGCCTTCTTGACATCTCAGTCAACAAGACAGGTCCTACAGGTCCTAGTTTTGTCACACCTGGACTACTGCCCAGCTGTGTGGTTATGTGCGGCAAAGAACGACAGTTGGTCTAGAACAAAGCAACACGTATCACAGTTAGATGTGGAGGGAAAGTGTCAGTACCATGCATTTCAATCTCTCCTGGCTCAAAGTTGAGGAGGATTGATTGCATCACTATTGGCCTTTGTGTGAGGTATTGATGTGTTGAAGGTACCGAACTGTCTGATCAAGCAGCTGGTACAGTTCGGACACTCATCGGTATGCAAAGACATGCGACCTGTTGTCTTCAGTCCCCAGGTCCAGAACAGAGGCTGGAAAACGCATAGTATTAAATAGAGCCATGACTAACTCTCTGTAACTCAAGCTAGCAATAAAACCAGTTTAAAAAAACATATAAAATAACAGCTTACTTCACAAAGAGGACTGTGAAGAGACACAGCCATTTTATTCATCATGTATTGTAATTTGCACTGTGCTATGTATTAGACCTAAATATAATGTGTATGTACTGATATGTAGGCTATGTGTGACGTTGTAAATGTATGTAGTTCAGTCCTTGACTAATAATGTTCTGTACTATGTATTATGTCATGTTTCATGTGGACCTCAGGACGAGTAGCTGCTGCTTTTAAATAAATACAACATACCAAACCAATGCAAATGTCCTTTCTGGCCCAACTGTTTTTCCCCCTCTCATTTGTTGACTTTGTAATCATATAATCACATTCTGAACATTCTAAACACATGCCACTGCCAGCAAAGACCCAATTACTTCTTATGATCCCCTAATTGGCCCTCTTTTGTTAAGCTAATGTTTACACATGCTCTGTTTAGTACGTCTGTGTTTCTGTTCCCCTGTCGATGCTAACGTTACCACACACACACACACACATTCCTCTCTTTCTCACTGAGCACTGAGCTGTTTCCCTCGTCCCTGTTCATCTCTCAGATGTTTTATAATTCCCTTCGGACACAGTGGTAAATACACAGGGAGTGGCAGTGTGTGTGTGCACGTGTGTCAATGTGTGTGCATTCATGTGTGCATGCCAGTTAAATAAACCGGCCAAGCGACGCCAATTACCGGGAACAATTAGCCTTGAGTGTTTCCACTATAGGAGCCAAGACGTCCACGTAGCCCCATAAAAAACAGTTTTACCAGGATACAAGGAAAGATCCTTTTCTCTGGGTGGCATAAATCCATTGGTCCTTCTAGAGGCTCAATGTGGGTCTTCAACTGTCCCTACCACAACCCTTTTATCTGAGACCACACACACACACACACACACACACACGCATGCATAGTACTGGTCCTGTAGCATATATGGGTGTGTCTGGATTTTCATTAGGGAACTTGTTTTGTACGGTCTTGCCTGATTGCCACTGTATATTACTTGGCTTTACCATTTCTTCTTATTTCCCTTTATTTCCCATTACCACCCATTATGTGTCGTTGGTGTGGGCCTTACCGATGCACTCCATCAGGCACCGTCCCAGTCCGTACTTTCCTGCTGGGACACACCACATTAGGACCGCTGCTGCTGCCACTGTAGAGAAGCTCTGCTCTAAATTACTGTTGTTACCCCCCTCTTCTCCTTTTCCCTCTCTCCCTTCGACCTTCCCCACTTCTGCCTCTCCTCACATCCCCCCTTCCTTCCTTACTACTCTACCAAACTGTATCTGCCCTTTCAGTTTCCATTTAATCTAAACAGTTAATTTTCCAGCTTCCTATTCTCTTTCCCCTAAATGCAAAGGAACGTTTCTGGGCCCAGCAAGGCGGCACGTACCAGAGGGAGAGAGCCTGTTGGATCACATAAATCACAGCAGTACAGACTCAGAGGCTGCTTGGCAAAGACGCACATCTAGTCCCTTACTGTCAGACTCACTAGAATATGAAGTCTGTTCCTTTATCTGCATCTCCTCCTCTAGAATACTGATGATGTTAGTGCCACAATAGGCTTTTCAGGTGTAATCTCTGGTGACAGAATGGAGGTAGCCAGCTAGCTGACACAAGATTTGGGTCCCAAGATTATTAGGTGAGATTGATCAATTTAGAAGTGTTTGTAATGGCACTTTCATTATGCATCTGTGATTGTAATGTGAACTGTAACTGTAACTAGTGTAACTAGTGCTCTGAGGCAGGTGTCAAACCCTGATGAAGGCTGTGTCTGAAATGTGTTGGTTTTAACAATAAAGATGCTTTAATTTGTTATGGCATTTTTTTTGTTGGGGTGGGTAACAGGTCCAGTATTCATTTAAATTCATTTATTCAGTTTACATAACATGTACCCGTGGGCT
The DNA here is from genome assembly GCF_034236695.1 of Oncorhynchus nerka. Lineage (NCBI taxonomy): Eukaryota > Metazoa > Chordata > Actinopteri > Salmoniformes > Salmonidae > Oncorhynchus > Oncorhynchus nerka. Next base: position 29,810,207 of record NC_088399.1, read on the forward strand.
GACACTCAAAAGAAAAACAAAAGAAATACATACAAAGAAATTATCATATTGATCACACAGGATTTTGTATGAATAAAATGGACATTTAAAGAAAAATAAACAAATGTTTCCACCCCTTCCCACCCCGCCTATCAACACAGGTAGTTGTCAGTCCCCCCATATCTCTATCTGCCCACCCCCACCCTCATAAACAAGCAAGATACTTTTACATGCACCATCCTGCCCCGCCTCTCGGCGACCAGAGAAAAACCTCCCCATACCACCCTTTCCCCATAGGCTTAAATTATTTGTACAGTATGTGTTGTGCTTTATAGGTTGTTTATATTATTGTATGTGTTGTGCTTTATAGGTTATTTATATTATTTGTATATGTTGTGCTTTATAGGTTATTTATATTATTGTATGTGTTGGGCTTTATAGGTTATTTATATTATTGTATGTGTTGGGCTTTATAGGTTATTTATATTATTGTATATGTGGGGCTTTATAGGTTATTTATATTATTGTATATGTGGGGCTTTATAGGTTATTTATATTATTGTATATGTTGTGCTTTATAGGTTATTTATATTATTGTATGTGTTGGGCTTTATAGGTTATTTATATTATTGTATATGTGGGGCTTTATAGGTTATTTATTTTATTTGTACATGTGGGGCTTTATAGGTTATTTATATTATTGTATGTGTTGGGCTTTATAGGTTATTTATATTATTGTATGTGTGGGGCTTTATAGGTTATTTATTTTATTTGTACATGTGGGGCTTTATAGGTTATTTATATTATTGTATGTGTTGGGCTTTATAGGTTATTTATATTATTTGTATGTGTGGGGCTTTATAAGTTATTTATATTATTTGTATGTGGGGCTTTATAAGTTGTTTATATTATTTGTATGTGGGGCTTTATAAGTTGTTTATATTATTTGTATGTGTGGGGCTTTATAAGTTATTTATATTATTTGTATGTGGGGCTTTATAAGTTGTTTATATTATTTGTATGTGTGGGGCTTTATAAGTTATTTATATTATTTGTATGTGTGGGGCTTTATAAGTTGTTTATATTATTTGTATGTGGGGCTTTATAAGTTGTTTATATTATTTGTATGTGGGGCTTTATAAGTTGTTTATATTATTTGTATGTGGGGCTTTATAAGTTGTTTATATTATTTGTATGTGGGGCTTTATAAGTTGTTTATATTATTTGTATGTGTGGGGCTTTATAAGTTATTTATATTATTTGTATGTGGGGCTTTATAAGTTGTTTATATTATTTGTATGTGTGGGGCTTTATAAGTTATTTATATTATTTGTATGTGTGGGGCTTTATAAGTTGTTTATATTATTTGTATGTGTGGGGCTTTATAAGTTATTTATATTATTTGTATGTGGGGCTTTATAAGTTATTTATATTATTTGTATGTGTGGGGCTTTATAAGTTGTTTATATTATTTGTATGTGGGGCTTTATAAGTTGTTTATATTATTTGTATGTGTGGGGCTTTATAAGTTATTTATATTATTTGTATGTGGGGCTTTATAAGTTGTTTATATTATTTGTATGTGTGGGGCTTTATAAGTTGTTTATATTATTTGTATGTGTGGGGCTTTATAAGTTATTTATATTATTTGTATGTGTGGGGCTTTATAAGTTGTTTATATTATTTGTATGTGTGGGGCTTTATAAGTTATTTATATTATTTGTATGTGTGGGGCTTTATAAGTTATTTATTTTATTTGTATGTGGGGCTTTATAAGTTATTTATATTATTTGTATGTGTGGGGCTTTATAAGTTATTTATATTATTTGTATGTGTGGGGCTTTATAAGTTGTTTATTTATGAATAAGATTACATGGACAGTGGGGACCTGATCCTAGATCAGCACTCCTACTCTGAGATGCTTGATGCTTACAGCGCTAGGAGAACAGTCTGGAAGACAGGCTTTTTTAGAATCTGACTGTTTGACAGTACAACAAAGGAATAGTATGATTTTTTCACACATGGATGCATTCAACGCAACACATTGCACAAACATGATGGCAGTTACAGCAGACTATCAGAAATCAATGAGTCACAACCCAGAGTGTTTTGTCTCAGCATATCAAGTGTGTGTGTGTGTGTGTGTGTGTGTGTGTGTGTGTGTGTGTGTGTGTGTGTGTGTGTGTGTGTGTGTGTGTGTGTGTGTGTGTGTGTGTGTGTGTGTGTGTGTGTGTGTGTGTGTGTACAGGTGCATGCTTGCATGTGTGAATGTATGATTGATTGCCAGAATGATCTGTATGTACTCTGTGCTTTGAAGTGCTTGCTCATGTATGAATAGATGATTTGGATGATTTGTGAAATATTGACTCATCTCTTTTCCCTGCTCTCTTCTCCTCCCCTACTCCCCCCTCTCCTCTCATCTCCTCTCCTCTCTCTAGGTGTTGAAGGGCAGTAAGAAGCTGTTCCTGTCGGTGCAGTCGGTGGGGCGTATCCCAGGGGGTTATGTCACTAACCATGTGTACACCTGGGTGGACCCTCAGGGTCACAGTGTCCCCCCTCCCCCTGACCTCCCAGAGCACCGCAGTGCCACCCTGAGACACACCGACAGCCAACGACGCAGCACCATGCAGATCCTGCAGGAGGGAGATGAGAAGAAGGTGAGCCTGTTTACATACATATGTAGACACGCGCACACACACAAATACACATATACCAGCACTCTAGATCTGTAGGGTCTGCTGTGACGTGCATGGTTTGATCCTACAGTTGGTTGGTTGTTAGGGTGACAGGTCACTGAACACACACACAGGTGCCCACTCAGACTGAGCATTCACATTACCACTGGCCTCTGAAACGGCTTAGTTTAGCATTTAAGAGTGTCATTTAGTGTTGGGCGTTTCCAGATTCAGCTGTTCAGGGATTTCACATAAATCATCATGTTTTATTGTCTCAACAAATTAGTCCACTTCACTCTTCTTAGCCAACAATAACTCACTTACAAATAGCTGCTCAATTTGTTGTAAAAAAAGACAGGGCATTCAGAATCTTAGACAATGCTGGATGCTTTTTGAATGCTTTTGATCTGTCAAATCTCTCTCTCCCCCTCCCTCCACTTCTCTGTCAGGTGAACCTGGTATTGGACGATGGCCGCTCACTAGGTCTGATGATCCGGGGTGGGGCAGAGTATGCCTTGGGGATCTACATCACCGGAGTGGACCGGGGTTCTGCCGCAGAGTGTGGTGGACTTAAGGTAACCACCGACATGGCCTGCGTCCCAAATGGCACCTTTTCCCTACATAGTGCACTTCTTTTGAACCTCTTGCGACATATTTCCTTAGCTAGTGCGAGCTTCTGAGAATACCACCAACCCAGCTAGCACTCACACACACATACAAACATTCACAATATGTCTGATAAGACAGGCATGTTAATTAAGGAGGTCACCAGAACTGTCCATAATGCTGAATATCATTCTCTCTCTCTCTCTCTCTCTCTCTCTCTCTCTCTCTCTCTCTCTCTCATCACACATTAGGTCATTAAGGGACAGGAAAGACAGTTGAAGTGTGGCCACTGCTGAAGGATCAGACTCCCATCAATGGCTCACACTCATGGCAGGATATTGATCCTCCGTGTTAGTAGCGACTGACAAGACCTCCCAAGGGAAATTTAGGGTGAGAGAAAGCGAGAGCAGGAGAGAGGGCGGGGGAGGGCGAAAGACAGAGGTAGACAAAGATGGCAAAGGCTCAACATCATCATTACATTCGAGAGGGGCTTCAAGGGAAAATATGTCTGTTTCTTTCTCTCCATCCACCTCTCTTTGCTGTGTTCCAGACAGTCTTTTTACCTCTGTCCATCTCCCTCCCTCACTCCATCTCTCTCTTGCTTTCTCCTTATGCTTCATTGTCATCTTAAAGACAATTTGCCTGTGTGTGCTTGTTGAGTGGAGGAGATTGTTTTGGTTCTGTTTTTTCAGAAATCTTCAACTAGTAATTTATTTTTATTTTTTACATCTCTGAGTTTTGATGCATGGTGGTTTGATGTGATTTGATAGGGAAGGCAATGTTGTCATCTGAATATATTGAAATGGGGACATGGCTATGGACCAGTTATGTTCTCTGTTCGAGTGAGCAGCATGTAGACATTACACTTTAGGCCATGAGGAAAAAGAAAGGGGAGGCATTGGAGCAGGATCTAAATATAGCCCCGTCTCTGATGTGTTGGGCCCATACCTTTTTTTGACAGGGGGGAGAATGAACAACGCTTCAATGGACACCTGGTATCCTGGTGCCGAGACACACGCTTTTGACGACTTTCAGGGAGCATAGGTCAAAACACGGACACGCACACACTCCCACACACAATGGATTCAACATGCATCCATACAGTATGCTGCAACCTTAATGTGCGTTATTACCGTAAAACTTCAATTAAATGTCTCAAATAGAGTCTCAAATAGCCGCCTGTCCCTTTTAACAGCTGGCCAATGGCACACATTTCAGCAAATAAAAGCCCATGCTATTAATTAAAGTTTTACAATAGTCTATTCCAGTGTATAGTTTTGTCAATTTTGGTGTTTTTCTGTAATGTTCCAGCCCTGTGCTCTGTAATGGCCCCCTGTGTACTGTTATGAGGGACAGTGGGGTGGGAGACCCAGCTCCCAGCTGGAGCCAGCTGGGCTGACAGTTTGACTGATGGGGTTATTACAGGCGTAGCAGGCAGGCCAGGGGCCGACCATCTCCTCCCTTGCCCCTCTATGGAATGGACCTGGCCCTCCGGACCTCGTTGAAGACCTTTTTGCGGCCCCCGGGGGAAAATGAGTTTGACACCCCTTAACACTACCTTTGACGAGAGCCCTATGGGCCCTGGTAAAGGTAGTGTACTACATAGGGAAAAGGGTGCCATGTGGGATGCAGACAAAGGCCTCTCCTTGAACAAATCTAATGGAATGGGTAAGCTAAGTGAATAGCGGTAGCTCTGTAGGTTTGGGGGTGTGTCAGAAATATTTTTGCTACCACAATTATGGTTTGCAGTTGCTGGCGGTGGCGTGAAAGGGCTGGGTTTTTCTGAACAAACAAGTTGTGGGTGTGTCGAGGCTTGCTCCCTCCCTGACCAATCAGAATGTGCTCCATGGTTAAATACGTGGTTGCTTCAAGTTGTGTATTTAAGGCATTTTATGTATTGCGTTGTCATCAACTCCAATTGGAATGTTAGTCCATTATAGCCTAGTCCGTTAAATAGCCTGCCCCATTTGCAAAATATGTTGAACATGTTTGCAGTCCATATTGTTCTAATTGCATTGCTTCAATATCAAAATACAGAGTTAAACTACGGCATTCACATTGATATAGAGGCTAGGGATAGACATGCCAAACATAGTTAATAAGCAAGATACAATTTAGTAGGTTATTGATAAGGTCTTAAAAGACTGTATAATTCTAACCAAATCTGAATACAAACAAAACAACAACTTACAGACTATGGCAAAAGGTCAAATCAACAAAACACAGTTCAAATGGTTTGTTACAGATTCTATATAGTTTTGGAAACAGAAAACTGTATGTAAATAAAATTATTCATCGATGAGAAAATTTGCAGAATGTCGGCCAAAATCCATCTCGCACAGTCTTCTCCCACTGGGCTTCCTCTCATCACCATATTTGGTATTTTTTATTTATTTTGTTATTTCACCTTTATTTAACCAGGTAGGCAAGTTGAGAACAAGTTCTCATTTACAATTGCGACCTGGTATGAGTGGAAACGTCAACCGGATCCTTCACATTTATATATCCGGTGAAATATTTCATTTTTCTAGCTGTGTGTTAGCGCTCTATAGAGTGGTGAGGAAAAGGAGGAGCTTTCAGATACGGCATGTTTGTTTGTCTGAAAGACACTACTGCTTTTTAAATGGCACCACAACACCTTCTCTAAAGATAGTTTTGAAGCGCCACTGAACTGGCATTTATCTTGTCTGTAAAGTAATGCCACTTCTGAAGCAGAACTAAAAAACATCATACCAGTCGGCATAGAGGGACAAGAAAGCAAGAAAGAGGGTGATGGCAAAAGCAAGCTATGGTGATTTCAGTAAACAATCAGTGAAAATCAACATGCGGTAGAAATATAACAGCACGGCAGATGGCAAACGTTTAAATAATTTGACTCAGGCGACAAGTCCTGTCTACTGTGGCAGCTGACGGCATTCAAACACCAACCTCAATGGCATTTGTGCTCTCATTGAAAACATCGAAACACTTCACAAGGCAACCAGAACTGTCAATCAAATGATCTCGAGCTGCCTGCGTGCAGTCTGTCTTCCTGCTGCCTGCAGGCAGACCATTCGCTCCTAAGAAAAGCACTTTGAGGTTTGTTAAATGCATGACTTACCAATACATTTAGTAGAAAGCAAACACATCTATCTTCCCTACCATAAAAAAACTGCAAATAAAAAATGTGTGTTTTGGAGCCAACAATGATGGGCGATGCACACTTAAGCAGACCAGGATCCAATTGGTCGGCCTCTGTTGATTTCATGTTGTTTATTGCTAGCAAAGTATCCAGGTCTTATTTTTCTGTAAATAGCCTAAAAGACTATGATTTCCTTGAAAATTCAGTAAGTTTCCACTATCAGGGTTGAGCCCAATATCATTGTGAATAGGCTTAGATGTTATTTCAAAGAGAGAGCTCGCTGGTATAAAATGGTGATTAATGAAGCCAGTGTCTGAATTAATGTGTTGTGGCAGAGGAGGAAGTAGAACCCTTCAGGGATTTGACAGTTTTCCAGAATTTAGCCAGATTCCCATTACAATCCCAAAACGCCGTTACATAATAATCAGATTTAGCCTTTCTGATTTGTTTTACACAATGTTTCCTCAGTTACTTAAAAGTTTACCAGTCCGGGCCTAAGCCTGTGTTCCTGGCATTGACCCAAGCATCATCTCTTTTATGAATGACATCTGATAATTCCGGAGTGTACTAGGCATTCGATCTACCTTTAACACTTCATTTTTTTAATGGTGCACGATTATCCATAATAGTAATGAAGACCTCATCAAAAAGGCTCAAAGCTATATCAGGTAAACAGATAGCTGAAACACAATCAAGGTCACTAAAATAAAGATCATGAAAAAAAGCCTTTTCACTGAAGTTTTTAAAGTTCCATGTTGTGATGATACAAGGCTTCAATTTTTGTATTCTCACATCTCTACCACAAACAACTGGGCAAAGGTCACTAATGTCTGGGCAAAGACACCAGTAGAAGCATATTTCTTTGGTGTATTCGGTAAAATAAAACGGTTAGCTGAGAGAGGACGATATACCCCTATAACAGAAACATTTTCCCCCAGACAAAGGCATAAAGATAGCAGCTAAAATTATTTGGCAAGAGAAATGGATTTCAGTAAAGAGACAGAGAAAGGACTTTAATAAGAATGGCTACTCCACCATCTCTACCCTGTTTGTCAGCTCTGAACACATTAGAACCCTCAATATTAGTCCAGAATGTTCTGCTCAACAGTAAAGGAGAGAACAGCACATGGCTGGGGTGTGTGGGGTCTTTGATGATGCCTCATGCTCAGGCCCTGTTTTGAGTAGATGTCCTGGTTGGATGGAAGCATGGTTCCAGTGATCTTCATCACCCGCTGCAGGGCTTTGCGGTCGTGGATGGAGCAATTTCCGTATCACACCATGATGCAACCGGTCAGGACACTCAATGGTGCAGCGGTAGTTTATGGAGAGGCGTGCCGAATTTCTTCAGCCACCTTAGGAAGTAAAGCCACTGTTGCACCCTCTTGACAAGAATGGTGGTGTTGTTGGTCCATGGTCCTCGGTGATGTGGACGCCGAATAACTTAAAACTCATGACTCTCTCTACTACAGCCCCATTGATGTGTGTCAGGGCATGTTCCCTACTCTGCTTCCTGAAGTCAAAAATTAATTCCTTTGTTTTGCTGATATTGTCATGACACCACAATGCTAGTTCACTTCCTCCCTATAAGCTGACTTGTGGTTGTTGGTTATCAGGCCTACAACCGTGGCGTGCAAAGCCATGCAGTCGTGGGTGAACAGGGAGTACAGCAGAGGACTGGGGTGCCCTGTGTTAAGAGTCAGTGTGGAGGAGGTGTCTGCCCGTCAGGAAGTCCAGGATCCATTTGCAGAGGGTGGTGCGGAACTGTAGTCAATGAACAGCATTCTCACATAGGTAATCCTCTTGTCCAGATGTGTTACGACCGTGTGAATAGCGGTGGAAATGGCATCTTCCATGAATCTGTTGTGTTGGAGCAGTAAGCACATTGGAGTGGGTCCAGTGTGCCTGGCATGCCAGCCTTGATGTGGGCCATGATCAGCCTCTCAAAGCACTTCATGATGACCGAAGTGAGCGCGACGGGGCTATAGTCATCTGGGCATGTCATTCAAACAAAGAGATGCCTCTCTGGCTACCAGTGCATATTTCCAAACTATGCATATAATGACACTTTCTAAAAACTATGCTGGTATTCTTTTGTCCATAACTTTACTGTTTATTAACTAATTCATAAATGGCACCATGCAGAGTTCTATATGGAACCATTTTGGTTCAGTGAAGAAGAACCTCATGGGTTCTGTTCAAATCATATAAAAGGGTTCTGCATATAACTTTTTGGGGTACCATATATGAAGCAAGCAATAGAACCTTTTCGGTTCTATAAGGGAGAAAAAAATTCTAAGAGTGTGGATAGCCTACTCGAACAATCGAAATGAAGTATGCAGGTGTGTGAATTGTGATGGATGGTTAATTGCAGCCTGGAGGGCCACAGATCAAAGCCCAGGCCCAACTGACAGTTGACTCGATGGACACCAGGGTTTCCTCATTTTAATGGGCCACCGGGGCGGGGCGCTCACAGGACAGACAGGAGTAAATAATCATGAGGGCAAAAACCTCCAAATTATTTCAAAGCACTCTCAGTAGACCATTTAAAACCCCTTTATGCTAAACCAGCATTGATTAAGTGGAGGGTAAGCTATGCTTGGTTTTTAATCAAATTAAACAAAATGGGGGGGAAACCAACGTTTTTTTAATGTTTCTAAACACGAGATTCACCAACAGAAAATGCACATCTCTCATCCATGGACACTGGCTGGATAGGCTACACTTCTTCTCTCTAAATCCATGACATTATCAACTGTGTTACCTTTAACAACATGTTTGTGTGGATCTTAAAATGTCCTATTAGCGCTGCATGAAATTGTCACCTTGGCGTGTGTTTTTAAGGACACGCCTCAAATATAGCCACCCCTCCAACCTCAGGTGATGTTGGACAAGTAAATTGCCGAACCTGGTGTTAGGGCTAGAAAATGCCAGTGCACCAGTTTTCACACGATGAAATTGCAAACTAACGTGCTTTTGACACTTGTGCCTCCTTACCACCAGCCGAAAATAGAGCCCTAGGACAGTGGGATGACATGGAAGGTAACACACAGCTACGACCCACTGGTCATGTTCAGAAGTAGCACCTCATTCACCAAGATGGGATCAGTCAGAGATGCTTACAGCTAGCAATGATGGTTGTTATTTGTTGTAAAGCTTATGGGACAAACTTTTAAATAATGATACATTAAACTTCACAGTGCCATGGGCCCTGGTCAAAAGTAGTGCACCAAATAGGGAATAGGGTGCCATTTGGGACACGTGGGTGTCTTTAAATCCCTGTTGGGATGTGACTCTGCATCATTGAGTATGTAAGTAATCTTGTGGGTTTATTCCTGTTGTTATCCCTCTGTAAATGAACGACATCTTGATTATAGCTCTGTAATTCACTCTGGAGGGGGCCTTCAATCCATTTATGTCTAAATTCCAAAATATACTTTGGAATATAATTGTACACAGTGTCCACAGCCCAGGAATGAAAGTCCTTCTAACTGTAGTCATATTAACCAGGGGATGTCTGCACGGTTACTGTGTGTCATCTAGCATTGGGATGATGGATTTGCTCAGTTCAATCCCTGCCAGGCTTGTATAAAAACATCCCAACCAGCCATGGTGGCAGCACTGTCTCGGTCTGTCTCTCTCTCTCTCCCTTTCTCTCTGCACACCAAATGACTGGGGTTTGTAAAAGCTTCCTTATGGCTTTACTCTCCAGCCTTATGGCTCTACTCTCCAGAGGCCTTGTAAGTGTTGTAAGTGTTGTTGTAAAGTGTTGGGGTGTTTATAACAGCTAGCTAGTTTCCCATATGGCACCCGATTCCCCATGGGCTCTGGTTTAAAGTAGTGCACTAAATAGGGAATAGGGTTCCATTTGGGACACAGTATGGGTCTTTGCTGGTAAAGTGCTCTGCCCAGAGACAGCTTTCTCCATGGTGGAAAAGGCTACTGACAGTCGTTTGCCCTTTTCATGACACCTGGCTGCTTCAGTCTAATTGAATTCAATGTCTTGAGAAAGGTCATGCCAAGCGCACCAGCATCAATACAATAACACAGTGTCAGAGCTGCGGATGAAACAACTCCTGCTGACACTAAGGCTGTCCTTTAATGAACTCCAGGGGCATCAAACACCCCAAAACTCTAAAGAGGCACAAAGTATGTGAGGATGGCTGGGAGGTGGTTCGCATTTTTCGAACACCTAAAACAGCTTTTTCTGCATACCTAAGCTGTCTGCATACCTCTTGAGCTGTCTGTATCCTCCTGACTGGTGATTATTTTTTTTAAAGAAACTAAATATGCTTCTCTGCAAAAATCTGGGTAAAAGAGTCTTATTCAGTACATTTCGTTTTTGCTTGCTTTTTTAAAGGCTACCAACATTGCCAGCAGGCATGCCAGCTAAGGTAGTTGAACAAACTAGCTACTCTGAACCTATCTGGTCTAGCTAAAGCCAACTTCATAAAACTGCTATGTGGCTAGAGGTAACACTGAGAAACAACAACAACATACTGTTTTTTAACAGGACATATGGGTTTGACGCCTCTGATGAACATTGTATGTGCAGACAAACTATTATGGACAACAATGTCTCAGTGCAGTTGACTACTAACACCAACCAGAGTGGAGACTAGAGTTCCTTCAGAAAGTATTCATACCCCTCGACTTATTCCACATTGTACAGCCTGAATTCAAAATGGATAAAATATATTTTTTAATATAAAAAAAATTTCTCACCCATTTACACACATTATCCCATAATGCAAACATGTTTTAAACATTTTTTTTGAATGTTTTGGAAATGGAATACAGAAATATCTCCTTTATATACAGTTGAAGTCAGAAGTTAGGTTGGAGTCATAAAAACTTGTTTTTCAACCACTCCACAAATTTCTTGTTAGCAAACTATAGTTTTGGCAAGTTGGTTAGGACATCTACTTTGTGCATGACACAAGTCATTTTTCCAACAATTGTTTACAGACAGATTATTTCACTTATAATTCACTGTATCACAATTCCAGTGGGTCAGAAGTTTACATACACTAAGTTGACTGTGCCTTTAAACAGCTTGGAACATTGGTGGGTGGAGATATAGGAGGACAACTCGTTTTAATGGCTGGAATGGACTGAATGGAAAGGTATCAAACACATACCATTCCTTTATTCCATTCCAGCCATTCAATGTCATTTTCCTTCTATATCTCCACCCACCACTGGATTAATGGTATATCACAGTGGCTCTCTGACCAATACACAACCTGTATGATCTAAATCAGGATTTTGATGAAGGCATGGCATGTTAAGTGAATCAGATGGGAGAGAGAGTTGAAAGCTGACCAGAGCTGATCTCATAGCAGTAAGAAAAGGTTGAGCTACAATATAAAAAACACACCCAACACAGTGACTCTGTGGGGTTAGAGAGCACATATCTCAGGTGAGGAGAGCTGAACAGACATCCTATTAGATCTCCTTTGAAGTGTCTTTTTTCCCTGCACTGTGCGTATGTCACAAAAAGCACACTATTCCCTATATAGTGCACTACATTTGACCAGTGCTGACCAGGGACTATAGAGCTTTGGTCAAAAGTAGTGCACTATATAGTACTAGTGCACTGTACAGGGAATAGTGTGCCATTTTGGGACGCATCCTGTATTTGTTTTATCTGGCCCACTGTCATGAATCCCATTGATTATACAGTGGTGGGAGTGGGACAGTGATGTACTGTACGGTGTAGGTTTACGCATTGCTTTACTGTGAGAGGGGGATGAGGAGATGTGAGATGAAATGATCCCAAGACAGTGATCCCTATACAGTCAGACACTCTCTATTCCCATCTTGTGGATTGAAGTGTCTTCACTTCGTTGTGCCTCTCTGGGCCTCAGTGTTGCTGTCTTTTTTTGGTATCAACTCGCTCTTTTTATGTCTCTTTTACTGTATCTCTCTCTCTCATTGCCTTCATCTGTCTCTCCCTCTCTATCTCCCTCTCTCATCCCTCTACAGTACAGTAGAAGGGTCCAGGCTGTGACAGAGAAGCGCTTGGCATTTGGCCACCCACCTCTGTTCCTCTACACTCATTTGTCTTTTAAAACAGGATTCCCTAAGTGAAGAAAGGCAGCATTTGTCTTTTAAAACAGGATTCCCTAAGTGAAGAAAGGCAGCATTTGTCTTTTAAAACAGGATTCCCTAAGTGAAGAAAGGCAGCATTTGTCTTTTAAAACAGGATTCCCTAAGTGAAGAAAGGCAGCATTTGTCTTTTAAAACAGGATTCCCTAAGTGAAGAAATGCAGCATTTGTCTTTTAAAACAGGATTCCCTAAGTGAAGGAAGGCAGCAGGGGGGTTGGGGAAATAGGGAGGTGTATGTCTGTTCCAAAAAGAGAGAGAGAGGGATGCCTAGATCGTGCCAGACTCCTGAGAAAAGACAACTGAGATGTCAGACTTTTACTGGATGGTGTTAAACTGAATTGAACAAATGCACTGCCGATCATACAAAGGAGATCACCACTACTTACAAATTAGACAAAAGAGATTCAACATGATCAACAAAGGCTGACTCAACATAAACGACTAAATTAAACCTTTCCTTAGATGAGTCAATGAGAACAATGCTATAGACTTCCACAGAGGCCATTTAAGAGGAACTAGTGTACTAAAACAGAGTGCGGAGTCGGACTGAGAGCCAAGCTGAACACACTCATTTGTTTTCCGACCATTCAGCAGAACTATCAATTATCACGACGGATGGAAAGCCTCCCAACAACCAAATTGAAATTTTGTTCCTTAATCCATCCAAATATAAAGCACTGTGTGCAAGGGAGCAAAAGCCCTGTTGGAACCATTTTAGTTTGTAGAACGCCACTTTATCACTAGCAGTAATCAATCAAAACACTTTTGTTCATCTGTGAGTCAACAAGAATGCATATACAGAAAGTCCTTTGTGGTCCTTTGTAGCTCAGTTGGTAGAGCATGGCTCTTGTAACGTCAGGGTATTGGATTCAATTCCCAGGACCACCCGTATGTAAAATGTATGCCCGCATGACTAATTTGCTTTGAATAAAAATGTATGTTATGTGTAAATACAATTTTGCTGATAGTGCCTTCAGAAACAATTCACACCCCTTGACTTTTTCCACATTTTGTTGGGTTACAGCCTGAATTTAAAATGGATTACAACGAGATGTTTTGTCACTGGCCTACACACTATAGCCCATAATTTTAGTGGAATTATGTTTTTTTTATTTTCTCCAAAATATTTTAAAATGAAAAGCTGAAATGTCTAGAGTCAATAAGTATTCAACCCCTTTGTTATGGCAAGCCTACTGTAAATATGTTTAGGAGTAAAAATGTACTTAACAAGTCACATACTAAGTTGCATGGACTCTGTGTGCAATAATAGTGTTTAACATGATCTTTGAACGACTACCTCATCTTTGTACCCCACACATACAATTATATGTACTGCAAGGTCCCTCAGTCGAGCAGTGAATTTCAAACACAGATTCAACCACAAAGACCATGGAGTTTTTCCAATGCCTCGCAAAGAAGGGCACCTATTGGTACATGGGTAAAAAAAATGTAAAAGCTAGTTATTCATTACACTTTGGATGGTGTATCAATACACCCAGTTACTACAAAGATACAGTCTTCCTTCCTAACTCAGTTGCTGGAGAGGAAGAAAACCACTCAGGGATTTCATCATGAGGCCAACAGAGTTTAAAGGCCTGTTTGTAATAGGAGAAAACTGAGGATGGATCAACAACATTGTATTTACTCCACAATATAAAACTAATTAACAGAGTGAAAAGAATGAAGCCTGTACAGAAGACAAATATTCCAAAACATGCATACTGTTTGCAAAAAGGCAATAAAGTAATACTGCAAAACATTTGGCAAAGCAATTACCTTTCTGCCCTGAATACAAAGTGTTATGTTTGGAGCAAGTCCAATATAACAAATTACCGAGTACCACTCTCCATATTTTCAAGCATAGTGGTGGCTGCATCATGTTATGGGTATGCCTGTTATCGGTAAGGATTGGAGTGTTTTTCAGGATAAAAACATAAACATAATGGAGCTAAGCACAGACAAAATCTTATAGGAAAATTTGATGCAGTCTGCTTTACACCAGACAGGGAGATTAATTCACCTTTTAGCAGGACAATAACCTAAAACAAAAGGCTAAATCTACACTGTTGCTTACCAAGAACACAGTGAGTGTTCCTGAATGGCCGAGTTACAGTTTTGACTCAAATCTACATGAAAATCTTTGGCAAGACCTGAAAACGGTTGTCTAGCAATGATCAATAATCAATTTGACAGAGTTTTAAAAATGTTGCAAATGTTGCACAATCCAGGTGTGGAAAATCTTAGCAATTTACCCAGAAAGACACAGCTGTAATTGCTGCCAAAGGTGCTCCTAAAAAGTATTTACTTAGGGGTGTGAATACTTACAGTTGAAGTCGTAAGTTTACATACACCTTAGCCAAATACATTTAATACATTTACAGTTTTTCACAATTCCTGACATTTAATCCTAGTAAAAATTCCCTGCCTTAGGTCAGTTAGGATCACCACTTTATTTTAAGAATATGAAATGTCAGAATAATAGTTATTTCAGCTTGTATTTCTTTCATCACATTCCCAGTGGGTCAGAAGTTTACATACACTCAAATAGTATTTGGTAGCATTGCGTTTAATTTGTTTAACTTGGGACAAACGTTTCAGGTAGCCTTCCACAAGCTTCCCACAATAAGTTGGGTGAATTTTGGCTCATTTCTCCTGACAGAGCTGGTGTAACTGAGTCAGGTTTGTAGGCCTCCTTGCTCACACACGCTTTTTTAGTTCTGCCCACAAATTGTCTATAGGATTGAGGTCAGGGAGTTGTGATGGCCACTCCAATACCTTGACTTTGTTGTCCTTAAGCCATTTTGCCACAACTTTGGAAGAATGCTTGGGGTCATTGTCCATTTGGAAGACCCATTTGCGACCAAGCTTTGACTGATGTCTTGAGATGTTGCTTCAATTTACCCACGTAATTTTCCTCCCTCATGATGCCATCTATTTTGTGAAGTGCACTAGTCCCTCCTGCAGCAAAGAACCCTCACAATATGATCCTGCCACCCCCGTGCTTCACGGTTGGGATGGTGTTCTTCAGCTTTGCAGCCTACCCCTTTTTCCTCCAAACATAACGATGGTCATTATGGCCAAACAGTTCTATTTTTGTTTCATCAGACTAGAGAAAATTTCACCAAGAAGTACAATCTTTGTCCCCATGTGCAGTTACAAAAGTACGATCTTTGTCTCCATGTGCAGTTGCAAACCGTAGTCTGGCTTTTGTATGGTGGTTTTGGAGCAGTGGCTTCAACCTGGCTGAGGAGCCTTTCAGGTTATGTCGATATAGGACTCGTTTTACTGTGGATATAGATACTTCTGTACCTGTTTCCTCCAGTATCTTCACAAGGTCCTTTGCTGTTCTGGGATTGATTTGCACTTTTCACACCGAAGTATGTTCATCTCTAGGAGACAGAATGCGTCTCCTTCCTGAGCGGTATGACGGCTGCTTGGTCCCATGGTGTTTATACTTGTTTACTATTGTTTGTACAGATGAACGTGGTACCTTCAGGGGTTTGGAAATTGCTCCCAAGGATGAACCAAACTTGTGGAGATTTTAAAAAAAATCTGAGGTCTTGGCTGATTTCTTTTGATTTTCCCATGATGTCAAGCAAAGAGGCACTGAGTTTGAAGGTAGGCCTTGAAATACATCCACCGGTACACCTCCAATTGACTAAAATGATGTCAATTAGCCCATCAGAAGCTTCTAAAGCCATGACATCATTTTCTGGAATTTCCCAAGCTGTTTAAAGGCACAGTCAACGTAATGTATTTAATCTTCTGACCCACTGGAATTGTGATACAGTGAATTATAAGTGAAATAATCTGTCTGTAAACAATTGTTGGAAAAATTAATAGTGTCATGCACAAAGTAGATGTCCTAACCGGCTTGCCAAAACTATAGTTTGTTAACAAGAAATTTGTGGACTCCAACTTAAGTGTATGTATACTTCCAAATTCAACTGTAGGTAACAAATAAATAGCTAGTAGACATGCTGGTAAAAATGTAGTAAAACTGATTTAAGTTTGCCTGCATTAAAGTCCCCGGCCACTAGGAGTGCCGCTTCAGGGTGAGCATTTTCTTCTTTGCTTATGACCTCATAGAGTTGTTTGAGGATGGTCTTAGTGCCAGCTTCGCTTTGTGGTGGTAAATAGATGGCTACGAATAATACAGATGAGAACTCTCTTTGTAGATAGTGTGGACAACAGCTTATCTTAAGGTTCTCTACCTCAGGCGAGCAATACCTCAAGACTTCTTTAATATTAGACATTGCACACCAGCTGTGATTGACAGAAATACACACACCCCCACCCCTCGTCTTACCAGAGGCAGCGTCTCTGTTCTGCTGGTGCATGGAAGCTCTATATTGTCTGTTTCTTCGTTCAGCCATCTTGGTGAAGATGTTACAGTTTTTATCTACCCTTTGGTAGCATAATCTTAATAGTAGGTCATCAATTTTATTTTCTAACGATTACACGTTAGCAAGAAGAATGGAAGGCATTGGGAGTTTACTCGCTTGTGTTATCACACAAGCTGAGAAAGTGAGACAAAGAGAAAGAAAGAGAACAAGAAAGACGGAGAGAGATGAGGAATCGATGGGCTGTGTTTCATGGCTATCGATCCAGTTGTACTCATTTGTAGCCTTAGTCATATTTCAGAAAACACAGTCGCTTATTATTCATCTCCACATTGATTGGCCGAAAGATGGCACCGTACTGGATGGATATTTTGTGATTCTTTTATCGTTTATTTTACCTTTTTTTCTCAATATATCTGCTATCAAGAACTTTTGAACATCAGATCGGCAGATAATTACCTCAATTCCGGCTTCGACTTCGACTCATCTTCCCTGAGCTCTTTTTGTAATTTCAACCCAATTTTTGGGCTACCCAAATGGAAACACTGACATTACAGAGGCAAGAGGGGAGATCCTGGTAATATTAAGGTGAGGGGAGATCCTGGTAAGATTAAGGCGAGGGGAGATCCTGGTAAGATTAAGGCTAGGGGAGATCCTGGTAAGATTAAGGCGAGGGGAGATCCTGGTAAAATTAAGGCGAGGGGAGATCCTGGTAAAATTAAGGCGAGGGGAGATCCTGGTAAGATTAAGGCGAGGGGAGATCCTGGTAAGGTGAAGGTTCTCTGCTTCCCCAATCAAAAGACCTGGATGAACACTGAGGTTGGTGCTAAACTAAAGGACAGGGCCATCACACACAGAGCTATTGCAAACAATCCTGAGGCTACGGCTGAGGTCAGGAACATGTATAATAAGTCCCGCTATGACCTTACCAGACTCATCAAATGACAATCTAGGAATAAGGTGGAATCATATTACACAGGCTCCGACACCCGGCGCATGTGGCAGGGGCTACAGTCCATTACGGATTAGAAAGGAAGAGCCAACCGAAAACCCAACGATGTCGCTCTACCAGACGAAATCAATGCATTTTCAGGAACGCTTTGACAATAACAACATTGAGCCGGGTGTGAGGTTCACTGCAGACCCAGAAGATTTGGAAATCTCGCTCTCCAAGGCCGACGTGAGTGAAGTCTTTAATCAGGTCAATACCCACAAGGCCGCGGGGCCCAATGGTATTTCAGGGTGCATTCTCAGAGCATGCGCAGAACAGCTGGTAGGTATATTCACGGTAATTTTCAACCTCTCCTTGTCCCAGTCTGTAATCCCCACATGTTTTATGATGACCACCATCATTCCTGTTCCCAGGAACTCTTAACATGATGACCAAACCTGCTCCAGGCGTGCGTCCATGTGTGCCATCATGCACATGTTGAGTTTGTCTATCCCCACCAGACGTGATCAGGACACGCAGGTTGAAATATCAAAATGAACTCTGAAACAACTATATTAATTTGGGGACAGGTTGAAACACACATGACACATTTATGGACATTTAGCTAGCTAGCATGTTGTTGCTAGCTAATTTGTCAAGGGATATAAACAATAGGTTGTTATTTGTTATTATTCTTGGATCTTTGTAGAACCTATTTTACACAATCATGTGTTCTCTACTCCGACAATTAATTCACAGATAAAAGCGGAAACCTTGTTTCTTTCTAGTGATCTCTCCTCCTTCAGTCTGCTTCTTCTTCTTCTGTGGACTTTATATGGCTGTTGGCAACCAACTGTAAGGTGCATTACCGCCACCAACTGGACTGGAGTGTGGACCTCAGTTCATCTTTCATCACCCACCTGGGTACAGTAATTGCTCCTAAAAACCAATGAGGAGATGGGAGAGGAGGGACTAGAACCAAGTTATGTTTTAGAGCCTGGCTATGCAGACACTCTCGAGTAGTTTGGATAAAATGTATGTGGACACCTGCTTGTTGAACATCTCATTCCAAAATCATGGGCATTAATATGGAGTTGGTCCCTCCTTTGCTGCTATAACAGCATCCACTCTTCTGGGAAGGCTAAGGGTCCTAGGCCAAACCATGAAATACAGCCTCAGACATTATTCCTCCTCCACCAAACTTTACAGCTGCCACTATGCATTGGGTTAAATAGAGTTCCCCTGACATTAACCAAACCCCGATTTGTCCCTTAGATTGCCAGTTGGCGATGCTTGAGTCATCACTCCAAAGAACGCATTTCCACTGCTCCAGAGTCTAATGGCGGCAAGCTTTACACCACTCCAGCCTACGCTTGGCATTGTGCATGGTAATCTAGGCTTGTGTGTGGCTGCTCAGCCATGGAAACCCATTTCATGAAGCTCCCGACAAACAGTTCTTGTGCTGTTGTTGCTTCCAGAGGCAGTTTGGAACTCGGTAAGTGTTGCAACCCGCCTGTCCTCGGTTGCAACACTTACCGAGTTCCAAACTGCCTCTGGAAGCAACATCAGCACAAGAACTGTGCAGTCCCGTTCTGTGAGCTTGTGTGGCCTACCACTTCACGGCTGAGCCTTTGTTGCTCCTAGACGTTTCCACTTCACAATAACAGCACTTACGGTTGACCGGGACAGCTCTAGCAGGGCAGAAATTTGACAAACTGACTTGTTGGAAAGGTGGCATCCTATGACGGTGCCACGTTGAAAGTCACGGAGCTCTTCAATACAGCCATTCTACTGCCAATGTATGTTTATGTAGATTGTATGGCTGTATGCTCAATTGTATACAGCTGTCAGCAACGGTGTGGCTGAAATTTCTGAATCCACTCATTTGAAGGGGTGGCCACATACTTTTGTGTATATATAGTGTATGTAAATGTATTTTGCAATGCTCAATCACACAACCCGGGTGGTATGGTCAGCATGTATGGCTTCATATCACAGTGACCACCACACTGTAGCACTCACATCTGTGGTAATCATTAAGTGCTTTGAGAGGCTGATTATGGCATGCCTATATCTCCATGCCATAAGACTACTAAATGGCTAACAAAATGGTTACAGGACTATCTGAGTTGACCTTTGTATTTTATTGTTATTTTTTCACTGTCTCTAGGCACACTTACAGGGCCCTTCACATTATGCACACTGACACTCCAACACACAAACACTCCATCACATCACTTTATCACACACACATATGCACATAAATGTATACTAACTCTACACACACCCACTCACATACAATCATCAGATACGCTGCTAGTACTCTGTTTTTCATATCCTGATGCCTAGTCACCTTACCCCTGTGCATATCTACCTCTATCGATCCAGTATTCCTGCACATTATATATATATGGTACTGGAACTGACCCTGTATATAGTATGCCCACTTACTTTGTGTTGTTCTTATTTTTATATCTTGTGTGTTTTTGTTCTACCTTGTTATTTTTATTATTACATTGTTATTGATTACTGCATTGTTGAGGTTAGAGCTAGCAAGAAAGGCATTTCACTGTACTTGTGTTTGTGACATTGAAACTTAGCCTCTCGTTTGTAAATAACATTGTCATTGGTCCAGCGTCGCTGCTGGTTAATTACTCAGGATGCTCCCTGACGGCTTGGCCACGCTCTGATCAAACTCAGCACATTGTGTGTGTGTGTGTGTGTGTGTGTGTGTGTGTGTGTGTGTGTGTGTGTGTGTGTGTGTGTGTGTGTGTGTGTGTGTGTGTGTGTGTGTGTGTGTGTGTGTGTGTGTGTGTGTGTGTGTGCGAAGCAGTACTTACTTCCCATGCCAGCTTCTCTGAGCCCTAGTGCTGAATACTTAACAGAAATTTGTTAGTTATTTTCCGTTTTTTAAACATCTAATTGACTGATAAATCTCTACAGATAAATCAGATCAAGCCCGAACTGTGCGATGTAGTAAGGAGTTGTAGTTTCCAACAGGCCAATACTCTACATAATTTAGCGCAGAAAACATAGTAATTAACTACAATTACCATAATCCAAAGCACACCTATTTGTCCATTCTGAGACCGAGACAAGAGGCAGAAGAACGCGCGATCGAGAGGGATAGAGAGCAGTTGCTTCGTGAGGTATCTCTACCTGAAAATACATGGTCGAAGATTGATAATTGGTATTCAGCAGCCATAAAAGTATGCCTTCTTTACTTTCAAGAATGACTAAAATAGTGATTTTGTCAGACAGCATAGGCAGTAGCTCTATATAGGCGTAAAACAAATGTAACATACACAATAACTGAAATAGTGTATTAAAGTAAAGTAATGTGAATAAATTATGGTAAATTAGTGATAAGCAATAATGAGCAGTCACTACTATCATGGAAATCATTCAAATCACATAATGCATAGTGCATTTAATGTAAAAATATTTTATAAAAACCCGAAATCGAAAACCGTGATTATTTTGTAATACTTCAAAAAGCTGTAATCGCTCAGCACTACTGAGCCCTCAAATGGAATTATAATGAGGAGGGACAAAAGATAGAGGGAGGAGAGTGGTGTCAGAGAGAGAGAGAGAGAGAGACTTTATAAAAGTTTAACACCATCCAGTAAAAGTCTGACATCTCAGTTGTCTTTTCTGGCACGATCTAGGCATCTCTCTCTCTCTCTTTTTGGAACAGACATACACCTCCCTATTTCCCCAACCCCCCTGCTGCCTTCCTTCACTTAGGGAATCCTGTTTTAAAAGACAAATGCTGCATTTCTTCACTTAGGGAATCCTGTTTTAAAAGACAAATGCTGCCTTTCTTCACTTAGGGAATCCTGTTTTAAAAGACAAATGCTGCCTTTCTTCACTTAGGGAATCCTGTTTTAAAAGACAAATGCTGCCTTTCTTCACTTAGGGAATCCTGTTTTAAAAGACAAATGCTGCATTTCATAGAGCAGAGTTGGACAAATGGGCACGGCGCCAGTCTATATCTAATCTTTTCCCTATTCTTCTTTTCCCTTCAGTGGAGAACAGACGAGAGCGAAATGTCACGGCTGTCCGAGTGTAGAGGAACAGAGGTGGGTGGCCAAATGCCAAACGCTTCTCTGTCACAGCCTGGACCCTTCTACTGTACTGTAGAGGGATGAGAGAGGGAGATAGAGAGGGAAAGACAGATGAAGGCAATGAGAGAGAGAGATACAGTAAAAGAGACATAAAAAGAGCGAGTTGATACCAAAAAAAGACAGCAACACTGAGGCCCAGAGAGGCACAACGAAGTGAAGACACTTCAATCCACAAGATGGGAATAGAGAGTGTCTGATTGTATAGGGATCACTGTCTTGGGATCATTTCATCTCACATCTCCTCATCCCCTTCTCCCATCTCACAGTAAAGCAATCTTCCCCTTACACCAGTGGTATTCAAAGTTTGGGGTCACGACCCGGATGTCAATGGCGTGCGTACTGGGAGTGGAGTCAGGTGCAAGAGAGCAGAGAGTTGTGAACAGGTGCACACTTTATTGAGGCAGGAGAAACCAACAGACGGACGCACTGTGTCAAAACCTCCAGCCAATGCAAAAGTGCAAACGCGCAAACAGTCACAATAATATAGTATACACAATAACATACCCCGTGAAATAAAACACAGAATAAATACCAGTAAAGCGCTTCAACATAGACACATAACACAAAACAATCTCACACAAAGACATGAAGGGGAACAGAGGAATACATACATGTAGTGTGATTGGGGAATGAAAACCAGGTGTGCAGGGAACAAGACAAAACAAATGGATAAATGAAAAATGGAGCGGCGATGGCTAGAAAGCCGGTGACGTCGACCGCCAAACGCCGCCCGAACAAGGAGAGGGCCGACTTCGGCGGAAGTCGTGACACCGGAACTACAGTGGGCTTGCCAAAATGTTAAATTTACCATGCCTTCAGAAAGTATTCACACCCCTTGACTTTTTCCACATTTTGTTGTAATTTACAACTTGAATTTAAAATGGATTAAATTTAGATTTTCTGTCACTGGCCTACACACAATACCCCATAATGTCAAAGTGGAATTACGTTTTTTCTAAATATTTATAAATTAATACACAATGAAACGCTGAAATATCTTGAGTCAATGGCAAGTTCAGCAGTAAAAATGTGTCACATAATAAGTTCAAATCAAATCAAATCAAATTTATTTATATAGCCCTTCGTACATCAGCTGATATCTCAAAGTGCTGTACAGAAACCCAGCCTAAAACCCCAAACAGCAAACAATGCAGGTGTAAAAGCACGGAGTTGCATGGACTCACTCCGTTTGTAATAATACTGCTTAACGATTATAAACATACCCATAACATGATGCAGCTACCACTATGCTTAAAAATATGGAAAGTGGTACTCAGTAACGTATTGGATTGGATTTTCTCCAAACATAACACTTTGTATTCAGGACAAAAAGGTAATTGCCTGACCACATTTTTTGCAGAATTACTTTATTGCCTTGTTGCAAACAGGATGCATGTTTTGGAATATGTTATATTATGTACAGGCTTCCTTCTTTTCACTTTGTAATTTAGGTAAGTATTGTGGACTAACTACAATGTTGTTGATCCATCCTCAGTTTGCCCCTATCAAAGCCATTAAACTCTAACTGTTATAAAGCCACCATTGGCCTCAAGGGTAAATGTTCCTTCCTCCCCGGTAACTTTATCTTTGTAGTGACTGAGTGTATTGATACACCATCCAAAGTGTAATTAATAACTTTACCATGCTCAAAGGGATATTCAATGTCTTCTAATTCATTTTTACCCATCTACTAATAGGTGCCCTTCCTTGCAAGGCATTGGAAAACCTCCCTGGTCTTTATGGTTGAATCTGTAGTTGAAATTCACTGCTCGACTGAGGGACCTTACAGATAATTGCATGTGTGGGGTACAGAGATGAGGTACACCACCGGTCCAAAGTTTTAGAACACCTACTCATTCAAGGGTTTTTCTTTATTTTGACTATTTTCTACATTGTAGAATAATAGTGAAGACATCAACACTATGAAATAACACATGGAGTATTGAACTAACCCAAAAAGTGTTACACAAATCAAAATATATTTTATATTTGAGATTCTTCAAATAGCCACCCTTTGCCTTGATGACAGCTTTGCACACTCTTGGCATTCTCTCAACCAGCATCATGAGGTAGTCACCTGAAATGCATTTCAATTAACAGGTGTGCCTGTTAAATAAAGAAAAACTCTTGAATGAGTAGGTGTTCTAAAACTTTGGACCGGTAGTGTAGTCATTCAAAAATCATGTTCAGGACGGGTGTTTTCCAGGATTAAAAAAAAATGGAATCGAGCTAAGCACAGTCAAATTCCTAGAGGAAAACCTAGTTCAGTCTGCTTTCCACCAGACAGGGAGATTAATTCACTTTTCAGCAGGACAACAACCTAAAACACAAGGCCAAATCTACACTGGAGTTGCTTACCAAGAAGACAGTGAATGTTCCTGAGTGACGAGTAACATTTTTTTCTTAAATCTACTTGAAAATCTATGGCAAGACCTGAAAATGGTTGTCTAGCAATGATCAACAACCAATTTGACTGAGCTTGAAGATAATAATTGGCAAATGTTGCACAATCCAGGTATGGAATGTTCTTAGAGACCCAGAAAGACTCAAAACTGAAATTGCTGGCAAAGGTGCTTCGATAAAGTATTGACTCACGGGTGTGAATATTTATGTAAATGAGTTATTTCGGTATTTCATTTTCAATACATTTGCTAAAATGTCTACAAACATGTTTTCTCTTTGTCATCATGCGGTATTGTGTGTAGATGGGTGATAAAAATAATGTATTTAATCCTTTTTGATTTCAAGCTGTAACACAATAAAATTTAGAATAAATCAAAGAGTTAAGAATACTTTCTGAAGGCCCTGTACATATATACAGTTGAAGTCGGAAGTTTACTTAGGTTGGAGTCATTGAAACCCGTTTCTCAGCCACTTCACAAATTTCTTGTTAACAAACTATAGTTTGGGCAAGTCGGTTAGGACATCTACTTTGTGCATGACACAAGTCATTTTTCCAACAATTGTTTACAGACAGATTATCACAATTCCAGTGGGTCAGATGTTTACATACACTAAGTTGACTGTGCCTTTAAACTGCTTGGAAAATTCCAGAAAATTCTGTCATGGCTTTAGAAGCTTCTGATAGGCTAATTGACATTATTTGAGTCAAATGGAGGTGTACCTATGGATGTATTTCAAGGCCTACCTTCAAACTCAGTGCCGCTTTGCTTGACATCGTGGGAAAATCAATTGAAATCCAAGAAGCCAAGAAGTCAGAAAAAAATTGGAGACATCCAGAAGTCTGGTTCATCCTTGGGAGCAATATCCAAATGCCTGAAGGTCTCCTAGAGATGAATGTACTTTGTGTGAAAAGTGCAAATCAATCCCAGAACAATAGCAAAGGAACTTGTGAAGATGCAGGTACAAATCCACAGTAAAACGAGTCCTATATCGACATAACCTGAAAGGCTGCTCAGCAAGGAAGAAGCCACTGCTCCAAAACTGCCATAAAAAAGCCAGACTACGGTTTGCAACTGCACATGGGGACAAAGATCATACTTTTTGGTGAAATGTCCTCTGGTCTCATGAAACAAAAATAGAACTGTTTGGTCATAATGACCATCGTTATGTTTGGAGGAAAAAGGGGGAGGCTGCAAAGCCGAAGAACACCATCCCAACCGTGAAGCACGGGGGTGGCAGAATCATGTTGTGAGGGTTCTTTGCTGCAGGAGGGACTAGTGCACTTCACAAAATAGATGGCATCATGAGGGAGGAAAATTATCCGCATATATTGAAGCAACATCTCAAGACATTAGTCAGGATGTTAAAGCTTGGTCGCAAATGGGTCTTCCAAATGGACAATGACCCCAAGCATACTTCCAAAGTTGTGGCAAAATGGGTTAAGGACAACAAAGTCAAGGTATTGGAGTGGCCATCACAACTCCCTGACCTCAATACTATAGAAAATGTGTGGGCAGAACTGAAAAAGAGTGTGTGAGCAAGGAGGCCTACAAACCTGACTCAGTTACACCAGCTCTGTCCGGAGGAATGGGTCAAAATTCACCCAACTTATTGTGGGAAGCATAGAGAAGACTACCCGAAACGTTTGACCCAAGTTAAACAATTTAAAGGCAATGCTACCAAATACTAATTGAGTGTACTTAAACTTCTGACCAACTGGGAATGTGATTAAATAAATAAAAGCTGAAATAAATCATTCTCTATACTATTAGTTTGACATTTCACATTCTTAAAATAAAGTGGTGATCCTAACTGACCTAAGACAGGGAATTTTTACTCTGATTAAATGTCAGGAATTGTGAAAAACAGAGTTTTACTGTATATATACATATATTGTTGTTTTTACCAACATTTTTTTTACACATTTATTTTGAAGGTCATTTGTTGATTTAAAAATGTAATTGTACAGATGTTAAGGTTGTGTCAAAAGATTTGGGGTGGGCTGCTGTCACAAGAAAAAGTGGCGTCCCCAGAAGATCTGGCGTAAAAAAATTGGGTCACTGCTGAAAATGTTTGAATACCGCTGCCCTTCGCCACATAGTACATTACTGACCCACCCCAACCAGTGTAATGGCAATGGGATTCAAGACAGTGGGCCAGATCAAACAAATACAGGATGCTCTCCAAAAGCAACACTATTGCTTCTATAGTGCACTACTGATCAGCCCTGGTCAAAAGTAGTGCACTATATAGGGAATAGCGTGCCTTTTGTGACATACGCACAGTGTAGGGAAGAAAGACACTTCAAAGGAGATCTAATACGATGTCTGTTCAGCTCTCCTCACCTGAGACATGTGCTCTCTAACCCCACAGAGTCACTGTGTTGGGTGTGTTTTTTATATTGTAGCTCAACCTTTTCTTACTGCTATGAGATCAGCTCTGGTCAGCTTTCAACTCTCTCTCCCATCTGATTCACTTAACATGCCATCAAAATCCTGATTTAGATCATACAGGTTGTGTATTGGTCAGAGAGCCACTGAGATATAACAGTTATCTAGTGGTGGATGGTGGGTGGAGATATAGGAGGAACATTTCATTGTAGTGGCTACAATGGAATAAAGAAATGGTATGTGTTTGATACCTTTCCATTCAGTCCAATAGCCACCACTGCAGTACCCCCAAAAGCTTTACAGGCTCCATTCCCCCCCTGACTGTAGATCTGGTTGGGATCTGATTGGCTTCCAAGGCTGTTTCTGTAGTTGTGATTCGAGTTGTTGCTTTCTTGTGGAGGTGTTGGCACACAAGCTGAGAAAGTGAGACAGAGAGAAAGAAAGAGAACAATGAAGACATAGAGCGAGATGAGGAATCAATGGCAATGTGAGAGTTGCGATAGAAAGGTGTGTGGGGAAAACAATGGGCTGTGTTTCATCGATCCAGTTGTACTCATCTGTAGCCTGAGTCGAATTTCCAGAAAACACAGTCGCTTATTATTCATCTCCACATTGATTGGCCTCTCATTTGTAAATATAATTATCATTGGTCCAGCCAGCGTCGCTGCTGGTTAATTACCCAGGATGCTCCCTGGCGGCTTGCCCACACTTAGATTTGACGCAGCGCATTGATCTGTGTGTGTGCATGTGTGTGCACTCATGCGCATGTGCTATGAGGAAGCAGTACTTTCTTTGCCAGCTTCTCTAAGCCCCCTAATGAAATTATAATAAGGAAGGAGGGATGGAGGAGAGGAGGGGTGGGGGGGAATGGCGTCAGTGCCAACTTTATGACAACAGCAGGAGATGCAGCACACCATCACTGTCAGTTGGCGCCTCTGTGGTGACTCAGCATGATCAGAGACTCTTCTGGGTGTGTGTGCGTGTGAGTGTATGAGAAAATTGAGAGAACAAATGTCAAGGGACTCTCACTCCCATAATACCTCAATACCAGTCACTGAATATACTAAATATCTTTTGAGGGATTACTGAAGTTGTTGTTGGTGCGATTTGGTTGACTAAGCTCAGTGAAATAAAATATAACAACCCATGTGAGAACAGCTGACATCTGGAAATGAATGAATTGCTAAACACCAAATTAAACTCTAAATGCAAAACGAATGGTGAAGGAGGGTGTGAGGGGGTGTGGGGGTGCACAAGTGCCTGTTTTAATGTGTGAGGGCATCACAGTATTTTTCAGTCTTTGATTTTACCACACCGCTCCCTTTATTGACCCCAACGACATGCTTTGAAAGAATGGGGATGAAATTGGCTTAATCTCTGGCAGGAACAGTACTGGGCCCATATTCATAAAGCATCTCAGAGTAGAAGTGCCCATCTAGGATCAGGTCCCCCTGTCCATATAATCTTATGCATTATGTTCTAAAAGGCTAAACTGATCCTAGATCAGCGCTCCTTCTCAAATAAAATAAAATGTTATTTGTCACGTACACATGGTTAGCAGATGTTATTGCGAGTGTAGCGAAATGCTTGTGCTTCTAGTTCTGACAGTGCAGCAATATCAACAAGTAATCGAACAATTCCACAACAACTACCTAATACATACAAATAGTAAAGGGATGGAATAAGAATATGTACATAATTTCAGGTTTGAAGGTAAGACCCAGGTGCAGACAATGTGGAAGTAACAAAGGTTTATTCAATGGAACACGGGCATGTAAAGGTACAGGATGGCAGGCAGGCTCAGGGTCAGGCAGAAGTTCATAAACAAGATCAGAGTTCTGAAGGTACAGGATGGCAGACAGGCTCAGGGTCAGGTTAAGCAGGAAGGTCAAAACTGGGAAAACTAGGAAACAGGCACTATAGACAGGACAGGAGCAAGGGGGAAACCGCTGCTCAGTCTGAATGAACAAAACAAACTGGCAACAGACAAACAGAGAACACAGGTATAAATACACAGGGGATAAATGGGAAGATGGGCGACACCTGGAGGGGGGTGGAGACAAACACAAAGGCAGGTGAAACAGATCAGGGTGTGACACATACATATATGGATGAGCAGTGACCAAGCGGCATAGGCAAGATTCAATACATGGTATAAAATACAGTATGTGGGAGTAATGCAAATATGTAAACATCATTATTAAAGTGGCATTTATAAAGTGACTAGTGATCCATTTATTAGAGTTGCCAATTCTTTCAAGTCTGTATGTAGGCAGCAGCCTCTCTGTGTTAGTGATACATTTAATGAATACAGGCCCTGGTCTTGTTGCAGCTAGCTAACTTTATAAAGGTCAGTGTTAGCCATCCCTGAAAGGCCAGTCTGTCTGGTCTCTGTTTAATGTAGTCTGTCACTAGCTGCTGCATATGTGATTTATCTATACAGTTCACAGTGCTATATCAGTTAACACATAATAATATTGTAGATGATCAGAGGTCAGCCTAGTGATCCATATTGCTAAGGTCCGAGGTAAGATACTGTAAGAGTCCACAAGGGGAGTGCAGAAAGACCTAGGGTTATGGTTATGGAGGCCTACAGATGGAGATACACATCCATAGACAGAGTTGTCTGCATTAGCGTCTAGAAGCCCTCTCAATAGAGGGAGTACCTCTCAGTCTTACCAGGAGTAAGAAATACCTCTGACCCTGTGACCTCACATCTAAACAGGATCTACCTCCCACTGGAACTCAGCACGGATCAATCTACCAATCTAACCTCAACTGTGTTTGTTACTTTCACTCTCGTCTGTACTCTACCTCATCTCTACCTCTCTGGCCCCTACTGTGTGACCTCTCACTTATGTACTGTGACCCAGTGTCTGCCCATGCCCATGCCAATCCGCCCACCATTCCTTCCTCTCTGTGCCCTCCCCGCACCCCAGGTGGGCGACCAGATCCTGGAGGTGAACGGGTGCAGCTTCCTGGGTATCCCCCACGACGAGGCGGTGCGCGTGCTCAAGTCATCGCGCCACCTGATAATGACTGTGAAGGACGTGGGGCGCTTGCCACATGCCAGGACAGTAGTGGGGGAGACCAAGTGGATTGCCAGCTCCCAAATCGCTGAGAGCTCCGCCAGCGGCAGTGTGGCTGGGTAAGAGAGAGAGAGGGGTGGGAGAGGGAAGGGGTGGGTTGAGGATGAGGGAGGGGTGAGAGATGGTGAGGGAGGGGTGGGAGATGGTGATGGTGTTTAAAAGTAAAGCTCGCTAATTGAATTTGCGCCTGATTTAATGTGTCATTTCAAGAGGGCATCTTTGATTTTACCACACCTCTCCCTTTACTGACCCCAACGACATGCTTTGAATCAGTAATTATGTTGTTGGCTGCTTAGATTGCTACGAGAAGCTAGAATTACTCTCATAAAGACAGAGATATTGGCCTTCTCCCCATTGTGAGGATAGATACTTCTTCATCTGTTCTGTCTGCTCTGTAGATGTAATCTGTATGCATGTGTGCAGTTGAATAGATGAATGACCCACATACAAGGCTTCCATACATTTCCATTTCAAATGCTTTTCCAGGCGTGC
This sequence comes from Oncorhynchus nerka, assembly GCF_034236695.1. Taxonomy (NCBI): domain Eukaryota; kingdom Metazoa; phylum Chordata; class Actinopteri; order Salmoniformes; family Salmonidae; genus Oncorhynchus; species Oncorhynchus nerka. Next base: position 29,840,472 of record NC_088399.1, read on the forward strand.
CAGTTTATTTAGTGTCACTCCGGGGCAATGAGATATGTGAGTGTGGTGTTCTGCTCCAGCTCAGTGTCATTAGCTGTAATGCAGTACGCCTGATTAAGAGAGCTTTGGAGAGCTGGTCACACACCACAGAGAGAAAAAAATAACTGCAAGGTAGCTGTTTTTATACCAGGACAGTACATCACTCTAATATCTGGCGGTCTGCCTGCTTGTGTGTGTGTGTGTGTCCACATATTGCCAGAGCGGAGAGGTAATGACAACATGCTACCAGTGATACGTGTGTGTCTGGAGGGAGCTGTCATGAGGACAGTGTAATAATGTGTTCTGTTTATCTGTTATCCTGCAGCTTGTCCATGGACCAAGGAGCATCAGGAAGGGTAAGGCCAACCTCCACACAGAGATCTGTCTATGACATCATCAGTCTTATACGTGTGTCCCTGGCCTGCCAGTGGACATGTTTAACTATTCTTATGGTGACCAGAAGTCCCCACAAGAATAGTAAATGAACAACAATTTGACCAACTGGGGACATTTTGTTAGTCCCCACAAGGTAAAATGCTATTTCGAGGTGGTTTAGGGTTAAAGTTAGTGTTAGAATTACATTAAGTGTCAGGGTTAAGAGCTAGGGTTAGTTTTAGGGTTTGGGTTCAGGTTATTTAACTTTTATTTAACTAGTTAAGAACAAATTCTTATTTACAATGATGGCCTACCCCTGCCAAACCCTCCCCTAACCCGGACGACGCTGGGCCAATTGTGTGCCACCCTATGGGACTCCCGATCACGGCCGGTTGTGATACAGCCTGGGATCGAACCTGTGTCTGTAGGGACGCCTCTAGCACTGTGATGCAATGTCTTAGACCGCTGCGCTACTTGGGATCCCTAACAGGTTAGCGTATGGGTTAAGGTTAGTGTAAGAGTATGGGTTAGGGTTAGGTTTAGGGTTAGGGAAAATAGGATTTTAAATGGGACTGAATTGTGTGTCCCCACAAGGTTAGCTGTAAAAGACTGTGTGTGTATGTTTCTATTTGCATTTGTATGTGCTGTGATCATATCTGCTCTCTCCAACTCTCTCGTCATCTGTATCCACATCTGTGACAGCGCTGCATCATGCCAGCATGTAGAGAAGCAGAGGGACGCTGGCATTTCGTCCATGTCATGTGGTCGCCACCGGTGTTATTGGGTGTGAGGGCATCAGCAGGGCGAGAGGCCAGGCTTAGGTCAGGCTGGGAGAACCCCCAGAACAAAATACTGTCCCACAGGACTCATGCTGTTTGGTTTGCTGTTATTGACAATTACAGAGAACTTGGCCTGAGGAGATGGAGCTGAACTTTACATAGCTCTGGTGCAAGGCCTTAACTGCATCTTGTGGATACTTGTCAACGTCAGTAAACCACACACAATGCCCTGGACCTGAGCTAAACTTTACAGGAACATGCAGAGATTGTACTTTTACTTGTAATATAAACTCATATTTAAGCAATAAGGCCTGGGGGGGTGCGGTACATTGGTCAATATACGATGGCTAACGACTGTTCTTAGACACAACGCAAAGCGGAGTACAGCCTAGATACAGTACATCCATTAGCCGTGATATATTAGCCTTAGATCACAAACCCCTGAGGTGCCTTATTTCCATTATAAACTGGTGTTTAACACTAATAGAACAGTAAACAAGCATTTTTGCATCATACCTGTGTTAAATGTAAGCAATAAGGCCTGGGGGTGTGGTATATGGCCAACATACCACGGCTAAGGGCTGTTCTTAAGCACGATGCAACGCGGAGTTTTTCTTGTTATTTTTTCTTGTTATTTTTTGTTGTTGTATATATTTAAATTTATTTAAATATCTTTTCCCATTTTTAAATTAAATATACCTTCCGGCAACCCGCCTCACCCAATGTGATAAGGATCTGCTATTTTTAGACCTTATAGCTAGAACCCCTATCAGAAGCTAGCTATCAGCAGCTAACCAGCTAATTAGCTACTAGCTATTTCGTCATTGTTAGCCACTGCTAGCGGCCTTTACCTTTAGCTCAGACACCAGCCTCTTTTAGCCTGGATAATACCTGCCAGTCTGCACAGCACGATATCAACCCTGAGCATATCGGAATGCTTTTCTCCACTACATCACCGGATTCCTGCCGTAAGCTCTGGACCATTACTCCGGATCATCGCAGCGAGCTAGCTGCTACCGAGTGGCCCAGCCTCGAAGCTAGCCTTGAGCCAGGCCCATCTCCCGGCTTGCTCAGTGGACCCTATGATCACTTAGCAACACAGCTGATGCCTCCCGGACTATTCCCTAACACGACTAGAAGCCACTACATCACCGGATTCCTGCCATAAGCTCTGGACCTTTGCACCCGACGCACTGGAGTGGCTATAGTGACTAACGCCCTTGTCCCGAAGCTAGCACCAGTTAGCCTCAAGCCAGGCGCATATCCCTGCTAGCAAACAAACTTACGCCAGCTACAACACCTCTTTTGCCTGGACCCTTTGTCGACATGGAGCCCCGCCGATCCATCACGACTGGTCTGCCGACGGTGACACCCTTGTCCCAAAGCTAGCACCAGTTAGCCTCAAGCCAGGCGCATCTCCCAGCTAGCGTAGTAACGACTATCTAACGGCTTCCCTGTTTCACCTATTGCTGTTCACTCGACCCTATGATCACTTTGCTACATAGCTGATGCCTGCTGCACTGTTCATTAATCACAATACTCAATTTTGTTTATTTTGTTTATCTGTCAGCCCCAGCCTTGAACTCAGGCCCTGTGTGTAGTTAACTGACCCTTTCTGCCCATTCATCGCCTTTTTACCTGTTGTTGTTGTCTTAGCTGTTTAGCTGTTGTTGTCGACCCATTGTTGTCTTAGCTAGCTCTCCCAATCAACACCTGTGATTGCTTTCTGCCTCACTTAATGTCTCTCTCTAATGTCGAAATGCCTTGTATACTGTTGTTTAGGGTAGTTATCATTGTTTTATTTGACTGCGGAGCCCCTAGTCCCAACAAAACATGCCTTAGATAGTTATTTTGTCCCACCTCCCACACATGCGGTGTCCTCGCCTAGCATAACTAGTGCCTCCAGAGATGCAACCTCTCTTATCGTCACTCAATGCCTAGGTTTACCTCCACTGTACCTGCACCCTACCATACCCATTGTCTGTACATTATGACCCAAATCTATCCTACCACGCACAGAAATCTGCTCCTTTTATTCTCTGTTCCCAACGCACTAGATGACCAGTTCTGATAGTCTTTAGCCGTACCCTCATCCTATTCCTCCTCTGTGCATCGGGTGATGTAGAGGTTAACCCAGGCCCTGTGTGTCCCCAGGCGCTCTCATTTGTTGACTTCTGCAACTGTAAAAGCCTTGGTTTCATGCATGTTAACATCAGAAGCCTCCTCCCTAAGTTTGTTTTACTCACTGCTTTAGCACACTCCACCAACCCTGATGTCCTTACAGTGTCTGAATCCTGTTTTAGGAAGGCAACCAAAAAATCTGAAATTTCCATCCCCAACTACAACATTTTCCGTCAAGATATAACTGCCAAAGGGGGAGGAGTTGCAATCTACTGCAGAGATAGCCTGCAAAGTTCTGTCATACTTCCTAGGTCTATCCCCACACAGTTCGAGCTTCTAATTTTAAAAATGAATCTCTCCAGAAATAAGTCTCTCTCTGTTGCCACCTCTTACAGACCCCCCTCAGCCCCCAGCTGTGGCCTGGACACCATATGCGAATTGATTGCCCCCCATCTATCTTCAGAGTTTGTTCTGTTAGGTGACCTAAACTGGGATATGCTTAACACCCTGGCCGTCCTACAATCTAAACTAGATGCCCTCAATCTCACACAAATGATCAAGGAACCCACCAGGTACAACCCTAAATCCGTAAACATGGGCACCCTCATAGATATTATCCTGACCAACTTGCCCTCCAAATACACCTCTGCTCTTTTCAATCAGGATCTCAGCAATCACTGCCTCATTGCCTGCATCCGTTATGGGTCTGCGGTCAAATGACCACCCCTCATCACTGTCAAACACTCCCTAATACACTTCTGCAAGCAGACCTTTCTATTTGACCTGGCCCGGGTATCCTGGAAGGATATTGACCTCATCCCGTCAGTAGAGGATGCCTGGTTGTTCTTTAAAAGTAATTTCCTCACCATATTAAATAAGCATGCCCCTTTCAAAAAGAACTAAGAACAGATATAGCCCTTGGTTGACTCCAGACCTGACTGCCCTCGACCAGCACAAAAACATCCTGTGGCGTACTGCACTAGCATCGAATAGTCCCTGTGATATGCGACTTTTCAGGGAAGTCAGGAACCAATACACACTGCTAGTTTGTAAAGAAAAGGCTAGCTTTTTCAAACAGACATTTGCATCTGGTTGCTCTAACTCCAAAAAGTTCTGGGACACTGTAAAGCCCATGAAGAATAAGAGCAGCACCTCCCAGCTGCCCACTGCACTGAGGCTAGGAAACACTGTCACCACCGATAAATCCACGATAATCGAGAATTTCAATAAGCATTTCTCAACGGCTGGCCATGCTTTCCTCCTGGCTACCCCAACCCTGACCAACAGCTCTGCACCCCCCGCAGCTACTTGCCGAAGCCTCCCCAGCTTCTCCTTCACCCAAATCCAGATAGCTGATGTTCTGAAAGAGCTGCAAAACCTGGACCCGTACAAATTAGCTGGGCTAGATAATCTGGACCCTCTCTTTCTAAAACTATCCGTTGTTGCAACCCCTATAACTCATCTGTTCAACCTCTCTTTCGTATGGTCCGAGATTCCTAAAGATTGGAAAGCTGCCGCGGTCATCCCCCCTCTTCAAAGGGGGTGACACTCTAGACCCAAACTGTTACAGACCTATATCCATCCTGCTCTGCCTTTCTAAAGTCTTTGAATGCCAAGATAACAAAGATCACTGACCATTTCGAATCCCACCGTTCCTTCTCCGCTGTGCAATCCGGCTTCCGAGCTGGTAACGGGTGCACCTCAGCCATCCCCAAGGTACTAAACGGTATCATAACCATCATCGATAAAAGACAGCACTGTGCAGCCGTCTTCATCGATCTGGCCAAGGCTTCTGACTCTGTTTATCACCGTATTCTTATCGGCAGGCCTCAACAACTTTGATTTCTGAAATGACTGAAATAACTGCCTTGCCTGAGGTCTGCCTTGTCCAGACCTCTGGCAGTCTCTATGGGGGTACCACAGGGTTCAATTCTCGGGCAGACTATTTTCTTTGTATATCTCAATGATGTCGCTCTTGCTGCAGGTGATTCCTTGATCCACCTCTATGCAGACAATACCATTCTGTATACATCTGGCCCTTCTTTTGACACTGTGTTAACAAACCCCCAAACGAGCTTCAATGCCATACAACACTCCTTCCATGACCTCCAACTGCTCTTAAATGCTTGTAAAACTAAATGCATGCTCTTCACCCGATCGCTGCCCGCACCCGCCCACCCAACTAGCATCACTACTCTGGACGGTTCTGACTTAGAATATGTGAACAATTACAAATACCTAGGTGTCTGGCTAGACTGTAACCTGTCCTGGCAGACTCATATTAAGCATCTCCAATCCAAAATTAAATATAGAATCGGCTTCCTATTGCGCAACAAAACCTCCTTCACTCACGCTGCCAAACATACCCTCGTAAAACTGACTATCCTACTGATCCTCGACTTCGGCGATGTCATTTACAAAATAGCCTCCAACACTCTACTCAGCAAACTGGAGCAGTTTTACTTATTTTATCTTTATTTAACTAGGCAAGTCAGTTAAAGAACAAATTCTTATTTTCAATGACGGCCTAGGAACAGTGGGTTAACTGCCTGTTCAGGGGCAGAACGACAGATTTGTACCTTGTCAGCTCGGGGATTTGTACTTGCAAGCTTCCGGTTACTAGTCCAACGCTCTAACCACTAGGCTACCCTGCCACCCTAGTGCCATCCGTTTTGATCACAGTGCCATCCGTTTTGTCACCAAAGCCCCATATACCACCCACCACTGCGACCTGTATGCTCTCGTCGGCTGGCCCTTGCTACATATTCGTCGCCAAACCCACTGGCTCCAGGTCATCTATAAGTCTTTGCTAGGTAAAGCTCCGCCTTATCTCAGCTCACTGGTCAGCATAGCAACACCCACCGTAGCACGCGCTCCAGCAGGTATATCTCACTGGTCATCCCCAGAGCCAACACCTCCTTTCCTTCCAGTTCTCTGCTGCCAATGACTGGAACGGACTGCAAAAATCACTGAAGTTGGAGACTTATATCTTCCTCACTAACTTTAATCATCAGCTATCAGAGCAGCTTACTGATCACTCCAGCTGTACACAGCCCATCTGTAAATAGCCCATCCAACTACCTACCTCATCCCCATATTGTTTTTGTTTACTTTTTTTTGCTCTTTTGCACACCAGTATTTCTACTTGCACATCATCATCTGCACGTCTATCACCCCAGTGTTAATTTGCTAAATTGTAATTACTTTGCTACTACGGCCTATTTATTGCCTTACCCCATTTTCACACACTTATATATATATTCCTATTGTGTTATTGACTGTATGTTTGTTTATCCCACATGTAACTCTGTGTTGTTGTTTTTTGTCGCACTGCTTTGCTTTATATTTGGCCAGGTCGTAGTTTTATATGAGAACTTGTTCTCAACTGGCCTACCTGGTTAAATAAAGGTGAAATACATTTTTTTTAAACACTGCTCTTGATAGTATAACTGTTCTTTGATAAGCTTTATGTATCGGTCAGAGCTCTTGTGAGTTTTTTAAATTAGCACCCTCATGTAGACCACATTGCTTTATCTGAAGATGATGTCCCAGTATGCTTGTACTGTAGAGAGAGTATTTAGTTACAAGGTCTTCTCTCACTGATGCTCATTTTGTCTTTGGTTTTGACTTTGGCCCTGTCTTCAGTGCAGCGGAAGGTTTTTTTTAGAAGGAAAGGAGACAGGTGGAGAGTTGGGAGAGACAAAATCTGCCAAAAAGAAGGACAGCAAGGAAAGAAGAGGGGAGGAAGAGACAGGTAGAGATCACCATCGTTTACACATCTCTTGAAGTGCTGCTCCTCGCCATTGACATAGCTAGGTCGTGTCTTTGGGTCCACAGGGAGATGTAGAGGAGCGGGGCATTGGGTAGACAGGTAGAGATCACCATCGTTTACACATCTCTTGAAGTGCTGCTCCTCGCCATTGACATAGCTAGGTCGTGTCTTTGGGTCCACAGGGAGATGTAGAGGAGCGGGGCATTGGGTAGACTTCCAAAAAGGTGTTACTGTGTCTACACTGATAAAGCATGACACAATCCTTGTGTGTGCAAAGTCAGTCATCTCACTTTGTAGAGCTCTTGTACAGCTATCTTTGTAGAGAACTATGTGTCTTTAGCCCCAAATTGTGTGTGTGTGTGTCTGTGTGTGTGTCTGTGTGTGTGTCTGTGTGTGTGTCTGTGTGTGTGCCTGTGTGTGTGTGCCTGTGTGTGTGCGTGTGCGTGTGTGTGTGTGTGTGTGTGTGTGTGTGGTTTAGGGCAAGGGTACAGGTTAGGGTTAGTTAAAATAAGATTTTGAATGGGACTGAATTGTGTGTGTGTGTATATGTGTGTGCGCACGCGAGTGCTTGTGCCAGAGTGATCTTGTAGGACGAACACGTTCCTTCACAAGGTGACTTAGCGGATCAATGAGCTTTATGAGCTGCTGTGCAATCCCTTTATGTTAATATGCACAAAAAGACCCTTCCATTAAAGTGATACCCTGCATGAGCAGCCAGATACTGGGACAGGACAGTCCTTTATAATCACTTAGAAGAAGGAGAAAGGAAAATAGAGGAGAGGAGAGGAAGAGGAGAGGAGAGGAAGAGGAGAGGAGAGGAGAGGAGAGGAGAGGAGAGGAGAGGAGAGGAGAGGAGAGGAGAGGAGAGGAGAGGAGAGGAGAGGAGAGGAGAGGAGAGGAGAGGCTACTATCTCTTGAAAAAGGCATCACTGGGTGTATTTCCTTTGATTTCCTAGATCCCTATAAACAATCCAAACAAATTACTCATCAACCTGATGAGATTTTGTGAGGATTACTGAATTGGTTTATAAAACAATAATTATAAAAAATTAAAAAATGTTTTTAAATGTATCCAAATTAAACTGACATTCACAAACAGAAACAATAAAACACAGAAACAAGACACGTATACAACAATACAGAACATACAATAACATGCCCGAACTTGGCCACAATCATACAGTATACATTCTTTGAGATGGTCCACATACTGTATGGTTTACAAATTCTGTCAAATAAGTATTACATGCTTTCTGACAGGAGTGTAGTAAGTCCTATGAATTATCTTAAATTGCAGTCGTTTAGGTTGTAGGAGTAGGTGTAAGCATTTTTCACATATCTGTGACCAATGGTTCTCCTTTAGAGAAGAATTCCTTCCTTTAGATCTGTCTCCTATCTTTTCCTCATAGGTTCTGAACTATCAGGTACTTTCAATCAGCCCTTGATATAACTTGGCAATTAACTTCTTTGGCGTAGCAGCGTCTTTCAGTATTTGTTCTATGCTAGACGCCTTTGATTCATCTAGATTCTGTTGAAGCGATTGAATATGATTGAATTTCTGAGTTGTAAGAACTTAAAGAGATCGGCCTTGGATAATCCAAATCTTTCTTGTAAATGATCGAATGACAGAAGAGAGCCATCATAGTACACATGCTCAAAATTCATGCTGCCACTTTGGAACCAGGACTTGGAGGTAAGATGGGGTTATTCCAAATAGGGGTGCGATAATGGTTCTTTCCACCGCATGAATTGATGTACATTTTCCCAAATATGAATGTAATTGAGAATCAATGGATTGTCTGTTCTATAACTCAACACCTTGGACCCGAAGTAGTGAATATATTTGAGATCATAAGGTATCGTAAGATGTTACATTTCTGGCTTTGATACTCCTTGATGCACAAGGATAGTCTGCTGTCCATTGTTAAAGTGAATGCAGTTTTGCAGCCCAGTAATACATCTTCATATGAGGCAGTCTAACACCTCCAGCTTGATAGGGGAAGTGTAAAACAGTCAATTAGATTCTTGAGGTATTTCCATTCCAAATAAAGTTGGAGAGCAGGCCATTTATTTTATTACAAAGTTAGATGGAATTTAAACTGGCCTGGAATAAATACACTACATGACCAAAAGTATGTGGACACCTGCTCGTCGACATCTTATTCCAAAATCATGGGCATTAATATGGAGTTGGTCCCCTCCTTTGCTGCTGTAACAGCCTCTACTCTTCTGGGAAGGCTTTTCACTACTGTAGGTGTTGGAACATGCATGGACTTGCTTCCATTCAGCCACAAGAGCATTAGTGAGGTCGAGTACTGATGTTGGGCGATTAGGCCTGGCTTACAGTCTGCGTTTCAATTAATCTCAAAGGTGTTCGATGGGGTTGAGGTCAGGGCTCTGTGCAGACCAGTCAAGTTCATCCACAACGATCTTGACAAACCATTTCTTTATGGACTTCGCTTTGTGCATGGGGGCATTGTCATGCTGAAACAGGAAAGCCTTCCCCAAACTGTTGCCACAAAGTTGGAAGCACAGAATCGTCTAGAATGTCATTGTATGCTGTAGCATTAAGATTTCCCTTCACTAGAAATAAGGGGCCTAGCCTGAACAGTGAAAAAAAGGCCCAGACAAATATTCCTCCTTCACCAAACTTTATAGTTGGCACTATGTATTGGGGCAGGTAGCGTTTATCGGGCATCCGCCAAACCCAGATTCGGACTGCCAGCTTCACCAGCTGTCCAGAGAATGCGTTTCCACTGCTCTAGACTCCAATGTCGCCGAGCTTTACACCACTCCAGCCGAAGCTTGGTATTATGCATGGTGATCTTAAGCTTGTGTGTGGCTTCCATGGCCAAGGCACACACCTGTCTATATAAGGTCCCACAGTTGACAGTGCATGTGTCACACCCTGACCATAGTTTGCTTTGTATGTTTCTATGTTTTGTTTGGTCAGGGTGTGATCTGAGTGGGCATTCTATGTTGTGTGTCTAGTTTGTCTGTTTCTGTGTTTGGCCTGATATGGTTCTCAATCAGAGGCAGGTGTTAGTCATTGTCTCTGATTGGGAACCATATTTAGGTAGCCTGTTAGGTGTTGGGTTTTGTGGGTGAGTGTTCCTGTCTCTGTGTTTGTTTGCACCAGATAGGCTGTTTAGGTTTTTTCACGGTTATTGTTTTTGTATACTGTTCGTGTTGTCATCTTTATTAAAGATGTATACAAGTAACCACGCTGCATTTTGGTCCGCCTCTCCTTCAACTCAAGAAAACCGTTACAGCATGTCAGAGCAAAAACCAAGCCATGAGGTCGAAGGAATTGTTCTTGGAGCTCTGAGACAGGATTGTGTCGAGACACAGATCTGGGGAAGGGTACCAAAACATTTCTGCAGCATTGAAGGTCCCCAAGAACACAGTGGCCTCCATTACTCTTAAATGGAAGAAGTTTGGAACCACCAAGATGAGCAATCGGGGGAGAAGGGCACGTCTCTGAAAGTCCTTGAGTGGCCCAGCCAGAGCCCAGACCTGAACCCGATCATACATGTCTGGAGATAGCTGTGCAGTGACACTCCACATCCAACCTGACAGAGCTTGAGAGGATCTGCAGAGAAAAATGGGAGCGACTCCCCTAATACAGGTGTGTCAAGCTTGTAGCGTCATACCCAAGAAGCCTCAAGCCTGTTATAGCTGCCAGAGGTGTTTCAACAAAGTACTGAGTAAAGGGTCTGAATACTTATGTAAATGTCATATTTCAGGTTGTTTAAAAAAAAATACATTTGCAAAAATGTCTAAAAAACAGTTTTTGATTTGTCATTATGGGGTATTGTGTGTAGATTGATTAGGGGGAAAACGATTTAATCAATTTTAGGATAAGGCTGTAATGTAACAACATGTGAATAAAGTCAAGGGGTCTGAATACTTTCCTGAATGCACTGTATATCACCAGTAGTACATTTACCGTAAATTCCTATAATTTCTAATCTACAATGTTTGTTACTTTGGTTACAGTAATTTATTTTAATGCATTCAATATTATTATTCCAGTCTTCCTGTTCTCATTGTTGGAGTGGGCACATTGTTAGCAGAGTGCACAACCTATGCTACAACTTGTGAGAAACACATTTTGGTTTATTTCCTTCCATTTACGAGATTTGTCAATTTAGTCATTGTCTTTTGTTTGGAGTGCTCCTGTTAATGCTGAGTCAGGACCCGCACGCATAGAAGTAGTCCTATAGGCTACCTGGCCTGCGCAAATGTAGGCATATAAATGTGCTCACTTGGAGATCTGATAGTATTTCTGATTGGCTTAACGCACCACCACTAATGACCTGTGGAGCTTCTCAAAATAATTTTTTCTTCACCTCGAACAGCAAGGAACAAAGTCTGTTTTTACATCCATTGAGAATTACAATAGTTCCTAAATGCATTTGAAAAATCTTTCTTTTGAAGTTAACAAAAACAGGGAACTCTCCACAGAGAGAGGGAGAGAGAGGGAATGAGAGAAAGAGAATAAAAGGAGAGTTAGTAGCAATTCTGGCAAAGGAAGAGTTTCAAAAAGTCTTTAAAGTTTACCCAAGCGAGCTGCCAAGCCCCAGAGCTGGCTGTAATAGATGCAAGGCAGAATAGAGCTGCAGACTGAGAGTTGTTGGCCGAGTCAGCTGGGAAGACGCTCTTAATACACTGTGCAACAGCTTCAAAAATGTTCAATATGAACAGAGAGGAACACTCGCACAGTATCAACTGTTCTCAGCTCCCAACTCATTTCAGCTGTGAAGATACAGCCAGATGATTATATTTAACAAGACACCGCTGCTAGCCATTCTCTGTCCTTCATCTTGATTTAGTCCATCACAGCAGTCGTACTCTTTTTAATTACAGCCAAAGGCCAGAATGGGCCGATAAGCTAATTAATTATGAGTTGGTCGCACGGCAGAATGAAATAGTTTGTGACGTGACCCCACTTGCACCATGACATTGAGTAAAAATGTATGTGTTCAGCACTGGTTCAGCACAACAAACGTCTCATAGCAAAGGATCTAACATACGACTACTTTCATTTTTTAATGGTGAATGGAAGAGCTAGCCCAATCAGTGGCTATGCATAGACTCTAATTGATTTTGACAGGGCTATTATTGGCTAATAGCTTTCCCCCAAAGAAACCTTGTCTAAAGAATAACAAATAAATCTGGTTTCACAATGAGGTTATAGAGGTGGATACACATTTAAACGCTATTCTCTCCGTTTCCATCGATCGGAGAACCTCACACAATCAGTGGAGAGGAGGGCTCAATGAATTGTTCCATTTTCGTGGAATAGTGGGACAAACACAAACACACACCCACTCCCAGACCCCCCACCCCCCACCCCCACCATCCCCCAGGATTCAATAGCTGTCACAAGTCCCTGTGTGTTTAGTACCAGGATGTAAACATTGTGTGGCTCCAGGGGCTCCAGCCTCTGATGGCCCTTTCCCTCACTGCTCCTCCACAGACAGTCACACAGATACGTTGCCTCTCTAGGCAAGAGCTCATCCCTCCCCTGAAGTTGAATCTACGGCTTAATTGCTGTATGCTGGAGGTCGATTTACTTCTGTGGCAACCCAGACTCAGAGGTAGATGTAACATAGTAAAAGTACATCCTGGCCACATCATACATTTGCTACTGTATGTTAAGAATTCAATTTGCTGTGGCTAACATTATCTAGGTGGCTAATGTTAGCTAGGCTATGGGTTAGGGTTATAGGTTAAGGTTAGGGTAAAGGTTAAAGGGTTAGGGTTAAGGGAAGGGCATTTGGCCTGTAACCAAAAGGTCACTGGTTTGAATACCCAAGCCAACAAGGTGAAAACCTGCTGATGTGCCCTTGAGCAAGGCACTTAACCCTCATTTGCTCCAGGAGCGCTCTACTACTATGGCTACCCTTTCACCTCACCTGTCCAGTGTATATGACAATATCATTTGTATTTTTTGTTGCAAAGTAACTAATTAGCTAAAATGCTAAAGTTGTCCATGATGAAATTTGAATGAGCAACCTTTGGGTTGCTAGATGTTTGCGTTATATGCCTACCCATCCACCCCGACTAACCACCCTACATTTTTGCAATAAGTAACCTTCTGTCTTATGCAACCATACCAAACGTAACATATCATACTAATTTGAGCATCTCACATTTACTATGTTACGTCCAGTCTATGAGACCAGGCTGTCTGTGGTGGTCAGTGATGTGTGTAGGTGGATGAAGAGTGAGATGGGATGTGTTCCAAATAACACCTTATTCACTAAATAGTGCACTACTTTTGACCAGAGCCCTATGGCCACTGATCAAAAGTAGTGTTCTACATAAGGAATAGGGTGCCATTTGGGATGCAGAAGAGTTTGCTTCTGCATGGTTCAGCAGAGGGTCCGAGACTCTCCAGTCCAGTACATTAGCTTGGTGGTTATTGTTATGAAACTATTGTTAATTAATTTCTCCATCTGATTAAGGAGCATTGCGGTCCGGTAATGTGATTCAATCAGCAGGCAGCATGCTGTGGGAAAGATGGATGTCATTCAATCCACTAATGGCCTCCTAACAGCTCAAATGCCTAGTGTTATGAATGTGATAACTGCCTAGCTCTAGCTGTAGACTGTCAGCCGTAATAAAAAAATAATATCATTTTCAGAGGCTTTTACTGTACATCAACTGTTTCGGCTTCTCGTCGACATTTGGTGAAATTGGAAAAGGTGGAAACATATAGTGTGGTTTAACGAGGCTAGACTAAGGAATATGTTTCCCTGGGCCTGATGCCATTCCACTACATACGTGTCTGCTGGGTCCCACTCTCTGTAGGGATGGGTTTAATACCTGGATATAGGTCTTCCAAGGTCACTCACAACCAATCTTGCTCACCTCATCTTTCTTACTCTGGTGAAATCACTCCACTACTCTTCCTCCTCATCCTCTACCTCTGTCTTTCTCAGTACCTGAGCTGCGACCTTGTCTTGCTTTCTTTCCCCTGTGGAAGATAATGTTATCCTTTTCTCTAAAAACAGAGAAAGAGAGAGAGGAGGAAACAGAGATATTTGTAATTCTCACTAGGGACTGGTGGCAAGGTGGTGGCTGTGTGTGCCCTCACACACTTCGTACTGTGACAGACTGGCTAGTGGCTAGGCTAGGACAGGCAGAAAAATACACCAAACACACTGGTTTCTTAATGATACATCCTTCACATTGGTTTCCTAATGATGCATCCTTCACACAGGTTTCTTAATGATGCATCCTTCACATTGGTTTCCTAATGATGCATCCTTCACATTGGTTTCCTAATGATGCATCCTTCACACTGGTTTCCTAATGATGCATCCTTCACACTGGTTTCCTAATGATGCATCCTTCACACTGGTTTCCTAATGATGCATCCTTCACACTGGTTTCCTGATGATGCATCCTTCACACGGGTTTCTTAATGATACATCCTTCACACTGGTTTCTTAATGATACATCCTTCACACGGGTTTCCTGATGATGCATCCTTCACACTGGTTTCTTAATGATACATCCTTCACACGGGTTTCTTAATGATGCATCCTTCACATTGGTTTCCTAATGATGCACCCATCACACGGGTTTCTTAATGATGCATCATTCACACTGGTTTCTTAATGATGCATCCTTCACACGGGTTTCTTAATGATGCATCTATCACAGCCTACTAGGAGTGGTGGGTTGGAGTCAGGCGCAGAGAGCAGGGTTCCTCCGGCAAAAAAACGGTCACGCCAACATACAGGGCGCATAAAACAGACCAGCCCAAACACAGGACCAAACAGTCCGGAGAATACAAACATGAAACCACAACCAACAGAGTAACAAAAAACAATCCCGCACAAAACAAGGGCGGGTCAAACTACTACATATAGGGAAGCTAATTAAACCAAAATACACACAGGTGAAACTAATAAGACAAAACCAACAGACAAACGAAAAAGGGATCCCTCGATGTCCAGGGGGGGCAGAGGGACCTCAGGCACTTCACCTTCTTGCAGGGGACCAGCCACCACCGGCCTGAGGAGAGACACATGAAACGAGGGGTTAATACGGTAATACCTAGGAAGTTGTAACCTGTAACACACCTTGTTTATTCTCCTCAGGACTTTGAACGGCCCCTCACACTGCGGCCCCAGCTTCCGACAGGGCAGGCGGAGTGGCAGGTTTCGGGTGGAGAGCCAGACCCTGTCCCCCGGTGCAAACACGGGGGCCTCACTGCGGTGCTGGTCAGTGCTCCTCTTCTGCCGTTCTCCCGCTAACCTTAGCGAGTCCTGGACGGCTTTCCAGGTGTCCTTGGAGTGCTGTACCCATTCCTCAACTGCAGGAGCCTCAGTCTGGCTCTGATGCCATAGGGCCAGGACCGGCTGGTAACCTAACACACACTCAAAAGGGACAAGTTAGTTGAGGAGTGGCGTAGGGAGTTCTGAGCGAGCTCAGCCCAAGGAACATACCTTGTCCACTCACCAGGCCGGTCCCGGCAATAGGACCGCAGAAACCTGCCCACATGCTGGTTTAGGCGCTCCACCTGCCCATTACTCTCGGGGTGAAAACCTGAGGTTAAGCTGACCGAGACCCCCAGTCTCTCCATAAACGCCCTCCACACTCTGGACGTGAATTGGGGACCCCGATCAGAAACAATGTCCTCAGACACCCCATAGTGCCGGAAGACATGGGTAAACAAGGCCTCCGCAGTCTGCAGGGCCGTAGGGAGACCGGGCAACGGGATGAGACGACAGGACTTAGAAAACCGATCCACAACGACCAGGATTGTAGTACTTCCCTGGGACGGGGGAAGGTCGGCAAGAAAGTCCACCGATAAGTGTGTCCACGGCCGTTGTGGAACGGGGAGGGGTTGTAACTTCCCTCTAGGCAAGTGCCGAGGAGCCTTGCTCTGAGCGCACACTGAGCAGGAGGAGACATAAAATCTCACGTCCTTAGCCAGCGTGGGCCACCAGTATCTCCCTCTAAGACTCCGGACTGTCCTCTCGATGCCAGGATGACCTGAGGAGGGGAGAGTATGAGCCCAACGGATCAGCTTATCCCGGACCCCCCTCGGCACGTACTGAGCCCCCGCTGGACAGTTAGGGGGGGTCGGCTCTAACCGTGAGGCCCTCTCTATCTCCGCGTCCACCTCCCATACTACCGGTGCCACGAGACATGAAGGTGGAATGATGGGAGTTGACTCAACGGACCGCTCCTCTGTATCATAGCGGCGGGACAGCTCGTCGGCTTTGGTGTTTTGGGAGCCTGGCCGGTATGAGATGGTAAACCGAAACCTGGTGAAAAACATGGCCCATCTAGCCTGACGTGGATTTAGTCTCCTCGCTGCCCGGATATGCTCGAGATTACGATGGTCAGTCCAGATGAGAAAAGGGTGTTTCGCCCCCTCAAGCCTATGTCTCCACACCTTCAGAGCCTTGACTACAGCGAACAACTCCCGGTCCCCCACGTCATAGTTTCGCTCCGCCGGACCGAGCTTCCTCGAAAAGAAGGCACAAGGGGGAGCTTGGGTGGCACGCCGCCTCGGATGCGTATCACCTCCACTATGAAAGCTAAAGAGGGGTCCGGATGCGCCAACACGGGGGCGCATTGGTGAACAGCTCCTTCAAACGACAAAGCTCTGCCCACCTTTGCTGACCAACGCAAGTGCACCGGTCCTCCCTTCAGCAGTGAGGTGATGGGAGCAGCCACCTGACCAAAACCCCGGATAAACCTTCGGTAGTAATTGGCAAACCCTAAAAAACGCTGCAATTCTTTCACCGTGGTCGGAGTCGGCCAATTACGCACGGCTGTAACGCGGTCATCCTCCATCACCAGTCCGGAGGTGGAAATACGATAACCCAGGAAGGAAACGGTCTGTTTGAAAAACTCACATTTCTCCGCCTTGCAATACAGGTCATGCCCCAGCAGTCGGCCAAGTACCTTACGCACCAAAGACACATGCGCCGCGCGTGTGGCAGAATAGATCAAGATGTCATCGATGTACACTACCACTCCCTGCCCGAGCAGGTCTCGGAGAATCTCATCTACGAAGGATTGGAAGACGCAGGGGCATTCTTCAACCCATATGGCATGACGCGGTACTCATAATGACCAGATGTAGTACTAAATGTGGTTTTCCACTCATCTCCTCCCCGGATACGTACCAGATTATACACACTCCTCAGGTCCAGTTTTGTGAAGAAACGCGCCCCGTGCAATGATTCCACCGCCGTAGCGATGAGCGGTAGTGGGTAACTAAACCCCACTGTGATGGAATTTAGACCTCTATAATCAATGCACGGACGCAGACCTCCATCCTTCTTCTTCACAAAAAAGAAGCTAGAGGAGACGGGTGATGCGGAGGGCCGAATGTACCCCTGTCACAGCGATTCAGAAACATATGTTACCATCGCTACTGTCTCCTCCTGGGACAATGGATACACGTGACTCCTAGGAAGTGCAGCGTTCTCCAGAAGGTTTATCGCGCAGTCCTCTCGACGATGGGGTGGTAATTGGGTCGCCCTCTTTTTACTGAAGGCGATAGCCAAATCGGCATATTCAGAGGGAATGCGCACGGTGGAAACCTGGTCTGGACTCTCCACCGTAGTCGCACCAACGGCAACTCCTATACACCTGCCTGAACACTCCTCTGACCACCCCTTAAGAGCCCCCTGTCGCCAGGAACTCACCGGGTTGTGTTGAGCTAGCCAGGGAATGCCCAACACCACTGGAAATGCAGGTGAATCTATAAGGAACAGACTAATCGGCTCCTTATGACCCCCCTGCGTTACCATGTCCAGCGGCACCGTAGCCTCCCTAACTACTCCTGACCCCAATGGTCGGCTATCTAAGGAGTGCACGGGGAAAGGTAGGTCTAACGACACCAGGGGAATCACTAGCCTTAACGCGAGCCCACGATCCATGAAATTCCCAGATGGACTTGAATCGACTAGCGCCTTATGCTGTAGAGAGGGAAGAAACCCAGGGAAAGAAGTTAACACATATATATGACCGACAAGAAGCTCTGGGTGAGTCTGGTGCTTACTCACCTGGGGTGATCGAGTAGTGCTCCGCCTGCCCTCCCGACTCCCAGACGAGTTCCTCCAGCACCGGTCGTCCGTGTGCCCTCGCCGACCACAACTGGTGCAGGAAGACACTCCTCCTCCGGTCCCCCTCGAAGCCACCCCTCCTAACTCCATAGGGATAGGGGCAGGAGGGCTGGGAAGTGGAAACGACAGGACCTGATCCGAACGCCCGCGGGCAGCCAGCAGGTTGTCGAGACGGATAGCCATGTCAATGAGTTCATCCAGTGTGAGGGTGGTGTCCCGACATGCTAGCTTCCTGCGGACGTCCTCCCTGAGACTGCATCGGAAATTATCTATCAGGGCCCTGTCGTTCCACCCTGCTCCTGCGGCCAAGGTCCTGAACTCCAGGGCAAAGTCCTGTGCGCTCCTCGGCTCCTGACGCAGGTGGAACAGCCGTTCACCCGGGGATAATGATCCCTCGCTGAGTCCGAACCATTCCACACTGCGTTGGCCCACTTGAGAGCTCGCCCAGTCAAACAGGAGACGAGGGCGCTCACGCTCTCGTCTCCGGAGGGAGCAGGATGCACGGTAGCCAGGTACAGTTCCAGTTGTAGAAGGAAACCCTGGCACCCAGCCAGGGTCACGCCGAAGAGCCCCGGAGCCAGGAACAAGAGGTGCTGGCGGAGGGGGTGCTGGAGATGAGGTGGGAAGGCCACTCCTCTCCCATCGATCCATCCTCTCCATCATTTGGTCCATAGCCGAACCAATCCTATGGAGAACGCTGGTATGATGGAGGACCCTTTCCTCCATCGATGGGAGAGGAGACGCGGCTGCTCCTGCTGATTCCATGTAGTGGTGCGGGATTCTGTCACAGCCTACTAGGAGTGGTGGGTTGGCGTCAGGCGCAGAGAGCAGGGTTCGGTAAATCGTAATTTATTCTCCGGCAAAAAACGGTCACGCCAACATACAGGGCGCATAAAACAGACCAGCCCAAACACAGGACCAAACAGTCCGGAGAATACAAACATGAAACCACAACCAACAGAGTAACAAAAAACAATCCCACACAAAACAAGGTCGGGTCAAACTACTACATATAGGGAAGCTAATTAAACCAAAATACACACAGGTGAAACTAATAAGACAAAACCAACAGACAAACGAAAAAGGGATCGGTAGCGGCTAGTAGGACGGTGACGACGACCGCCGAGCACCACCCGAACAGGCAGGGGAGCCAACTTCGGCGGAAGTCGTGACAGCATCCTTCACACTGGTTTCATAATGATGCATCCTTCACACTGGTATCCTAATGATGCATCCTTCACACTGGTTTCCTAATGATGCATTCTTCACACTGGTTTCTTAATGATACATCCTTCACACGGGTTTCTTAATGATGCATCCTTCACACTGGTTTCCTAATGATGCCTCCTTCACACTGGTTTCTTAATGATGCATCCTTCACACGGGTTTCTTAATGATGCATCCTTCACACGGGTTTCTTAATGATACATCCTTCACACGGGTTTCTTAATGATGCATCCTTCACACTGGTTTCCTAATGATGCATCCTTCACACTGGTTTCCTAATGATGCATCCTTCACACTGGTTTCTTAACCTTACAGGGATCTTGAGACCCAACTGGGAACTTTCCCCCCCACGTTCAGCTTGAAGGTGCCGCATGGAACGCAAGAAATAATCCTAAAAATATTTAACCTCCACACATTAACAAGAAAAATAGCTCAAATGAAAGAT
Source organism: Oncorhynchus nerka (assembly GCF_034236695.1). Lineage (NCBI taxonomy): Eukaryota > Metazoa > Chordata > Actinopteri > Salmoniformes > Salmonidae > Oncorhynchus > Oncorhynchus nerka. Next base: position 29,860,314 of record NC_088399.1, read on the forward strand.
AAACAAGTTGTTTATCTACCCAGCAAGTCAGATTTCTAAAATGTTTTACGGCGAAAACATAGCACATATTTATGTCCAACCACCACTGCAGACATACCTCATTAGCATAGCCAAGTAGGAAAAAATATGCAATCAACAAACGCAGGATTAAAAGAAAAATCATTTCACTAACCTTTTGAAATCTTCATCAGATGACAGTAATATAACATGTTACACAGTACATTCATTTTTTTTCAATAATCTGCAATATATATCCATAAATCTCTGTTTACAATTATGCATCGTTCAAAAAATGCTACTGCAATGTCAGGAGAAATAAAATAGCTCCGGCAGATAACGTCAGCTAACAAGGAATACACATCATAAACTTTGACTAAATATGCATGTTTTACATATGTATAGCAAGATAAACTTCTTCTAAATGCAATCGCTGTGTTACATTTATTTTTAACGTTCCATTTTGCGTTCACTAGGCTATAATAGGGAGTCGGCGCTCCCATTTAGCATAATGACTCCTCTATCTTGGAGTCGACAGAAACCCAAAATTAATACATAAATATTCCCTTACCGTTGCTGTTCTTCCATCAGAAGACCTGGAAGGGTTAATACTCACCAAGTTAGCGTTCAGTTTTCAAGTCTGTGTCTTTCGGTTCTCAAACTAGCCACATTTCGGTCGAAATGTATGCAAATTTATAGTGGATGCGCACCAAAACGTCGAAAGTATACATTATATGTTGAGTAAACTTGTCAAACTATGTTCATAATTAAGCCTTAACATGTTATAAAGGTCTACAGCAATCGTGAGGGCGAACAGACACACACGTTGTTCAATCCATCCTGAGGAAAAGAGAGAAAAACTTCACAGCGTGCATTGGGTAAACTTTTTTTTTGCATGACCGAGACCTTTCGGCACGCTGAACGTCTCGTGAGCACACGATTCTCACAGTTACACGCCTCATCGAAAGCAGGCTTCGCTGAAGACGTAGAAACTGTTCCCATGGTTATAACTGCTTGGTAAGTGCGTATACGATTCCATTACAAGAGAGACTTTGGGAGAATGCATGCCCTGACACTTCTGCTTTACATAGAGACAAAATTTAAACGGTTTTAGAAGCTTTAGAGTGTTTCCTATTCGATAATATTTTTTATATGCATATATTAGCAACTTTTGACAAAAATTTATCATGTTTTATATGGGTACCGAATTCCTCCAGAAGGGGCAGTAGTCAGGGGTAGCCTTAATTAATGATGCATCCTTCACACTGGTTTCCTAATGATGAATAATTCCCGTGTTCTAATGTTACACTTTTAGAAAAAAAGTGCTATCTAGAACCTTAAAGGGTTCTTTGGCTGTCCCCATAGGAGAACCCTTTAAAGAACCCTTTTTGGTTCCAGGTAGAACCCTACTGGGTTCCATGTAGAACCCTTTCCACAGAGGATCCAAAAAGGGTTCTACCTGGAACCCAAATGGATTCTACTATGGGGACAGCCGAAGAACCCGTTTGGAACCCTTTTTTTCTAAGTCCATTTCTTAGTTCTCACTGATCTGCCAGGTGAAAGGTCAAATTAATTTGGTGGACACAGGACTCCACTACCGGTATATTGCTTTCCCCCATCCAGTACTTTTCGTAGAAGTGTCATGAAGTTTTAGTATGTAGGAACTTTGATCCTACTATCAAAGTGGATTGATCTACACTGATCTTTAACATTGATTTACAACAGAGGGCCAGACAGTGCAGTGTGGTGTGAATTTGACCCGTAAGCAGTGAGGAGATGAGAGCATATCTCTCCTGTCTTGAGTGGTGTCCATCTCTTTGTCTTGTCTTGTTTTGATCCTATCCCTTTCTCTGTGTATTGATTGGAATGTGGTCAGTGGTGCTTGTAGTTGGTGCCTTTGATAAAGTGTACAGTCATCTTATCTGGCAGAGTGCACACTTAGAATTGCCAAAGACCCAGGCTGTGTCCCATTTGAGATGCAGGCACAGACAGAATCCAGCAGCACACTGGCCATTGTAATAGCCGATAGGACTATAAATGGGTCTTAGTTTAAATAAGACTCTTTTGATGCGCCCATGCGTCTATCTTATTAACATCATAAAAAAATCCTCATAAAAAATGGCAGTTTAAGTTAGAGATATCTTTTTGCATGGGCTGCGTCTCCACCCACCACATCTGCCTACATCGGCCTTCTGCACCTGCGGTGTAAAGTGGCAGAGCTACAGCGGTGTTTGTCAGACCAGCAGACATCCCGAAAATTGGTCTTCTCATGAAAACGTTTGGCCTACTGACTAATATAACCATGCTATGAAAAGATGAGACTCTCACAAACATGCTACGACCCCCACAAGTGTCATTGGACTCGTCTAAAGGTAACCTGGTACGGGTTTAAAAAAATGAATGGAGGTAAGACGGTAGTTTTGTGCCAACAAAAAAAAAGGGGTTAAATACGTGTGCCAAAAATAGGACGACAGACACTTCCAAGCCTTATTCCTTCCTTATAATACATTTTTGAGGGGGATACCTACAGGGGTCCGAAAATTCAAAATCAAATAGCTAAATGATCTAGACTTTTAGAGATTTTAACATGAGCTACAGGCTAGACCCCGGGTCTCAGAAGCTAATCTCTAGAGAGCATACTTTAGTGCTCTAATTAATTTATCTGAATTAAGTAATTAAATTATCGTTGGCACCAGCAGTGTCCTAACACCTATCACATGGATTGGCAATGGGGATTGGTTTTTCTTACACCTTGTAGTTTTGAACTATACTCTCAGAGAGCGTCTCAATTGACACCCTATTCCCTATATAGTGCACTACTTTTGACCAAGGCTCTATAGGGAATAGGGTGCTATTTGGGATACATAAATGTGCCCTTGTCCGTAGGATTCTTCATCTAAATGCATGTTGTAGGTACTATAATATAGTTGATTAGTGTGCAGATTCACCTTGGGGTAGGGACTTATGTTTGGCGCAGGCTGCAACACCTCGTTCCCCAGACCTGATGGCTAACACAAACTAATGAGAGTGTTTAAGAGTTTAAAATGAGGAGGCTGAGGTGAGGAGGTTGTGGTGCTCCTCTCTCTCTCCTTCCCTCCTCTCTCTTTCTTTCCTTCCGTACCGACCTCTCTCTGTCTCTTTCTCTACTTCTATCTCGCTCTCTTTTTCTCCTTCTCTCTTAAACAGCCTCGTGGCTGGTGACTTTGAAGTGTCTTTAAATATGGAGCTAATTCAAGGAAAGCTGCTAGCGAGGAGATAAAGAGAGAAAGAAAGAGCGGAGCACAGAGCGGGAGAAAGAGAGGGCAAGGAAGAGTGAGGAGAGAGCGTGTGTGTGTGTGTGTGTGTGTGTGTGTGTGTGTGTGTGAACGCAGAGTACAATTCTCATCTGTTTCTCAAGTGCCGTGATGCCATCACTCTGTAAATTGTTTGGATTGGCTGAGCTGGCACAGAAAAGGGCTGTCACACAGTGGGCAGTGGTTCTGTGTTTGTGATAAGAGCCTTAGGGCCCTCCATGCCAGCTGTGGGTTGGATGGATGAATGATGAGGAATGGCTAATGCATGGGCATGTACATGTACATATGATTTCTCTCTCGCTCTTTCTCTCTGTTCTTTTTCTGTCCCTTTGTTTCTCATTTATAATTTCCTTCCTGACACACTCCTCCCCCTCACCTCTGTGTCACCAACTTCTCACCACCTTCTGACCCTCCTCCTCTCACACACACACACACACACACACACACACATTTTCCTCTTGCTTTTTCAACCCTCCTCCTTACCCCCTTTCCCTTGTCCCTTCTTTCTCCCCCCCTCTCCCCCTCCAGATGGTGTTCTATAAGGGTATGGCTGGCTCCCAGGTGACCCTGTCCAGCCCGGTGAACCAGAGCAGAGCCATGCTGGAGGAACAGGCCCGCCACCTGCTGACAGAGACAGAGAGGCAGACCATGGGCTACTACGTGGAGGAGTACCGAGACGGACACATAGGGGTGGAGCAGCTGGTCTTGGCCCTGTTTGAACTGCTCAACACACATGCCAAGGTGAGGAGTGAAAGTGTGTGTATGGGGAGATGTGGGAGGAGGATGTGTGTGTGTGTGTGCGTGCGTGCGTGTGTATGTGTACGTTTGTGTGCGTGTGTGTGCGTGCCTGCGTGTGTGCGTGCTTGTGTATTAGTTGGTGTGAGGTGCATTATGTATTGGGTTCTTGTGTTCTCTCACTTCGTAGTGCTTATGGTGATTATTTGCCTTTTCTCTGTACATCCATCACTTGGATGACGAGTTTTGTGAGACTTTCGATGATTTATGTTAAGGCTTTTGTGGATGTTCAGACGATGTTCTGTTTTTACCCATTATATTATAAAGCTGCTTGTCTTTCTGTCTATGCCATAGCCCTCCACCTCATATAAAGCAATGATTTATCAAATGTATTGAATTCACAATTTACAAAGTGCTTTACCATGTTCTTCAGTTGCATTCTGCATTCCCCATAGTCTCATAATGCATGTTTTAGACTGATGCCTGTTATAGCTCCATATAACTCTTGAACCCTGTCTCCCTCTCCTTCCCCACCCTTCCTCTCAGTTCGCCCTGCTATCAGAGGTGCGTGGCGTTGTAACTCCCCAGGATCTGGAGCGTTTCGATGGGATGGTGCTGCGCCACGAGATCCAGGCTTTGGAGGCTCGGCAGGGGAGTGCCTGTGCGGCCGCTCTCCACTCTGACTCCATCTCTATGGTCTCCTACCCAGATACCCTGGCCTCCTCGTCAACGAGCTACATGACCTCCACCACCCTCAGTTCTGCACGGGTAGGGCGACTGGGTTGGAGTGGACCCACTCTCTGTCTGTCTGTCTCTCTCGCTCTCTATCTCTGTCGGTCTGTCTGTCTTGTCTGCCTACCTGTCTGTATGACTTTCTGTGAAAGTCTGAGTCATTCATCTTTCCCAGTTGTCACTGATGCCTCGAAGCAGACCTCTTGGAAGTTGTCCCTGTTTGATGAGTTGTAGAGGATAGAGCCGTTAAGGACGACGTTCCTCAGAATGACCAGCCCTGCATGGGGCAAGGACAGGGGATTGGGAGGACAGAGGGGGCTACGTCCCAAATACCACTCTATTCCCTATATAGCGCACTACTTTTGACAAGAGCCATAAGGATCCTGGTCAAAAGTAGTGCACTAAATAGGGAATAGAGTGCCATTTGGGACGCAGACAGGGATAAGAGCATTGTGTCCCTGCTGAGTTGGAAAGGGTGTAAATCCTCCACTACAGATGAAAGAGACTTATTTATCTAGGAACTTCTTCCGTTTAACCTAGACTCCCCCTCCCTTTTCAACCCCACAGGAAAGACTGCTGTGGTTGATAGATATGATGGAGGTAGAAGTTGTTGCCAATACTCTTCTTTTGCATCCGTTTGCAGTGATGTTCTGCTTTTATGTTTGAAGTCAATACTGTTTGGAGTGCTTTAGTCCGCATTCACTTATCAGGTTGCGTAAAGCCAATGCAAGTAATTTCCTCTGCTGGTTTGTGTCTTGTACTTATATCCAAGTGTGACTGTATTTTTGAAAATGTCTATGTATTTGTGTGTGTGTGTGTGTGTGTGTGTGTGTGTGTGTGTGTGTGTGTGTGTGTGTGTGTGTGTGTGTGTGTGTGTGTGTGTGTGTGCATTCGGTGTACATGAGCCTGCATGTGGGTGTGTGCTTGCATGCATGTGTGTGTGTTTCCCTATTCACAGTGCATACACACACATTGTCATGCAGTATGCTTGTGCTAGTGGCCTGGTGACTCTCCTATTCCCGACCTTCATTTGTTAGTCACATTGTCTATAATTAGATACATGAAGCTTCTAGGCTGTATGTTGCCCTGGAAGACTAAATAAACCCTTGTTCACCAGAATGATGTCATAAATGGCTAGAATGAAATAAATGCTTCAATATAGTTGACATCTGTAAAGTTGTCTCTGTTTCTGCTTCCTTCATGGAGTAAAGACCTTTAGGGACCAAAAATGTTTGACCGGTTGTAAGGAAATAGAAGGCTGTGAAAATGATCCAATATGTTTCTGATATGATTTCAGTTCAGCTTGGATGCATATTTTATATGGTTGAAATACTATCAGCTTTTATGATTCTGATAAAGATAGAACGTCTACAGACTGGTCCCGAACTGCACATTCGTATTTGCTCAAGATGCTGAAAGAAATTAATCCTATTTCTCCACTCCTGTTTCAGAATCAAAATGTACTTCTGCATCCACCGGACGGAGGCTCAGTTCAAGAACAAGCAAACCTATTAACCCCTGGCATGTCATGCAAAATTCAAAGCTGGGCTGTACAACATGAAAAAATGCAGGGAGCTTGGGTCTAGAAAAGACTGGATGGATTAAACTAGCAAAAGAGTGGATGGATTAAACTAGCAAAAGACTGGATGGATTAAACTAGCAAAAGAGTGGGTGGATTAAACTAGCAAAAGACTGGATGGATTAAACTAGCAAAAGACTGGATGGATTCAACTAGCAAAAGAGCGGGTGGATTAAACTAGCAAAAGAGTGGATGGATTAAACTAGCAAAAGAGTGGGTGGATTAAACTAGCAAAAGAGTGGGTGGATTAAACTAGCAAAAGACTGGATGGATTAAACTAGCAAAAGAGTGGATGGATTAAACTAGCAAAAGAGTGGATGGATTAAACTAGCAAAAGACTGGATGGATTAAACTAGCAAAAGAGTGGATGGATTAAACTAGCAAAAGAGTGGATGGATTAAACTAGCAAAAGAGTGGATGGATTAAACTAGCAAAAGACTGGATGGATTAAACTAGCAAAAGAGTGGATGGATTAAACTAGCAAAAGACTGGATGGATTAAACTAGCAAAAGAGTGGGTGGATTAAACTAGCAAAAGACTGGGTGGATTAAACTAGCAAAAGAGTGGATGGATTAAACTAGCAAAAGACTGGGTGGATTAAACTAGCAAGAGTGTGGGTGGATTAAACTAGCAAAAGACTGGATGGATTAAACTAGCAAAAGACTGGATGGATTAAACTAGCAAAAGACTGGGTGGATTAAACTAGCAAAAGACTGGGTGGATTAAACTAGCAAAAGACTGGGTGGATTAAACTAGCAAAAGACTGGGTGGATTAAACTAGCAAAAGACTGGGTGGATTAAACTAGCAAAAGACTGGGTGGATTAAACTAGCAAAAGAGTGGATGGATTAAACTAGCAAAAGACTGGGTGGATTAAACTAGCAAAAGAGTGGGTGGATTAAACTAGCAACAGACTGGGTGGATTAAACTAGCAAAAGACTGGGTGGATTAAACTAGCAAAAGACTGGGTGGATTAAACTAGCAAAAGACTGGGTGGATTAAACTAGCAAAAGACTGGGTGGATTAAACTAGCAAAAGACTGGGTGGATTAAACTAGCAAAAGACTGGGTGGATTAAACTAGGAAAAGACTGGGTGGATTAAACTAGCAAAAGACTGGATGGATTAAACTAGCAAAAGACTGGGTCGATTAAACTAGCAAAGACTGGGTGGATTAAACTAGCAAAAGACTGGGTGGATTAAACTAGCAAAAGAGTGGGTGGATTAAACTAGCAAAAGACTGGGTGGATTAAACTAGCAAAAGACTGGGTGGATTAAACTAGCAAAAGACTGGGTGGATTAAACTAGCAAAAGACTGGGTGGATTAAACTAGCAAAAGACTGGGTGGATTAAACTAGCAAATGACTGGGTGGATTAAACTAGCAAAAGACTGGGTGGATTAAACTAGCAAAAGACTGGATGGATTAAACTAGCAAAAGACTGGGTGGATTAAACTAGCAAAAGACTGGATGGATTAAACTAGCAAAAGACTGGGTGGATTAAACTAGCAAAAGACTGGGTGGATTAAACTAGCAAAAGACTGGGTGGATTAAACTAGCAAAAGAGTGGGTGGATTAAACTAGCAAAAGACTGGGTGGATTAAACTAGCAAAAGACTGGGTGGATTAAACTAGCAAAAGAGTGGGTGGATTAAACTAGCAAAAGACTGGGTGGATTAAACTAGCAAAAGAGTGGATGGATTAAACTAGCAAAAGAGTGGGTGGATTAAACTAGCAAAAGAGTGGGTGGATTAAACTAGCAAAAGAGTGGGTGGATTAAACTAGCAAAAGAGTGGGTGGATTAAACTAGCAAAAGACTAGGTGGATTAAACTAGCAAAAGAGTGGGTGGATTAAACTAGCAAAAGACTGGGTGGATTAAACTAGCAAAAGAGTGGGTGGGATGTACAGTAACATCCTCTGCCTCCAACATAAAAAACAACAACAACAAAGAGCCCTCGGAAAAAAGGTTTTTGAAGATGCCCAAACAAAGGTACATTTAGTGGCAGTAAGCATTGTAGACAAGGCTAAAGAGGACACCCAGATTATAGTTAACTCAGAATGGAAAAAAATAAGCACTACAGCCAGAGTCTTCAGAACAGTTATAGAAGGAGGCTAAACATCACAGCCACAGGCCCGCTTATGGCTTTGAGCAAGACTTTGACTGTCAGGAGTTAAATGGACTTGACATGGGGAGAGTCATTGTGGGAGGTTTTGAAAACTAAGTTAAGAACTTATTTTTCCTTTATAAACTTGTTCTGTACTGTGAAGTTAATCTGAATATGTACTTCATATTTTCACAAAGGAAGGAGGACTATATATTCTCATATGTGTTCTGCTGTAGCCTACATTGATTTATTTTAGTTGAGGTTATCCTCCGATATTGTGATATTTGTTCTACTGCTTTATTGATGTCTTGAATATTATAATAAATTCAGGTATTGTAAGAACTCAGCTGAGTATGTGTGTATATGCATGTGGTGGGTATTCTGCAGTCTAAAAGTGTATGGGTACTCACCATCCATCCTACCTTCCCAAATTCCCTGAGAATGCAGAACAATGGACTAGCTTCTTCGGCAAGGAGTCGATCTGCTTGGGAGTCCTATCGGAGAGGCAGACGTGGCAAGGTCATAGTGAGAATAAGACACTGGGCATCCCGCCCTCCATTACCGAGCATACTACTCGTTAATGTTCAGTCATTAATGAAAAGCCTTGATGAACTCACGATGATCCCCTTCAAGAGGGACATCAGGTCCTGCAACATACTCTATTTTTCTGAGACTTGGCTTTCCTCTGACATTCAGACGGATTCTATACAACCAGTGGGTTTTACAGTTTTTCAAGCAGATAGGAAGCGGGTGCTCTCTGGCAAGTGCAAGGGTTTGGGGCTCTGATTTCTGGCCAACAACACATGGTGTGACATTTACATTTACATTTACATTTAAGTCATTTAGCAGACGCTCTTATCCAGAGCGACTTACAAATTGGTGCGTTCACCTTAAGACATCCAGTGGAACAGCCACTTTACAATAGTGCATCTAAATCTTTTAAGGGGGGGGGGGTGAGAAGGATTACTTTATCCTATCCTAGGTATTCCTGAAAGAGGTGGGAAAGACGGCGGAAACATGCAGGAACTTACAGGTTTCTGCTCCGCGAACTTGGAATACTTGGTCATAAAATGTCATCCTTTTCACCTTCCGAGGGAGTTCACTGGGATTATCGCTGTGTACATCCCACCCCAAACCAACACCAAAAAGATTCTCAAAGATCTTCATTGGACACTGAACAAACTGGAGGCCGCATTCCCAGGGTACTTTAAGAAAAGTAATTTGAGAACAGTGCTCCCAAATTATTACCAACACATTGACTGTCTAACTTGCAGAAATTCAACTCTTGACAACTGCTACACACCTTTTCGATATGGGTATAAGGCCCACTCCCATCCTCCTTTTGGAAAATCCAACCATGACTCTATCTTGCTTCTCCCCACCTACAAACAAAGACTTGAGGGAAGCTCCGGTGGTTAGGTCTATGCAGCATTGGTCCAACCAATCGGAATTCACGCTCCAAGACTGCTTTGATCACGTGGACTGGAATATGTTCCAGGTTGCCTCTGGAGATCACCTCAATGAATACGCCGACAGTCACCGGATTCATAAAAAAATGCATAGATGACGTGATAAAGATAGTATCTTTCAAAACGTACCCAAATCAAAAACCGTAGATTGATAGCAGCCTTGTAGGAAAACTGAAAGAGAGAGATGCTGCTTATGAACAGGGCAAGGTGACTGGGGACAATAATTTGGTTAAACAGTACAAATATGACTTACGCAGATCAATCAAGATGTCGAAACACAAGTATAGAGACAAAGTGGAGGAGCAATTCAGCGGGTCAGACAAAAGGCATGTGTGGCAGGGCTCCTAACGATCACAGATTACAAAAAGAAAGCCAGCCACATCACTGTCACCAACGCCACCATACCGGACGAGCTAAATACCTTTTTCTCAAGATTCGTGAACAATGACCCTGCGCTGCAGAGGAAAGCCCCGTGACAACGTGAGCTACACACTCAGTCTCCACTGAGGACGTATATAAGTTATTCAAACGTGTTAACGTTTGCTGGCCCAAGTGGCATCTTGAGCTGTACACTCAGAGCATGTGCAGACCAGCTGGCTGTCGTGTTCTCTAACGTTTTTCATCTCTCCCTAGCTCAGGCCTCTATACCCAACTGTTTGAAGATGTCCACTATCATCCCTGTACCCAAGAAAGGGAAATAACTGAACTGAATGAATGCCGACCAGTAGCACTCACTTCCGTCATCATGAAATACTTTGAGAGGCTAGTCAAAGACCATATCACCTCCTCCCTCCCCGACACACTAGACTCTCTCCAATTCACCTACCGCCCTGACAGATCCACAGACGACGCAATCGCCATTGCACTGCACACTGTCCTTACCCACCCGGACAAAAGAAATGCATATGTGAGGATACTGTTCATTGACTACAGCTCGGCCTTCAATACCATAGTGCCCTACAAGGTCATCACAAAGCTCACAGCCCTGGGTCAGAACTCCTCCCTATGCAACTGGGTCCTAAACTTCCTGATGGGCAGCCCCCAGGTGATGAAGGTAGGCAACATTACCTCCTCGACACGAATTATCAACACAAGTGCCCCACAAGGGTGCGCCTCAGTCCTTTCCTGTATTTCCTATATACCCAGAACTGCGTGGCCTCACACAGTTCCAACTCCACCATCATGTTCGCTGATGACACGCCAATAGTAGGTCTGATCACCAACAATGACAAGACAGCCTACAAGGAGGAGGTAGGCACTCTGACGGCCTGATGCCAGGTAAACAACCTGTTCCTCAACATTAGCAAAACAAAAGAGCTGATTGTGGACTTCAGGAAGAACCAGTGAGTCTTCAACCTCAGGGCCCTCACAGTGTTCTACAGGTGCACCATTGAGAACGTACTGTCAGGCTGCATCACAGTCTGGTACGGCAACTCCACCGCCGTGGACCGCAAGGCTCTTCAGAGTGTGATATGTGCAGCCGAACGCACCATTGGTTGCACACTGTCTGCCGGGTGTTGCAGGAAGGCCAAGAATATCATCAGGGACCCCAGCCACCCAAACCATGTCCTGTTCTCCCCGCTTCAATCACTCAGACGCAGGCAGTACAGGTCATCGCAAAAACTGAAAGACTAGTCTCCCCCCCCCTCCTCCTCACCCTCAAATCTCATTTACCTCACGTGTTACTTCCCCTGTGATCATTCTGTATCCCGCTCCTTTCGGCCAGAATTCCACTAACATTTGAAGAGGACAGTAGGCCAAACAGTGGCCGCGAGTGGCGGAGCAGTCTAAGGCACAGCATCGCAGAACTAGCGGCGTCACTACAGACCCGGGTTCAATCCCAGGCTGAGTCGCAGCCGGCCGCGACCGGGAGACTTCGGTCGGCAGTTTTACTGTGTTTCTTCTGACACATTGATGCGGCTGGCTTTTGGGTTAAGCGAGCAGTGTGTTAAGAAGCAGTGCGGCTTGGCAGGGTCGTGTTTCGGAGGACACATGGCTCTCGACCTTCGCCTCTCCCAAGTCCGTACGGGAGTTGCAGGGATGGGACAAGACTGTAACTTCCAATTGGATATCACAAAATTGGTGTGAAAAAACGGGTCAAAATAAAAAATGTGCTTCTGATGAAGAGCTAGAAATGTAAGTAAATAGCCCTATCAGACTGAAAGGTCATTTCGTCAAACTTGTGGGGCTCTCCATATTCATCGGGTGCTCATTTAAAATATTTGCTGCTACTTCACTCAATCCCGTTTGAAAAGTCTCCCTTCCTAGCTGTTTTTACATTTCCCGAGACCACCCAGAATATTCCCAGATTTTCATAAAATGGTCACACGTCTCTCGTTTGTGCATCACCAACTTTTGTGTGAGGCAAAAAGAGTATGCTGAGTGCAGTTCAATTCGGTGCAGCCAACAGCAGAAGGCCGGAGTGCTTTGAGAGTAGCTCCTCCACATCTCATTGTGGTGCTCCTTTAGTAGGCTAAAGTTAGATCGAAGATGAGTCAAAGTCTTGGAAGATCACATAATGATTAAATAGTATTCTACATAACATAACCAAATGTTATGCCAAATGATTTTATTCATGTAGGCTACGCTGTCCTGCAAATGTTACGCAAAATCATCCTGTTGTGCCACAATTGGGTATTTTAAATGTGGTTACCCTAATCACAAATAACATAGCCAGCACTGCCATCACCCTCTTTTAACACTTCACTAAATCTTTCCCAAACATTACTTCTCTGTCCTTCCCTTCTCTTTATTTTCAACTCTCCATTCTGCAGCTTTTCTCTTATTGAATTAAACTAAGAGATTGTCCTTATTGTTTCTGCCCATTCCCTAAAGCCTTTGGCGTGTAGACTATTTGGTGCACATACAGTTCCACACTAATAATGCCAGATAGCTTAAAAATAATCAAATCAAATGCATTTATATAGCCCTTCGTACATCAGCTGATATCTCAAAGTGCTGTACAGAAACCCAGCCTAAAACCCCAAACAGCAAGCAATGCAGGTGTAAAAGCACGGTGGCTAGGAAAAACTCCCTAGAAAGGCCAAAACCTAGGAAGAAACCTAGAGAGGAACCAGGCTATGTGGGGTGGCCAGTCCTCTTCTGGCTGTGCCGGGTAGAGATTATAACAGAACATGGCCAAGATGTTCAAATGTTCATAAATGACCAGCATGGTCGAATAATAATAAGGCAGAACAGTTGAAACTGGAGCAGCAGCACAGTCAGGTGGACTGAGGACAGCAAGGAGTCATCATGTCAGGTAGTCCTGGGGCACGGTCCTAGGGCTCAGGTCCTCCGAGAGAGAGAAAGAAAGAGAGAATTAGAGAGAGCATATGTGGGGTGGCCAGTCCTCTTCTGGCTGTGCCGGGTGGAGATTATAACAGAACATGGCCAAGATGTTCAAATGTTCATAAATGACCAGCATGGTCGAATAATAGTAAGGCAGAACAGTTGAAACTGGAGCAGCAGCATGGCCAGGTGGACAGGGGACAGCAAGGAGTCATCATGTCAGGTAGTCCTGGGGCATGGTCCTAGGGCTCAGGTCCTCCGAGAGAGAGAAAGAAAGAGAGAAGGAGAGAATTAGAGAACACACACTTAGATTCACACAGGACACCGAATAGGACAGGAGAAGTACTCCAGATATAACAAACTGACCCTAGCCCCCCGACACATAAACTGCTGCAGCATGAATACTGGAGGCTGAGACAGGAGGGGTCAGGAGACACTGTGGCCCCATCCGATGATACCCCCGGACAGGGCCAAACAGGAAGGATATAACCCCACCCACTTTGCCAAAGCACAGCCCCCACACCACTAGAGGGATATCTTCAACCACCAACTTACCATCCTGAGACAAGGCCGAGTATAGCCCACAAAGATCTCTGCCACGGCACAACCCAAGGGGGGGCGGTGAACGGTAAAACTGTAAAATAATGAACGGTAAACCTCAACGTAGCCTAGAAATTGGACAAGAATGATAAGCCACCCAGCTGCCCTTCATCCACACAATATATCATGACACTAAACCCGCCCGCCCCGCAGATACAGTGCCTTGCAAAAGTATTCATCCCCCTTGGCGTTTATCCTATTTTGTTGCATTACAACCTGTAATTTAATGGATTTTTATTTGGATTTCATGTAATGGACATACACAAAATTGTCCAAATTGGTGAAGTGAAATTAAAAAAAATATGGAAAAGTTGTGCGTGAATATGTATTCACCCCCTTTGCTATGAAGCCCCTAAATAATATCTGGTGCAACCAATTATCTTCAGAAGTCACATAATTAGTTAACTAAAGTCCACCTTTGTGCAATCTGTCACATGATCTCAGTATATGGACACCTGTTCTGAAAGGCCCCAGAGTCTGCAACACCAATAAACAAGGGGCACCACCAAGAAAGCGACACCATGAAGACCAAGGAGCTCTCCAAACAGGTCAGGGACAAAGTTCTGGAGAAGAACAGACCAGGGTTGGGTTATAAAAAAATATCTGAAACTTTGAGCATCCCCCGGAGCACCATTAAATCCATTATTTTAAAAAAATGAAAGAATATGGCACCACGACAAACCTGCAAAGAGAGGGCCACCCACCAAAACTTACAGACCAGGCAAGGAGGGCATTATTAACCTGTTGAGTGTAGGGGGCAGTATTTTGATGTTTGGATGAAAAACGTACCCAAATGAAACTGCCTATTTCTCAGGCCCAGAATCTAGAATATGCATATAATTAGGATAGAAAACACTCTAAAGTTTCCAAAACTGTCAAAATATTGTATAACAGAACTGATATTGCAGGCGAAAACCTGAGGAAAATCCACGCGGAAGTGCTGTTTTTCCTGAAAGCTCTCTGTTCCATTGCCTGCCTTCGCTCCATTTAAAGGGATATCAACCAGATTCCTTTTCCTATGGCTTCCATATGTTGTGAACAGTCTTTAGACATAGTTTCAGGCTTTTGTTTTGAAAAAATGAGCGAGAAAGATCACGTCATTGTATGGCTGGGTGCCAGCAGCATTTTGCATGCGCAACAGTTTGGAGCAGAAATTTTATCTCGCTCTCCTATTGAAGAAGGTACAGTCCGGTTGAAATATTATCGATAATACACTGCTCAAAAAAATAAAGGGAACACTAAAATAACACATCCTAGATCTGAATGAATGAAATATTCTTATTAAATACTTTTTTCTTTACATAGTTGAATGTGCTGACAACAAAATCACACAAAAATGATCAATGGAAATCAAATGTATCAACCCATGGAGGTCTGGAATTGGAGTCACACTCAAAATTAAAGTGAAAAACCACACTACAGGCTGATCCAACTTTGATGTAATGTCCTTAAAACAAGTCAAAATGAGGCTCAGTAGTGTGTGTGGCCTCCACGTGCCTGTATGACCTCCCTACAACGCCTGGGCATGCTCCTGATGAGGTGGTGGATGGTCTCCTGAGGGATCTCCTCCCAGACCTGGACTAAAGCATCTGCCAACTCCTGGACAGTCTGTGGTGCAATGTGGCGTTGGTGGATGGAGCGAGACATGATGTCCCAGATGTGCTAAATTGGATTCAGGTCTGGGGAACGGGCGGGCCAGTCCATAGCATCAATGCCTTCCTCTTGCAGGAACTGCTGACACACTCCAGCCACATGAGGTCTAGCATTGTCTTGCATTAGGAGGAAACGAGGGCCAACCGCACCAGCATATGGTCTCACAAGGGGTCTGAGGATCTCATCTCGGTACCTAATGGCAGTCAGGCTACCTCTGGCGAGCACATGGAGGGCTGTGCGGCCCCCCAAAGAAATGCCACCCCATACCATGACTGACCCACCACCAAACCGGTCATGCTGGAGGATGTTGCAGGCAGCAGAACGTTCTCCAAGGCGTCTCCAGACTCTGTCACGTCTGCTACATGTGCTCAGTGTGAACCTGCTTTCATCTGTGAAGAGCACAGGGCGCCAGTGGCGAATTTGCCAATCTTGGTGTTCTCTGGCAAATGTCAAACGTCCTGCACGATGTTGGGCTGTAAGCACAACCCCCATCTGTGGACGTCGGGCCCTCATACCACCTTCATGGAGTCTGTTTCTGACCGTTTGAGCAGACACATACACATTTTTGTGCCTGCTGGAGGTCATTTTGCAGGGCTCTGGCAGTGCTCCTCCTGCTCCTCCTTGCACAAAGGCAGAGGTAGCGGTCCTGATGCTGGGTTGTTGCCAACCTACGGCCTCCTCCACGTCTCCTGATGTACTGGCCTGTCTCCTGGTAGCGCCTCCATGCTCTGGACACTACGCTAACAGACACAGCAAACTTTCCTGCCATAGCTGGCATTGATGTGCCATCCTGGATGAGCTGCACTACCTGAGCCACTTGTGTGGGTTGTAGACTCCGTCTCATGCTACCACTAGAGTGAAAGCACCGCCAGCATTCCAAAGTGACCAAAACATCAGCCAGGAAGCATAGGAACTGAGAAGTGGTCTGTGGTCACCACCTGCAGAACCACTCCTTTATTGGGGGTGTCTTGCTAATTGCCTATAATTTCCACCTGTTGTCTATTCCATTTGCACAACAGCATGTGAAATTTGTCAATCAGTGTTGCTTCCTAAGTGGACAGTTTGATTTCACAGAAGTGTGATTGACTTGGAGTTACATTGTGTTGTTTAAGTGTTCCCTTTATTTTTTTGAGCATTATAAAAACGATTATAAAAACGTTTGACATGTTTCTACGAACTTTACGGATACTATTTGGAAT
Organism: Oncorhynchus nerka; assembly: GCF_034236695.1. Taxonomy (NCBI): domain Eukaryota; kingdom Metazoa; phylum Chordata; class Actinopteri; order Salmoniformes; family Salmonidae; genus Oncorhynchus; species Oncorhynchus nerka. The sequence goes on from NC_088399.1 coordinate 29,876,960, forward strand.
TTTTTTCTGCCCGGTCATGACCGCTCAAGCTTGTGGATTTCTGAACATACCGCACCAACCAAACGGAGGTATTTTGGATATAAAAATCATCTTTATGGAACAAAAGGAACATTTATTGTGTAATTGTGAGTCTCGTGAGTGCAAACATCCGAAGATCATCAAAGGTAAGCGATTCATTTTATTGCTTTTCTGACTTTCGTGACCAACCAACTTGGCTGCTAGCTGTTTGTAATGTTTTGTCTGCTGAGAGAGATGTCCTTACATATACGCTTGGTATGCTTTCGCCGAAAAGCTTTTTTGAAATCTGACACGCCAGGTGGATTAACAACAAGCTAAGCTGTATTTTGCTATGTTGCACTTGTGATTTCATGAAAATAAAATATTTTTAGTAATTTAATTTGAATTTGGCGCTCTGCAATTCAGCGGATGTTGACGAAAATTATCCCGCTAACGGGATGGGTGCATCAAGAAGTTCAGAGAGGCAACAAAGAGACCAAAGATAACCCTGAAGGAGCTGCAAAGCTCCACAGTGGAGAGGGGAGTATATGTCCATAGGACCAGTTTAAGCCGTACATTCCACAGAGCTGGGCTTTACGGAAGAGTGGCCAGAAAAAAGCCATTGCTTAAAGACAAAAATAAGCAAACACGTTTGGTGTTTGCCAAAAGGCATGTGGGAGACTCCCCAAACATATGGAAGAAAGTACTCTGGTCAGATGAGACTAAAATTGAGCTTTTTGGCCATCAAGGAAAATGCTATGTCTGGCAAAAACCCAACACCTCTCATCACCCCAAGAATACCATCCCCACAGTGAAGCATGGTGGTGGCAGCATCATGCTGTGGGGATGTTTGTCCATCGGCAGGGACTGGGAAACTGGTCAGAATTAAAGGAATGATGGATGGAGCTAAATACAGGGAAATTCTTAAGGGAAACCTGTTTCAATCTTCCAGAGATTTGAGACTGGGACGGAGGTTCACCTTCCAGCAGGACAATGACCCTAAGCATACTGCTAAAGCAACACTCGAGTGGTTTAAGGGGAAACATATAAATGTCTTGGAATGGCCTAGTCAAAGCCCAGACCTCAATCCAATTGAGAATCTGTGGTATGACTTAAAGAATGCTGTACACCAGCGGAACCCATCCTACTTGAAGGAGCTGGAGCAGTTTTGACTTGAAGAATGGGCAAAAATCCCAGTGTCTAGATGTGCCATGCTGATCGAGACACCCCAAGAGACTTGCAGCTGTAATTGCTGCAAAAGGTGGCTCTACAAAGTATTGACTTTGGTTGGGTGAATAGTTATACACGCTCAAGTTTTCTTTTGTTTTTGTCTTATTTCTAGTTTGTTTCACAAGAAAAAATATTTTGCATGTTGTGTAAATCAAATGATACACAACCTCAGAAATGTATATTTTAATTCCAGGTTGTAAGGCAACAAAATAGGGAAAATGCCAAGGGGGGGGGGTTAATACTTCTCCAAGCCACTGTATAAGTGAGGGTACTGCGGGTTATGAATCAACCTGTGCATCACTAGTGTCTTCTGTCCTAAAATGTGTGCTGGTGCTTGGTAGTGGCTGTTGTTTCAACAGGAGTAATTTCAGACAGCTGCTGCTGTCCTGTCCACTATTGATGTGTCTCCTCCTGGAGGAGGAGACTTACGTACACTTACGTTGACGTAACACACACACACACTCAGAGGCACACGTAAACACATGCACACACACACAATATTCTCTGACTCAGAGAACAAGCTGACAGTTGAGAAAAGCTGCAGCAGGCTTACCATACATAGTACACGATGGACCATGCCAGACCTTCACACACTCACAAGTCACATCTCTATCTCTGTCTCAGCATGGCCCCTGGATTGTGTGTGTGTGTGTGTGTGTGTGTGTGTGTGTGTGTGTGTGTGTGTGTGTGTGTGTGTGTGTGTGTGTGTTCTGGTGGTGGGGTGGGGGGGGGGGGTCTGGGCTGTGCCCCTGCTTATAGTTGTTGTTGTTTTGGAGTCACAGTTGAATGCCGCTGTTTTGGAGAGATTAGAGAGGTGGGATGGTTTTAGTTGGGGATCAGAAAATGTGGATTTATCAACTAGACACAGTATGGTGTACAGTCACATACCCAAACACATGCAATCACAGACACACTTACAGCTGATTACATGTGTGCACACAAACACTCTCTCTCTCTACCTCTCTCTCTCTCTCTCTCTCTCTCTGTCACACATGCACACACACTCACTCTCTACCTCTCTCTCTCTCTCTGTCACACACACACACACACACACACACTAAGTAACAACTATTGCAGCTGGGGCGCAACTTTGGTTTCAGAAGTAGGGTGGATATAATCTGGTGGTGGGTCTGGGGGTCCCTCAGAATTTTTTGGGGCCATTTAAAGCTAATTTCCTGCATTTCTACTAGGGCTGTCGACGACATAAAAAAAAACACTACCAAGAGTAGTCTTTTCTTTCGAACAATCAATCAGTTGAAATTTGAAAACTTGTATTTTTCTATATATAGACACACCCTATGTGTTCTGATAAAATCATCTTGAGTATATGTACTGAACTTGTCTGATGCTTTAAGCATGCTGTTTTATTAAATATTTAAGACACACAAATGACTCAAGAGGGATCCAGAGAGCAAGATAGCTTGACCAGAAGAAAAAAACCTATTCCTGATGCTGCTGCTGGCCTTTGCAGATTCTGCCTTTACGCTCCTGAAGTTGCCGGTAATCTGCAATCTTTTTTATTTGGAGTGCCAATTTATCTTACCATTTTTTTTACCCCCTTTTTCTCCCCAATTTCGTGGTATCCAATTGTTAGTCGTTACTGTCTTGTCTCATCGCTACAACTCCTGTACGGGCTCGGAGAGATGAAGGTCGAGAGCCATGCGTCCTCTGAAACACAACCCAACCAAGCCACACTGCTTCTTAACACAGCACGCATCCAACCCGGAAGCCAGCTGCACCAATGTGTCAGAGGAAACACCGTACGCCAAGCGACCTGGTCAGCGCGCACTGCACCCGGCCCACCACAGGAGTCGCTATTGCATGTTGAGACAAAGATCCCAACCGGCCAAACCCTCCCTATCCCGGACGACGCTAGGCTAATTGTGCGTTGCTCCATGGACCTCCCGGTTGCGGCCGGCTGCGACAGAGCCTGGGCGTGAACCCAGGCTCTGCATCCTCAGAACCCAGTCTGCATCCTCAGAGTTTTGCGCACCAGTGAGCTCAGGACAGACACCGCTGTAGGCTATTTGTGCAAGGGATAAGAAGTAATCAGGTATTTTATGACGTTTCCATTGGATCAGAGCATTACATTTTTCCCTTTCATGCCAAGTGGTTATCGAAAAGGAGAGAGCTGGAAATATTGTTATAATACTTTGAGGAACTATTGTCATTCTCAATTGATTCTAAAACCATACTTTGTTTTCTTGTTGTTTGTGGTGAAGAAAAAATACTTTGAGAAGCTCCACAGCTCATTAGTGGTGATGAGTAACGGCAATCAGAAATACTATCAGACATCCCAAAATGGGCACATTTATAGGCCTATATTTGCGTGCAGGCCAGGTAGACTAGCTCTACTACTAAATGCGTAATCAGGTGTGCGTCCTCACTCAACATTGACAGGAGCATTTCAAACAAAAGACGACCAATAAATTGACAAACATAAATGGAATGAAATAAACAAAAACTTATTTCTCAAAAGTGTATCATAGATTGTGAGTTCTGCTAAACACATGTCCAATTTGACAAGGAGAACGGTAAATAACTGTAATAATATATTGAATGCAGAAAATACCGTAACCTACAGTAACACACATTTCAGATGAGAAATTATGGGAATTCATATTAAATTTAGGCTATTACTTGTGAGTGTCTGTGATATATTTAGAATTCAAGGCACACTTAACCAGCATGGCTACCACATCATTCTGCAGCGATACGACATCCCATCTGGCGCTTAGTGGGACTATAATTTGTTTTTCAACCGGTCATTGAGCCAACACACGTACAGGCTATATAAGGGCTATTTGACCAAGAAGGAGAGTGATTGAGTGCAGCATCAGATGACCTGGCCTCCACAATCCCCTGACCTCAAACCAATTGAGATGGTTTGGGATGAGCAGCCAACAAGTGCTCAGCATATGTGGGAACTCCTTCAAGACTGTTGGAAAAGCATTCCAGGTGGAGCTGGTTGAGAGAATGCTAAGAGTGTGCAAAGCTGTCATCAAGGCAAAGGGTTGCTACATTGAAGAATCTCAAATATTAAATATATTTTGATTTGTTTAACACTTTTTTGGTTACTACATGATTCCATACGTGTTATTTTATAGTATTGATGTCTTCACAAAATAGTAAAAACAAAAAAAAACTTGAATGAGTAGGTGTGTCCAAACTGGTTCCTTATGTAATGGGGAATTAATAGACACAGCAAACAATGTACACAATAAAGTTATGAAACAATGAATACCCACAAAATGGCGGGAGATAATGCATTCTGGAGAGAGACGTGTCTTGTGCATCTGAGCCACAATCCCCATATTCTTAGACCACGTGTCCTTCTTATTGGATTAGTCCACTGAGACAGGCATAAATCAGACAGGTGTCTCGTATGCCATGAAAGAAAAACATATATTTGTGGCTGCTAGACTGTCTGAACCTGATCCCTTTTGTCATACAGTTTTCCATATAAGGCACCCAGACCTTTTGAAAGTTACACAGTATCCCTTTAATCTCGTAATAAATCAAATCTAGTGATAGATAACTTGATAATTCTGTCATCCATTCAGACATTGAGGGAGGATAATGGCAATGCATTTCTTAGCCGCTAAGTTACACAGTTTCTTCTGAAATCGTTCTTCAGTATCAACATTTCCAAGCAAACAAAAACAAGGAGAAGGGAGGATCTATATACATGCTGAGATAAAATAACACACTGACAGAATTCAGCCAGCCTTCACAAAATCAGAACATGCAAATACAGTTGAAGTCAGAAGATGACATACACTTAGGTTGGAGTCATTAAAAGTTTTCCAATAATTGTTTACAGACAGATTATTTCACTTGCAATTCACTGTATCACTTTTCCAGTGGGTCAGAAGTTTACATACACTAAGTTGACTGTGCCTTTAAACAGCTTGGAAAATTCCAGACAATGATGTCATGGCTTTAGAAGCTTCTGATAGGCTAATTGACAGAATTTGAGTCAATTGGAGGTGTACCTGTGGATGTATTTCAAGGCCTTCCTTCAAACTCAGTGCCTCTTTGCTTGAAATCATGGGAGATCAAAAGATATCAGCAAGAACTTTGAAAAAAAATTGTAGACCTCCAAAAGTCTGGTTCATCCTTGGGAGCAATTTCCAAACGCCTGAAAGTACCACGTTCATCTGTACAAACAATAGTATGCAAGTATAACCACCATAGGACCACGCAGCTGTCATTCTGCTCAGGAAGGAGACGCGTTCTGTCTCCTAGAGATGAACGTACTTTGTGTGCAAAAACTGCAAATCAATCCCAGAATAACAGCAAAAGACCTTGTGAAGATGCTGGAGGACACAGGTACAAAATTATCTATATCCACAGTAAAATGAGTCCTATATCGACAGCTCAGCAAGGAAGAAGCCACTGCTCCAAAGCCACCATAAAAAAGCCAGACAACGGTTTGCAACTGCACATGGGGACAAAGATCGTACATTTTGGAGAAATGTCCTCTGGTCTGATGAAACAAAAATAGAGCTGTTTTGCCATAATGATGAATTGTTATGTTTGGAGGAAATGGGGGAGGCTTGCAAGCCGAAGAACACCATCCCAACTGTGAAGCACGGGAGTGGCAGCATCATTTTGTGAGGGTGCTTTTCTGTAGGAGGGACTGGTGCACTTCACAAATAGATGGCATCATGAGGTAGGAAAACGATGTGGATATATTGAAGCAACATCTCAAGACATCAGTCAGGAAGTTAAAGCTTGGTCGCAAATGGGTCTTCCAAATGGACAATGACCCCAAGCATACTTCCAAAGTTGTGTCAGTATGGCTTAAGGACAACAAAGTCAAGGTATTGGAGTGGCCATCACAAAGCCCTGACCACAATACCATATAACATTTGTGGGCAGAACTGAAAAAGCATGTGCGAGCAAGGAGGCCTAGAAACCTGACTCAGTTACACCAGCTCTGTCCAGAGGAATGGGGCAAAATTCCCCCAACTTATTGTGGGAAGCTTGTGGAAGGCTACCTGAAACTTTTGACCCAAGTCAAACAATTTAAAGGCAATGCTACCAAATAGTAATTGAGTCTATGTAAACTTGTGACCCACTGGGAATGTGATGAAAGAAACCAAAACTGAAATAAATCATTCTCCCTACTATTAATCTGACATTTCGCATTCTTAAAATAAAGTGGTGATCCTAACTGACCTAAAACAGGGAAGTTTTACTGGGATTAAATTTATCAACCTTTGATACCGTTTGGAAATCAATTTGAGGTTTGTCAGACTGTCTTAAAATTGTTTCAATCTTTGAAGCTTCTGGCTTGTCCAGTGTTTGCTGCACAGAGAGAATAAAGTGTTGCATCTGCAAAAGCTCACCTCAGCACCGCCACAGACTGGTCTTCCCTGGCTGTCTGAACCTGTCACCATCTGATCCTGCTAAGACATGATGAGCATAGTATTATACCAACTTCTTATACCATGTCAGTGTGAAAAGTAGAGAATTAGCTAGGGAAACTGGCAGATCAATAACCTTACATTGCTAAACTGACTCTAATAAAAACTCACATTGTGCTGGCAAAAAACTTCAGAATATTGGACTTTAATCATTTGGCCACTGGTGTCATTGTTTGATTCAGGTCTAGTGTGATTGAGGCAAAATAATAGCTAAAGTTATTGAGTTAGTTAGTTAACGCTAACCAACTTTTGGCAATCTCTAATAGTAATGGTACATCAACTGATGAAAACTAGCCAAGTTAATTTACTTCTGTTGAAACTGGACAAAAAGTCTATAAAACATGTCATACACTCAACAGCTGTTAGATACAGCTACCTGACAAATAGCTAGAGACTAGAGCTGAACTGGCTGTGGTTGCTACTAGCTAGCTAGTTCATTCTCTTCAGAAAGAACTTCATTCGAGGGGGATGAATTTTTACTGTAGCTAACGTTACACTACTAGCTCAACACTGGGAATAAATATTTAAAACAGCAGTTACCTTGCCAGCTACATCAGTCAAATAAAGAGTATCCAGTTTCTGCTCTGTTTGTTTTTACTTCTCTGAGAAAAAGCGTAACACACACAGACACAGAGACAGCAGCACTGTGCCTTTCAGAAGCTTTGCCTTCACACAGCCTGTCTGCACGCTCTGTGGTGTCCACGCGGTCCTAAATCCAGCTGGCTGAAATTGCCATGCGGACTCTGAGGCGTCCGCATGGTCCTAAAGCACACCAATGCCGCTTTTGGTATCACAGTGCAATTTGTCATTTGGTCATGTCCCCGCCATCCCCAGTGAAAGTTGTGCCCCTGTATTGCAGTAAATGAATTGCCCGTAAGTACTCCCCGTGCCGTCAGTGAGCGCTTAATTAGACTGAAATTATGGGGCTTTTGTTTTGGTACAGGCAGAGTTTAATGAAGGTCTGAACTCACTAAACAATCAACAGTGAACAACAGTTCATCCTGCACCATGCAGATATCTTGGGTTTCTGTGCACCTTGTGTGAGTGCGGAGTACCCACTATAGTATTGCATTCCAAACTTTGAGATTGAAAGGTGTAATATAGAGATTTAGAGGTGTGTGTTCAAGTTTCAGATTTTAAGTTTTGATGTCAAATGCACAAGTACAGTGAAATGCCTTTCTTGCAAACTCAAAACCCAACCATGCATTCATCAATGACAATGTATTACTAGAAAAAACACACAAGAAATAAGAAGAAGAAATATGAAATAGACAATAAAGTAAGTAAGTAAGTAAGTAAGTAAGCATACTATATGCAGGAAATATTTTAAAAGTCTGTTCCAATACAGAGACCAGCAGCTTGCATGTGAGTGGATGTGTGTGGGTGTGTAGAGTCAATATAAATGTATGTGCATATTATGTGTGAGTGGTTAGAAAATTATGGAGTGAGTGCTTGTGTGTGTGTTAGAGTGAGAGTGAAAGTGTGTGTGAGTGTGTATAGAGAAATGTTTGTGTGTGCATTTGTGTTTGTGTGTGTGTGACGAGTACCCACCTGTAGTATTGCATTCCAAACGTTGAGATTAGAATGTAGATTTACATTTATTTAGAATGATTAGTATATTTAGAACGATATTGAGTTATTTTTCCTCCCTCTTAGAGATGAAACAACTCCTACGAAATGCAATTTGGACTCAACATTTGCTTTAGGATAAATAAGCAGCTGTTCACGTAACCTCCCTCTCTCTCGCTGTCTCTCTCTCTCTCCCTCCTCTCTCTCTCTTCTCTTTCTACCCTCGTCTCCCCCCTATTTTCCCTCTCTCTCTCTCTCTCTCTCTCTCTCTCTCTCTCTCTCTCTCTCTCTCTCTCTCTCTCAGAATGACAGTATGGTGGACAGTAATGGGGAGGAGTCTCAAGAGAGTCTGGATGTACTGCCTGACGTCTCTCTGGTGAGCCCCGCAGTCAGGCCCAGAACCATAACCTCATAAAGATGGACAGAGCAGAGGTTAGAGGGAGGGATGGAGGGAGAGAGAGGGAAAAAACAACAAGCTGGAAATGAAAGAGCGGCAAGAAGAGGAAGCAACGGATATGCAGTTTGAACTCTTATAGCCTATTTCTTTCTTTCCTGTGGAGGAGTCTGTTTAGAGTTAGAGGATATTATGGCATATATTTTTCCTCCGCTTCCTCTTCCTCCTTCTCCCTCCTTACTAAGGAGGAACTTGCTCTCTGTCTGACACCTGAGGTAAAAGCTCTAATCAGAAACACACAAGCACAAACAAGAATACCTACCACAGTTACCAGAGCAACGGTAACCGATGTTGACAGGAGGCTGTGTTGGTTCCAAGGCGATGTAATGTGGGACACAGAAAGCAAAGACCTGAAGAGTCTTAAAAACACCTCAACTCCATTCAGCCAGAACATATTTGTGTTGGTTTTGATTGCTTTCTCTTGCTATTTTTAAACCCATGAATCACTTCATTCATTCTCTCCCCGCTCTTGTTGCTGTTTTCATTGTTCATTTCTCAGTTGGTTTTGGTTGGAGGGGAGAGCTTGTTGCCGGGGACACAGCGGACTGGGAAGGTGTAACCTGAGGTTACACAAAGACCATGTTTAGCTGTGGGTCTCAACTGAATCCTGGCCTATCCTAATGAGTTGTGTTGAATTCTGAGGCGTGATAATTGGTAGTGTGTGTGTGTGTGTGTGTGTGGAATGAGGAGATTCCAGAGATGTGCTGTAGTATATGAGTGTTTTGTGGGATGAAAGGAATGTGATCTGTTTGTTCTCCTCTTATCTTAGGATGAGGTGCATTCCACATCCGAATCTCCCCCCACCTTCAACCCCCCACCCCCTCCAGGTATGCAGAGGCATCCCAGCAGACGAGACCAGGTCAAAAAACGCCCTTCCTCCGAATCCTCTTATTCTGGACTCTACTTCACCGCCCCTGCCCATAACCCACCCAAGGACCAGAGGGGGAACCAAGGGTCCCCCTCCTCACCCAAGGTCCCCCTCCAAAAGGATTTCTCTGTCCCCCATAAGAGGGAACCCTCCGTCCCCCATAAGAGGGACCCCTCTGTCCCCCATAAGAAGGAGATGGCAACTTCCAAGTTTTCCATGGTCAACAAGCACGCCATAGGCCCCTTCCCTAGAGTCCAGTCATCTATTAAGACCACCAAACCTTCCGCCCCCTCCCCATATCTACCCCCCCCCCTCTACTCCCTGCCCCATCCACACCCCCTCCCCTTCCACACAGCCCGGACAAGGCCTCCTCTGGCTCCAACAAACAGCACTTTGTCATGGTGGAGGTCCACAGGCCCAATGCAGAGTCTGACGTCAACGAGGTGCGGTCCCTGCCCCAGTCACGAGGTAAGAGGCATGGAGGGAGTAGGTTGGAGGAAAAGCTAGAGTTGGACTCCAGATTTGGACGTGAAGGATTGGTTACACAAATAACAGGAAGTGCATGTTTATGTGTAATCATGGATGTATGTATTTCTGCCTGAGTGTGTCCCTGTGCCAGTCTCTAACCTTCTGCACCCATCCCCTCCAAGGTGCCACCCTGTCCCAGCTGTCAGACAGTGGACAGACACTGAGCGAGGACAGCGGGGTGGACATTAGCGAGTCGGGGCGACTCAGCAGGGAAAGCAGTCCCCACACACGCCCCCCACGAGACCCCAAGGGGGCACGTGGGGACAGCACCGCCAAACCGGTGAGGAGGACACACCAGCGGGGAGAAAGACGACACAGAAAGAGAAAGAGGGAGATGTATGGATGGATGAATGGATGGATGGAGCTGAAAGGGAGGGATTACAAGAAGAGAAACAGACAAACAGAGCTGGGTTGTCCTCTGTCACTGCTCACTCTATCTGAAGCTTGTTCTCAATCCTAACTTCTTTCTGTTTTATTCTTTCTTTATGCACATACAGTTTTTCTTTCTTTGCTCATTGATACATTTTTGTCCTTTCACTGATTTCTCATCTATTCAATCACTTCCATCTCATCTCATACTGCGCTAGAGGTCTCTTGTTTCCTCTGCTTATTGCTGATTAGTGGTTAGGTGGTGGGAAAATTGTTGATTGGTTCCTACCTTTATGGGTGGACCAATGTGTAACAAAGGTGCAAAAGAAAAGAGTTAATGGGTCTCCAGGGTGAATATTTGAGTAAAAAGGTGAGTTATATTATGCCCCCTCTCTTCTCTATCTCTCTCTCTCTGCAGCCGGGTCTCTTGGAGCGTACCTCCACACTGGTGAGGGTGGCAAAGAGTGCCAGCACCCTGGGCATCGCCATCGAAGGAGGTGCCAACACTCGCCAGCCCCTGCCACGCATCGTCACCATACAGGTGGGTCTCAAACAGCCTTGAATACCCCTCAGGCCCCTCACCCTTCTCACCCCTCCCTTTTCAAGTAATCTCCGAAATGACAGCTTGCCAGACAATCTCCTGCACCTGTCAGAATTGATCTAGCCATGGTACTCTGTGTTCTGCAACTCTGCACTGCCATTGGCCCGTGCCGCCTCCTCTTCCACACATGGCTACACAACACAGCCTCTGTCAGATAAGTCTGTGGTTTCACACTGGAAGAGAACTCAAACTGAGATCCCTGGCTGCCATGCCATTGTTCCTCCACTCCAGAGGACTGGCAGATTTACCAGGGATGATTATAACCTTCAGAATAGACTCTATAGCAGGGCTCTGACACTCAGAGGGCCTGAGACAATGAGACAATGCTAAGCAATTATACATTTTATTTGTCACATGCGCCGCGTACATGCGCCATACTAGGCGGTGATGCAACCAGATGCTCTCAATGATGCAGCTGTGGAACTTTTTGAGGGTCTGAGGACCCATGCCAAATCTTTTCACTCTCCTGAGGGGAATAGGCGTTGTCATGCCCTCTTCATGACTGTCTTGGTGTGTTTGGACCATGATAGTTCATTCGTGATGTGGACACCAAGGAACATGAAGCTCTCAACCTGCTCCACTACAGCCCCGTCGATGTAGTCCACGATCATCTCCTTTGTCTTGATCACGTTGAGGGAGAGGTTGTTGTCCTGGCACCACACTGCCAGGTCTCTGACCTCCTCCCTATAGGCTGTGTCATCATTGCCAGTGATCAGGCCTACCACTGTTGTGTCATCGGCAAACTTAAGGAAGGTGTTGGAGTCATGCATGGCAATGCAGTCATGGGTGAACAGGGAATACAGGATGGGACTGAGCATAAACCCCTGGGGGGCCCCCGTGTTGAGCATCAGTGTGGCAGATGTGTTGTTACCTACCCTTACCACCGGGGGTGGCCCGTCAGGAAGTCCAGGATCCAGTTGCAGAGGGAGGTATTTAGTCCCAGGGTCCTTAGCTTAGTGATGAGCTTTGAAGGCTCTATGGTGTTGAACGCTGAGCTGTAGTCAATGAATAGCATTCTCATATAGGTGTTCCTTTTGTCCATGTGGAAAAGGGCAATGTGGAGTGCAATAGAGATTGCGTCATCTGTGGATCTGTTGTGGCGGTAAGCAAATTGGAGTGGGTCTAGTGTTTCTGGGATAATGGTGTTGATGTGAGCCATGACCAGCCTTTCAAACCACTTCATGGCTACAGATGTGAATGCTAGGGGTCGGTAGTAATTTAGGCAGGTTACCTTGGTGTTCTTGGGCACAGGGACTATGGTGGCCTGCTTGAAACATGTTGGTATTACAGACTCGGTCAGGGACAGGTTGAAAATGTCAGTGAAGACACTTGCCAGTTGGTTAGCGCATGCCCAGAGTACATGTCCTGGTAATCCGTCTGGCCCTGCGGCTTTGTGAATGTTGACCTGTTTAAAGGTCTTACTCACATTGTCTACGGAGAGCGTGATCACACAGTCATCAAGTACAGCTGGTGCTCTCATGCATGCTTCAGTGTTGCTTTCCTCAAAGCGTGCATAGAAGTCATTTAGCTCATCTGGTAGGTTTGTGTCACTGGGCAGCTCGCGGCTGTGCTTCCCTTTTTAGTTTGTAATAGATTGCAAGCCCTGCCACATCCGGCGAACGTAGGATTCAATCTTATTTTAGACGCTTTACCTGTTTGATGTTCGTCTGATTGCATAGCGGGATTTATTAAAAGCTTCCTGATTAGAGTCCCGCTCCTTGAATGCGGCAGCTCTATCATTTAGCTCTGTGCGGATGTTGCCTGTAATCATGGCTTCTGGTTGAGGTATGTACGTACGGTCACTATGGGGACGAGGTCATCGATGCACTTATTGATGAAACCTGTGACTGATGTGGTGTACTCCTCAATGCCATCGGAAGAATGGCAAAACATATTCCAGTCTGTGCTAGCAAAACAGTCCTGTAGCTTAGTATCTGCGTCATCTGACCACTTCCATAATGAACGAGTCACTGGTACTTCCTGCTTTAATTTTTGCTTGTAAGAGGAATCAGGAGGATATAGTTATGGTCAGATTTGCCAAATGGAGGGCGAGGGAGAGCTTTGTACTCGTGTCTGTGTATGGAGTAAAGGTGGTCTAGAGTTTTTCCCTCTGGTTGCACATGCTGGTAGAAACTAGGTAAAACAGATTTAAGTTTCCTTGCATTAAAGTCCCCGGCCACTTGGAGCACCGTCTCTGGATGAGCATTTTTTTGTTTGCTTATGGCCTTATACAGCTCGTTGAGTGCAGTCTTAATGCCAGCATCGGTTTGTGGTGGTAAATAGACAGCTACGAAAAATATAGATGAAAACTCTCTTGGTAAATAGTGTGGTCCACAGCTTATCATGAGATACTCAGGCGAGCAAAACCTTGAGACTTCCTTAATATTACAGTTTGTGCATCAGCTGTTATTAACAAATAGACACAGACTTACCGGAGGCAGCTGTTCTATCTTGTCGATGCACAGAAAACCCAGCCAGCTGTATGTTATCCATGTTGTTGTTTATCCACGACTCGGTGAAACATAAGATATTACAGTTTTTAATGTCCTGTTGGTAGATTAGTCTTGATCGGACCTCATCCATTTTATTATCCAATGATTGCACATTGGCTAATAGGACTGATGGTAGAGATGGATTACCCACTCGCCGTCGGATTCTTACAAGGCACCCCGATCCTATATATCGCCGTCTCTTCTTCATGCGAATGGCATTGCGTCCGACTTGTTAAATACAAATCTTTGTCCAGTATGAGGTGAGCAATCGCTGTTCTGACTTTTCAGAGCCTCTTTTCTGTCAAAAGAGACAGTGGCAGCAACATTAGGTACAAAATCATTTACAAATAATACCAAAAAAACCACACAATAGCACAATTGCTTAGGAGCCCGTAAAACGGCAGCCATCTCCCCCGGCAGCCATCTCCTCCAGCGCCATTATTTATACAGCATGTTCCGTGTTTTAATGGTATTCTTGCGAAAAAAACCTGCAAAGAATTAGGGGTTTACATTTAAATATTACAGTAGCCATAGCAATAGGGTCAAAGATCAACCCCGTGATGTCGTGACTAAGGTTAGACGTCCGTGGGTGTGGCTAGTTCAAGTCCAGCTCAGGTAAATATTGCCCTTTACCCTTGCCAGGTGCTTTACATGAATGTCTAACTGTAAGAGTACATTAAATGTGTTTTTTGGGATCCAAGCACCCTTTCATTTGTTTAATCAAGACGATAAGAGTTGATCCTGTTCTCTCCCTTTACCTGAAGGAGTACATCCACTGAGAGCAGTGACTGTTATGTGAAATAAAGGGTTGGCTGAACTGAGGGTAATACCACCGTACCTGGCTGTAGCTCTGTTCTGTTCAGGTCTGTTTGTGTCTCTTTTGATTAACCTAAAGAGTGAGGAGAGAGGAGGGCTGGGGAGGGAGCTGTGCTGTTCTGTGGAGTTCAGAGAACCACTGAAATCCCTCCCGCTCAAAATATGCTTTGGTGAGAGGCTAATGAAAAATAAAAGAGCCGCTGATTGCGAGGGGAGCGACAAAGGCTCTGACCGTGAAATCAGCATATTCAAAATCAAAGAGAGCAACGGAGGGAGGGAGATAGGGAGCTAGGAAGGGGAGAGAGATATACAGAGAGATGGAAGAGAAGATGGTACATAATAATAAAGGGGATTTAGACAGAAAGTTTACAGAGAAGGGGAGGTAGGGGAGGAAGAGAGAGAGAGAGAGAGAGAGAGAGAGAGGCAGGCAATCGAGCGAGTGACAGACAGGCATGGGAGGTTTCAATTTCAATGAAGGCTTTTGATGCCCAATGCAATCGCGGAGTAGTCAATACTATTGATAAAGGGTTTGCCTCCTGAGACCGCTTGGAAGTAAATCTTAATCACCAAAGCTTTATTAAAATATCATCACCAAAGCGTTTTTTAAATATCATCAACAAAACTTTATTAAAATATCCTCACCAAAGCTTTATTAAAATATCACCACGAAAGCTGTATAAAATATCATCACCAAAGCGTTTTTTAAATATCATCACCAAAACTTTATTGAAATATCATCACCAAAGCTTTATTAAAATATCATCACCAAAGCGTTTTTAAAATGTCATCACCAAAGCTGTATTAAAATATCACCAAAGCTTTATTAAAATATCATCACCAAAGCTGTGTTCTCTTGTTATCTATGCATTGTAGGCAGGCCCACATTATTTTAGCCATACAGGTCCCGTTTTTGATATACGTTAAACCCCCTCCATGATGTAGGCTATATGTCCATGCCCATCGTGAAACGAAAGAGACCGGGGAACCTCGTAATTAGAAGTTATCTGCAACCTGTAAAAATCGCTAGTTTTCCATTTCATATGTTGAAAACCGAAGCCTTCCCTTAGGCCTACTATAATGAAGGTTGGTTCAACAGCAATGTGTGTCTTTTTAAAACCTCTTAGGGAAGTTCAGAATTCAAGCAGATTTTCGCAGCTTTTTGTTAAAAATCTCGCAACATTTCAGCGCCCTGCTATTCATGCCAGGAATATAGTATATGCATATGATTAGTGTTTGTGGATAGAAAACACTCAGACGTTTCCAAAACTGTTTAAATTACGCCTGTGGCATTTACGGAACGTGTGTTTCATCGAATAGTGCATGAAAATCTGTTCACTGAAAATGGAAAAATATATTCTTCCGCGACTACAGGCAATTGTTAAAAGCGAACAGAATTACATAGAGCCGAGTTTTCATTGGCTACAGCTTCCCCAGGTTGTCTAGAGTCACATCATTTGTTGCGCAATTGATTCTTGGTCTAACCGAAACAAGGGACCTCCTTTCCTACTGTCCCCGCCCAGATTTTGGTTCAACTTTTTCAAGACAGCATTTTTTCCACAGACAAGCTAATCTTTTCACATCGCCTCCTGAGGATTTTTATCGCTTATTAACGTGTACTAATACCTAAAGTTGCATTACAAAAGTATTTCGAAGTGTTTTGTGAAAGTTTATCGTCGACTTTTTGAATTTAAAAAAATTACGTTACGTTATGAAATGCAATTTTTTTTTCTTTACTCGCGACGGAGTCGTAGTTCGATATCTAGGCTATTTATGGACCGATTTAATCGAAAAAAGACCCTAAATGATGTTTATGGGACATCTAGGAGTGCCAAGAAAGAAGCTCGTCAAAGGTAATGAATGTTTTATATTTTATTTCAGCGTTTTCGTTTGCGACGGATAACGCAAAATCTGTCGTTTTTGGTGACGGTGGAGTATTTTGAGGGTGCATGGTATCAGATAATAGCTTCTCATGCATTCCCCGAAAAGCATTTTACAAATCTGACTTGGTCGATAGATTCACAACGAGTGTAGCTTTAATTCAGTATATTGTATGTCAATTTTAATGAAAGTTTGAGGTTTATCAACCTCTATGGTGGCGCTCTTGAGCATTTCTGCTGATTGTGGTCCCCACTTCGGTACCACGTCCTCAACAAGTTTTAATATTGGTGATTTCATGATATCATTCATTACATTTTACATTTATTTATTGCTGGGGTTTTTTAAGAATAGATTGCTTATTTTTTGTTTAATTGTATTATAACCAAACATAGAATGATTCACCTTCCTGGTTTTATCGTGACAACGTCTGTGGTGCGCATGGAATGCAACTTCTGAAGATGTGTGAATACGATCTGATCTGTAAAATAGTTCCGATTATGTTCTGAAAACACAGGCCTATTTGGGAGCAGTATGACAGTGAGTGGACATTCTCCCTTTCTCTTTATAGTGGATCTTTATCCAGCTGCATTGTCTACATTGTTTTAATACTATATGCCCGCGGGAGAAATGATGGTGCCAGTAAGTGTGACATAGCCTATTTAAAACAAGTTGTTTCGTTTAGTATTTGATTAGAATTATTTGTTCTATTTTTACACCTTATCAATAATTCATTTAATCTATCTTATTTTCAATATTTGCCATGTCCATGCTCAGCTATAATACAATGTACATTAGGCCTAGCCCCTGTATCAGTGTGAATGCTATTAAAGCCATACAATTAGTTAGAACAATGTGGACTGCAAATGGGTCAACAAATTTAGCAAAAACAGGTCTACATTTTGTTATTACGTTTCAGTAAGCCATTTAACAAACTCTAACGGACTAACATCTGAATTGGAGTTGATTCCGTAACGTAATCAACACTGCTAGCTAGCCAGCTAGCCCCGAATAGCAGCACAGTAGAAACTATTACACTCAACGGAACGACTTGATTAGTGTAGTGTCAACAACGCAGCCACTGCCAGCTAGCCTACATAGTCAACAACGCAGCCTCTGCCAGCTAGCCTACTTCAGCAGTACTGTATCATTTTAATCATTTTAGTCAATAAGATTCTTGCTACGTAAGCTTAACTTTCTGAACACTCGAGACGTGTAGTCCACTTGTCATTCCAATCTCATTTGCATTAGCGTAGCCTCTTGTGTAGCCTGTCAACTATGTGTCTGTCTATCCCTGTTCTCTCCTCTCTGCACAGACCATACAAACGCTCCACACCGCGTGGCCGCGGCCACCCTAATCTGGTGGTCCCAGCGCGCACGACCCACGTGGAGTTCCAGGTCTCCGGTAGCTTCTGGAACTGCCGATCTGCGGCCAACAAGGCAGAGTTCATCTCAGCCTATGCCTCCCTCCAGTCCCTCGACTTCTTGGCACTGACGGAAACATGGATCACCACAGACAACACTGCTACTCCTACTGCTCTCTCTTCGTCTGCCCACGTGTTCTCGCACACCCCGAGAGCTTCTGGTCAGCGGGGTGGTGGCACCGGGATCCTCATCTCTTCCAAGTGGTCATTCTCTCTTTCTCCCCTTACCCATCTGTCTATCGCCTCCTTTGAATTCCATGCTGTCACAGTTACCAGCCCTTTCAAGCTTAACATCCTTATCATTTATCGCCCTCCAGGTTCCCTCAGAGAGTTCATCAATGAGCTTGATGCCTTGATAAGCTCCTTTCCTGAGGACGGCTCACCTCTCACAGTTCTGGGCGACTTTAACCTCCCCACGGCTACCTTTGACTCATTCCTCTCTGCCTCCTTCTTTCCACTCCTCTCCTCTTTTGACCTCACCCTCTCACCTTCCCCCTACTCACAAGGCAGGAAATACGCTCGACCTCATCTTTACTAGATGCTGTTCTTCCACTAACCTCATTGCAACTCCCTCCAAGTCTCCGACCACTACCTTGTATCCTTTTCCCTCTCGCTCTCATCCAACACTTCCCACACTGCCCCTACTCGGATGATATCGCGCCGTCCCAACCTTCGCTCTCTCTCCCCGCTACTCTCTCCTCTTCCATCCTATCATCTCTTCCCTCTGCTCAAACCTTCTCCAACCTATCTCCTGATTCTGCCTCCTCAACCCTCCTCTCCTCCCTTTCTGCATCCTTTGACTCTCTATGTCCCCTATCCTCCAGGCCGGCTCGGTCCTCCCCTCCCGCTCCGTGGCTCGACGACTCATTGCGAGCTCACAGAACAGGGCTCCGGGCAGCCGAGCGGAAATGGAGGAAAACTCGCCTCCCTGCGGACCTGGCATCCTTTCACTCCCTCCTCTCTACATTTTCCTCTTCTCTCTCTGCTGCTAAAGCCACTTTCTACCACTCTAAATTCCAAGCATCTGCCTCTAACCCTAGGAAGCTCTTTGCCACCTTCTCCTCCCTCCTGAATCCTCCTCCTCCCCCCCCCCTCTGCAGATGACTTCGTCAACCATTTTGAAAAGAAGGTCGACGACATCCGATCCTCGTTTGCTAAGTCAAACGACACCGCTGGTTCTGCTCACACTGCCCTACCCTGTGCTCTGACCTCTTTCTCCCCTCTCTCTCCAGATGAAATCTCGCGTCTTGTGACGGCCGGCCGCCCAACAACCTGCCCGCTTGACCCTATCCCCTCCTCTCTTCTCCAGACCATTTCCGGAGACCTTCTCCCTTACCTCACCTCGCTCATCAACTCATCCCTGACCGCTGGCTACGTCCCTTCCGTCTTCAAGAGAGCGAGAGTTGCACCCCTTCTGAAAAAACCTACACTCGATCCCTCCGATGTCAACAACTACAGACCAGTATCCCTTCTTTCTCTTCTCTCCAAAACTCTTGAACGTGCCGTCCTTGGCCAGCTCTCCCGCTATCTCTCTCAGAATGACCTTCTTGATCCATATCAGTCAGGTTTCAAGACTAGTCATTCAACTGAGACTGCTCTTCTCTGTATCACGGAGGCGCTCCGCACTGCTAAAGCTAACTCTCTCTCCTCTGCTCTCATCCTTCTAGACCTATCGGCTGCCTTCGATACTGTGAACCATCAGATCCTCCTCTCCACCCTCTCCGAGTTGGGCATCTCCGGCGCGGCCCACGCTTGGATTGCGTCCTACCTGACAGGTCGCTCCTACCAGGTGGCGTGGCGAGAATCCGTCTCCACACCACGTGCTCTCACCACTGGTGTCCCCCAGGGCTCTGTTCTAGGCCCTCTCCTATTCTCGCTATACACCAAGTCACTTGGCTCTGTCATAACCTCACATGGTCTCTCCTATCATTGCTATGCAGACGACACACAATTAATCTTCTCCTTTCCCCTTCTGATGACCAGGTGGCGAATCGCATCTCTGCATGTCTGGCAGACATATCAGTGTGGATGACGGATCACCACCCCAAGCTGAACCTCGGCAAGACGGAGCTGCTCTTCCTCCCGGGGAAGGACTGCCCGTTCCATGATCTCGCCATCACGGTTGACAACTCCATTGTGTCCTCCTCCCAGAGCGCTAAGAACCTTGGCGTGATCCTGGACATAAAGGCGGTGGCCCGTTCCTGTAGATTCATGCTCTACAACATCCGCAGAGTACGACCCTGCCTCACACAGGAAGCGGCGCAGGTCCTAATCCAGGCACTTGTCATCTCCCGGCTGGATTACTGCAACTCGCTGTTGGCTGGGCTCCCTGCCTGTGCCATTAAACCCCTACAACTCATCCAGAACGCCGCAGCCCGTCTGGTGTTCAACCTTCCCAAGTTCTCTCACGTCACCCCGCTCCTCCGCTCTCTCCACTGGCTTCCAGTTGAAGCTCGCATCCGCTACAAGACCATGGTGCTTGCCTACGGAGCTGTGAGGGGAACGGCACCTCAGTACCTCCAGGCTCTGATCAGGCCCTACACCCAAACAAGGGCACTGCGTTCATCCACCTCTGGCCTGCTCGCCTCCCTACCACTGAGGAAGTACAGTTCCCGCTCAGCCCAGTCAAAACTGTTCGCTGCTCTGGCCCCCCAATGGTGGAACAGACTCCCTCACGACGCCAGGACAGCGGAGTCAATCACCACCTTCCGGAGACACCTGAAACCCCACCTCTTTAAGGAATACCTAGGATAGGATAAAGTAATCCCTCTCACCCCCCTTAAAAGATTTAGATGCACTACTGTTCCACTGGATGTCATAAGGTGAATGCACCAATTTGTAAGTCGCTCTGGATAAGAGCGTCTGCTAAATGACTTAAATGTAAATGTAAATGTAAATTCCAAGGCAATAAATACACAACTTGAAGCAACCACATATTTCGCCATTGAGCATGTTTTGATTGGCCAGTGAGGGGCCAAGCCTCTACACACCCACAATTCTTTTATTCATCAGAACCCTGACCTTTCGCTCAATGCCACCAAGTTTTTTGCCGATAATTGTGATAGTGAAAATAGCATAAATATTTCTGACATGATCCTCAACCGATAACGCTACCGCCTGCGCTTAGATTTACCATTGCATTAGGTTTGTTAAAATAGAGCCCTATGTTTCTGGCTCTTCCTGAATGATTACTTACTCACACCGATACTCACACTAATACACAAATAAAGTATTCACAACCATTCACAATTCCTAACAGATTCATTTCATTCAGGATTATATACTTTTGCATCAAATCTTCAATAGATGCTCCCTGGGCCTAAACAGCACCAACATAGTCGTATAGTAAGTAGTAACTTTAGTTTAGCTTGATGTCTGTCAAGATGTAGAAATCTGAAGCATCCGTTTAGAACCAAATATAGTGCATCAACAACATAGCTCGGGCAAAAGGAAGCTCTCTCATCCATTTATATGCAGATGATACAGTCCTATACTCAGCTGGCCCATTTGTGTTAAATGCTCTACAACAAAGCTTTCTTAGTGTCCAACAAGCTTTCTCTACCCCTAACCATGTTCTGAAAACCTCCAAAAACAAAGGTCATGTGGTTTGGTAAGAAGAATGCCCTTCTCCCCACAGGTGTGATTACTACCTCTGAGGGTTTAGAGCTCATACAAGTACTTGGGAGTATGGTTAGACGGTACACTGTCCTTCTCTCAGCACATATCAAAGCTGAAGACTAAATCAAAGCTAAAGTTAAATCTAGATAAGGTTTCCTCTATCGTAATCGCTCCTCTTTCACCCCAGTTGCCACCTAACCCTGATTCAGATGAGCATCCTAACCATGCTAGATTACGGAGACATCATTTATAGATCGGCATATAAGGGTGCTCTCATGCGGCTAGATGTTCTTTACCATTTGGCCATCAGATTTGCCACCAATGCTCCTTATAGGACACATCCCTGCACTCTATACTCCTGTAAACTGGTCATCTCTGTATACCCGTCGCAAGACCCACTGGTTGATGCTTATTTATAAAAACCCTCTTAGGCCTCACTCCCCCTTATCTGAGATACCTACTGCAGCCGTCACCCTCCACATACAACACCCGTTCTGCCAGTCACATTCTGTTATAGGTCCCCAAAGCACACACATCCCTGGGTCTCTCCTCTTTTCAGTTCACTGCAGCTAGCGACTGGAATGAGCTGCAGCAAACACTCAAACTGGACAGTTTTATCTCAATCTCTTCATTCAAAGACTCAATCATGGACACTCTTACTGACAGTTGTGGCTGCTTTGCCTGATATATTGTTGTCTCTACCTTCTTGCCCTTTGTGCTGTTGTCTGTGCCCAATAATGTCTGTACCATGTTTTGTGCTGCTACCATGTTGTGTTGCTACCATGTTGTTGTTATGTTGTGTTGCTACCATGCTGTGTTGTCATGTGTTGCTGCCTAGATCTCTCTTTTATGTAGTGTTGTGTTGTCTCTCTTGTCATGATGTGTGTTTTGTCCTATATTTATATATATTTTGTACAAAATAAAAATGAATCCCAGCCCCCAGCCCTGCAGGAGGCCTTTTGACTTTGGATATAAAAAATGGTGGGAGAAGATGGAGCTAGGTGAAACTTGGCTGACATTCTTCTCATCAATGAAACATTCGATCTCAATACAGTTTTCAGTTCCCAAAACTACAGTCTGTTACGAACAGAGTCAAAGTTTTGTAGACTTGACCCTTTGCCAAAATGGCAAAGAATGGTGTTAAGAAGGAGAAGGCCTTCACAGAGAAGGCGTTCTCTAACGGAAATATGCAAATACATGCTCAAATAAGGCTAGGATAGGGTCTAGGATAGGGTCTAGGATAGGGTCTAGGATAGGGTCTAGGATAGGGTCTAGGATAGGGTCTAGGATAGGGTCTAGGATAGGGTCTAGGATCTTGCTAGCTCGTGCTTGGCTTTGCCCACCTGCTCGCTTGTTTTGCCCACTATGCTTAATTTGCTATCATTGGGAACGATGCCGGTGATATATCTTGGGTTAGTTACCAGTATCTTTGGTTTTACTCTTGTAGTATCTTTAGTCTCTCAGGTCGTCACAGTCCATGTGAACGTTCCAAATGAGATGGCTACCTATATGTATATATCGACCTCCATACATTCGTACCCCTGCACATCAACACAGTACTGGTACCCCGTGTATATAGCCAAGTTATTGTTACTCATTGTGTATTTATTCATCGTGTTATAATTTCTTCTAGTTTTTTTCTTCTATTTTTCTCTCTGCATTGTTGGGAAGGACCCGTAAGTAAACATTTCACTGTTAGTTTACACCTGTTGTTTACAAAACATGGAACAAATACAATTTCATTTGATTTGAGCTGAGCTGAGGGACTGGAACAGTGATGAGAGATGAGATCACAAAGGTCCTTTTGCTTCCTGGTTTATTAGTAATTGTAACAGTGACGATGTGCCAACGAGTGTTTGTCGTCTGTTTGTGCTCTCTTTATCACAAATAAATGTTCTAGGTCTCTCTCTCTCTCTCTCTCTCTCTCTCCCTCTCTCTCTCAGAGGGGCGGTTCGGCACACAACTGCGGGCAGCTGCAGGTGGGTCAGGTAATCCTGGAAGTAAATGGGGTTTCCCTGAGGGGCCGGGAGCACAGGGATGCAGCGCGCCTCATCGCTGAGGCTTTCAAGACCAAAGAGAGAGAACATGTGGACTTCCTGGTCACAGAGTTCAACGTGGCACTGTAGGAGGAAGTAAAGGAAGAAGAGAAGGAGAGAGAGACTCTTATCATGGAGGGAGGAGGGAGGAGGGACAGGGGCTACAGAGCTGGAGAGGATAGGGGGTGGCTGTGGGGGGGCAAAGCGGCATAGTCCTACACACTGTTCTGTACATTGGTTCATCTACCAACCTTTATCTGGTCACTTGGCCTCACCATCCTCAACATCCTCCAGCTTTTAGCCCCAAAACAAGACACGGACACAGTTGCACTCTAAGTTGCCATGATTTCTGATTTTCATGGACTTTCACCATCCTTGTGACCTTGGTTTTTAGGATACTCCCTGCAGCAGTCATCTCTCTGGACACCTTATTGTATGAGTTTATGGCAATCTCATGTACTGTCACTCTATCTGTGTTGGCTAGTGGCTTCATCCTGTGGATCTCAAATGGACAATTGGACAATGACGCCATCAGCACTAGAGCTCTGCCAGAAGATATGCTCCTGAAGCGGTCAGTTAGTGGTCAGTTAGCGGTCAGTGTCTACTAACCTGTGTCAGTCTGAGAGACTAACAGCACACGCAAGAGACACAGCCTGTGTCGCAAATAGCACCCTATTCCAATATAGCGCACTACCTTTGACCAGAACCCTATGTGCCCTGGTAAATAGTAGTGCACTAAATAGGGAATAAGGTGGGACGCAAGCCAGCCTTCCATCCAGCAGATGGAAGAGGCAGGAGGAAATACCATTTTCCAATGACAGTTTGTTTTTGTAAATGTACAAATGTAGATACTATACAATATATACATAAAGATAATCTATGAATTATAGAAACCTACTATCTTACATGCTTAAAAAGTAGAATTCTTCAAAGTGTACTGTTAAGTCCCTTTTCTGCAAATGTGTCCCCAAGTGAAGAGTAATGGAGATGATTGTGTTTTAATTGCCCTCTCTGGCAGTGCTAGTCAGCCGTACTATTTGTGTTTACACAAGGGGCTTGCAGGGGCCTGCGTCACATAGTAATTACTAAGAGGTAGTAATGAGGCATTTGGGAAAGGAAACTGCTGCAGAAGCTCTCTCCGATACACCCTCCCAGAACACATGTGGCCCAGCACACACACACACAGGCATGCCATCTTACCACACAAACGCACAAGCACACAAACAGGCAGAAGTCACGGTGGATTGATGGAGAGCTGATGCTAAGAACTTGAAGAAGCACTTTATCCAATAATTGAACAGGTATGAGGAGCAAGTCATGGCAATCAGGAAGAGGAAAAGAGAAATAGAGAGAAACAGAGAGAAAGACAGAGAGACACAGAGACAGACAGAGTGCGAGCGAGAGACAGAGAGACACAGAGAGAGACAGAGAGACACAGAGAGAGACAAAGAGACACAGAGAGAGACAGAGAGACACAGAGAGACAGACAGAGAGAGAGCGAGCGAGAGACAGAGAGACACAGAGAGAGACACAGAGACACAGAGAGAGACAGAGAGACACAGAGAGACAGACAGAGAGAGAGCGAGCGAGAGACAGAGAGACACAGAGAGAGACACAGAGACACAGAGAGAGACAGAGAGACACAGAGAGACAGACAGAGAGAGAGCGAGCGAGAGAGAGACAGATAGAGAGAACGATGGACAGAGAGAGCGAGCGAGAGAGATACCAATGAAAGAACTGAGAAGTGCAGTAGTTGTTGTGGAGGATTATTTGTTTCCTCTCTGGGAGGGAGGGGGGTGTGCGAGGGAGGGGGAGAGAGGGGGGAGAGAGAGTGAAGCGGTACATGTGCCATTCAGGGGAGTTTTAGCATTATAGCGGACAGATAGAGAGGGACAGATGGAGAGAACGACAGACAAAGAGAGAGAGACAGATAGAGAGAACGACAGACAGAGAAAGGGACAGATAGAGAGAACGACAGACAGAGAGAGAGACAGATAGAGAGAACGACAGACAGAGAGAGAGAGACAGATAGAGAGAACGACAGACAGAGAGACAGAGAGGGACAGATAGAGAGAACGACAGACAGAGAAAGGGACAGATAGAGATGGACAGATATAGAGAGACAGATAGAGAGGGACAGATAGAGAGAATGACAGACAGAGAAAGAGACAGATAGAGGGACAGATAGAGAACGACAGACAGAGAAAGGGACAGATAGAGAACGACAGAGAGAAAGGGACAGATAGAAAGGGACAGATAGAGAGAACGACAGACAGAGAAAGGGACAGATAGAGAGGGACAGAGAGAGAGAGACAGAACGACAGACAGAGAAAGGGACAGATAGAGAGGGACAGAGAGAGAGAGACAGAACAACAGACAGAGAAAGGGACAGATAGAGAGGGACAGAGAGAGAGAGACAGAACGACAGACAGAGAAAGGGACAGATAGAGAGGGACAGAGAGAGAGAGACAGAACAACAGACAGAGAAAGGGACAGATAGAAGTTATTGATGTAGCAACAATAACCATCAAGTTTAAGTCAGGTTTCTCTTGATGTCCATTAACATACAAGTGCTTTGTTCACCCCATTCAGATAATAGAGCTTTTCCATCATTTCAATCATTGTATATTTATGCAGCATCCCAAATGACACCCTTTTCCTATAGTGCACTACTTTTGACCAGGACCGATAGGGCTCTGGTAAAATGAAGTCCACTATATAGAGAATAGGGTGCCATTTGGGATGCAATAGTATTCTGTATGCATACTTAGAGTATGAGACACAATCATGAGAAGACTGCCCTATTCCCTGCCAATGCCACCTCAAATGCTTAACATTCAGCGTGTGTGTGGGAGTGTGTGAGTGTGTCCTACTCCTATCCACAAGGCAGTCACTATTAAACACTGCTATCTGGGAGGAATTGCATAGCTTCAGAAATGGTGGCTTTGTTCTCTGAGCCATGTCTTTACACTGTGCATATGACACAGACAGCCCTTCGGAGAGAGGGATGAGAGGAAGGTGTACTGTGTCTAACGTTGTTTCTACGTTGTTGCACTGGAGATGGGCAGAGAATGCAGAGCAAGGATCAGAGAGCAAAAGAGGTTGACCTGATGCAGGAGAGAGGGAAAGGCACACACACACACACATTACACAGGTTGACCTGATGCAGGGGGAGGGAAAGGCACACACACACACACATTACACAGGTTGACCTGATGCAGGAGGAGGGAAAGGCACACACACACACACATTACACAGGTTGACCTGATGCAGGAGAGAGGGAAAGGCACACACACACACACATTACACAGGTTGACCTGATGCAGGGGGAGGGAAAGGCACACACACACACACATTACACAGGTTGACCTGATGCAGGAGGAGGGAAAGGCACACACACACACACACATTACACAGGTTGACCTGATGCAGGAGAGAGGGAAAGGCACACACACACACACATTACACAGGTTGACCTGATGCAGGGGGAGGGAAAGGCACACACACACACACATTACACAGGTTGACCTGATGCAGGAGAGAGGGAAAGGCACACACACACACACATTACACAGGTTGACCTGATGCAGGAGAGAGGGAAAGGCACACACACACACACAAAAGCAAATACTAACACACTGGTCAATCCACGTTCTGCTTCTAACATGCTCTGAGACATTGCGTAATGTCTACAGTGAACTTTCTTTTTGCACACACTGACTCAGGCATTACTCCACACACACTGACTCAGGCATGACTCCACACACACTGACTCAGGCATGACTCCACACACACTGACTCAGGCATGACTCCACACACACTGACTCAGGCATGACTCCACACACAGGGACTCTTTCAAACACCGATAACATGTCTTGAAATGTCCCAAACAATCTTAGTAACACATTAACTACACCACATAAATGTGATTATATTATAGACATACAGTCAGTTGTCTACTCTGATGCCAAGCCATTCAACCATGCCCAAGCATCCAACATAATTGTCTCCCCACGTCATATCAGGCTTTGAGGAATTCAATAAAGTTGAAAAAAAATGTATTGGGATTACTTATTATTACTGACCCTGGATCTGATGTTAATAACAGTCTGGCTTTCTCTTTAACCCATATTACAGAGTAATTCAGAGGGGAAGAGATGATGAAAGGAATCAGTCCAATCCAATGACAGGGTGATTAATCAGTGAATATGATGGAGAGGCAGGTGTCCTGTCTTGTGGCATGGACTTGGAAACAACACAGATGTGGGCTCTGTCCCAAATGGCACCCTGCTCACTATATAGTGCACTACTTCCGACCAGGGCCTGTAAGGTGCTGTTCTAAATCAGTGCACTATATACAGTGCATTCAGAAAGTATTCAGACCCTTTGACTTTTTCCACATTTTGTTACGCTATAGCCTTATTCTAAAATAGATTAAATAGTTTTTTCCTCTCATCAATCTACACACAATAACACATAATGACAAAACATACAGGTTTAGACATTTTTTGCAATTTGGAAATATCACATTCACATAAGTATTCAGACCCTTTACTCAGTACTTTGTTGAGGCACCATTGGCAGCGATTACAGCCTTGAGTCTTCTTGGGTATGATGCTACAAGCTTGGCACACCTGTATTTGGAAAGTTTCTCCCATTCTTCTCTGCAGATCCTCTCAAGCTCTGTCAGGTTGGATGAGGAGCGTCGCTGCAAAGCTATTTTCAGGTCTCTCCAGAGATGTTCGATCTGGTTCTAGTCCTGGCTCTGGCTGGGCCAACAAAGGACACTTATCCCAAAGCCACTCCTGAGTTGTCTTGGATGTGTGCTTAGGGTTGTTGAACCTTCACCCAAGTCTGAGATCCTGAGTGCTCTGGAGCAGGTATTCATCAAGGATCTCTCTGTACTTTGCTCCGTTCATCTTTCACTCGATCCTAACTAGTCTCCCAGTCTCTGCCGCTGAAAAACATCCCTGCAGCATGATCCTGCCAACACCATGCCTCACCGTAGGGATGGTGCCAGGTTTCCTCCAGATGTGACGCTTGGCATTCAGGCCAAAGAGTTCAATATTGGTTTCAATCAGACCAGAAAATCTTGTTTCTCATGGTCTGAGGGTCCTGTAGGTGCCTTTTGGCAAACGCCAAGCGGGCTGTCATGTGCCTTTTACTGAGGAGTGACTTCCATCTGGCCACTCCTGATCCTGATTGGTGGAGTGCTGCAGAGATGGTTGTCCTTCTGGAAGGTTCTCCCATCTCCACAGAGGAACTTTGGAGCTCTGTCAGAGTGACCATCGGGTTCTTGGTCACCTCCCTGACCAAGGCCCTTTTCACCCGATTGCTCAGTTTGGCTGGGCGGCCAGCTTTAGGAAGAGTCTTGGTGGTTCCAAACTTCTTCCATTTAAGAATGATGGAGGCCACTGTGTTCTTGGGGACCTTCAATGTTGAATAGATTTTTTGGTACCCTTCCCCGGATCTGTTCCTCGACACAATCCTGTCTCGGAGCTCTATGGACAATTCCTTCGATCTCATGACTTGGTTTAACTCTGACATTCACTGTCAACTGTGGGACCTTTATATAGACAGGTGTGTGCCTTTCCAAATCATGTCCAATCAATTGAATTTACCACAGGTGGACTCCAATCAAGTTGTAGAAATATCTCAGGGATGATCAATGGAAACCGGATGCACCTGAGCTCAATTTCGAGTCTCATAGCAAAGGGTCTAAATACTTATGTAAATAAGGTATTTCTGTTATTTATTTTTTATACATTTTCACACATTTCTTAAAACCTGTTTTCGCTTTGTCATTATGGGGTATTGTGTGTAGATGGATGAGGAAAAAACAGTATTTAATCCATTTTAGAATAAGAATGTAACATAACAAAATGTGGGGAAGGGATCTAAATTCTTTCCGAATGCACTGTGTAGGGAATAGGTTGTCATTTTGGATGCAGCCGTAGACTGGTCATTCTAATGTATCTCTCCCCTCTGCTCATTCACTACATGGCCAAAATTATGTGGACACCTGCTAGACGAACATCTCATTCCAAAATCATGGGGTTATTATGAAATTGGTCCCCCCTTTGCTGCTTGAACAGCCTCCTCTCTTCTGGGAAGGCTTTCCAGTACATGTTGGAACATTGCTGCGGGGACTTGGTTCCATTCAACCACAACAGCATTACTGAGGTCAAGCCCTGATGTTGGGCGATTAGGCCTGGCTTGCAGTCAGTGTTCCAATTCATCCCGAAGGTGTTCGATGGGGTTGAGGTCAGAGTTCTGTGTATAGCAGTCAGTTCTTCCACACTGATCTCAACAAATCATTTCTGTATGGACCTTGCTTTGTGCACGAGGGCATGTCATGTCATGCTGAAACAGGAAAGGGCCTTCCCCAAACTGTTGTCACAAAGTTGGAAGCACAGAATTGTCTAGAACGTCATTGTATGCTGCAGCGTTAAGGTTTTTCCTTCACTGGAACTAAGGGGCCTAACCTGAACCATGAAAAAAGCCCCAGACCATTATTACTCCTCCACCAAACTTTACAGTTGGCACTATGTGAATACATAGGCAGGTAGCGTTCTCCTAGCATCCACAAAACCCAGATTTGTTCGTCAGACTGCCAGATGGTGGAATGTGATTTATCACATACACACACATTCTAGGCGAGAACGGTGAGCTTTACACCACTCCAGCAGACACTTGGCATATAATATATAATATTACAGCGAAGTATTTTACATTTATTTAACAATCCCTTGAAAACGGCACACAGTTGTCAATGTTTTTAGCGGAGCTGCGGGTCTCCTTGCCCCCAGCAGGCAAAATGTTCACTCTGCATCTTACGTTATATTAATAACAACCTATTGGAGTCTACTGATAATCACTACTGTTTATTTCTGTCTCACTGAGTGTGCCTCCCCATTAGCTGCACAAGTTGTTTTTGGTGTCTTCCCTTCAACGTTCTTGATTTGCCTGCCTCTTGTACAGTTTAATGACAAGTGTTGAACACAGCCATGCTATTTATACAGAAAGTGTGTTTCATTTGACAGTAAAGGTAACTGCACAAGAACTGCCTGGCTGTCTGTGCCTTTTTCTGCTAAGCCTTTGTGCTCAGGCAGAGTTCATGACAACACAGTGAGCTAATAACATAGAAATAGAAAGACAGTCATACACACACATTCTAGGCTACTAATGTTCCATACTCAAACAATACACAAACAAGTGATACAGAAACATGACATGAACATCAATACCTTTGGTTGCAAAATTCCAGTGACTTTTTCAAACAGGATGTCTTGAAAATCTGAGATGTTTTGGAAAGTAACAAGAACTTTGCAACATTCACCCTATGATTAAATCTCTGTATCTGTTTTCTTGTCTGTTTACTCTCTCTCTCTCCCTACCTCTCCCTCTTGTCTATCTATCTATCTATCTATCTGTCTGTCTGTCTGTCTGTCTGTCTGTCTGTCTGTCTGTCTGTCTGTCTGTCTGTCTGTCTGTCTGTCTGTCTGTCTGTCTGTCTGTCTGTCTGTCTGTCTGTCTGTCTGTCTGTCTGTCTGTCTGTCTGTCTGTCTGTCTGTCTGTCTGTCTGTCTGTCTGTCTGTCTGTCTGTCTGTCTGTCTGTCTGTCTGTCTGTCTTTGTCTTTGTCTCTGTCTCTGTCTCTGTCTCTGTCTTTCTCATCATTCTTTCTCTACCAGATAAGCTTTCTCTCTCATTCAATACACACACTCACTCACAAAAACACAAACGGCATCCCCACTCTCTCTCTGACACAGGCACACACCAGGGCTTGACGTTACTGGCACCAGGCACACCTTTCCCACTAGCCACAGACACCCCATCACTGGCTGTAGACTGCATTAGTATTCGGCTCCTCTACCTCAGCCCTTCCTGGGGAGGACCATAGCAGCACCATTGACACCCAGTGGAAGATGCCGGTCTGGGGCCTCAGCTTTATTCTTATATTCCTGGGGCTGTATGTATCAATTGTCTCGGAGTAGGAGTGCTAATCTAGGATCAGTTTTGCCTTTTAGATCTCCATGAACAAGATTACATATTCATAAAACGTCTCAGAGTTTTAGTGCTGATTTAGGGTCAGTTTCTATATTATAATAACTAAGATTGCATGGACATGAATGACCTGATCCAGGATCAGCACTCCTACTCTGAATTGTTATTATTTTTTTCCACCTTTATTTAACCAAGTTGGCTAGTTGAGAACAAGTTCTCATTTGAAACTGCGACCTGGCCAAGATAAAGCTTTATGAGTACGGGTCCTGATCTTAGATCAGCTCTCCAACTCTGAGACAGACGCTTTATGAGTACGGGTCCTGATCTTAGATCAGCTCTCCAACTCTGAGACAGACGCTTTATGAGTACGGGTCCTGATCTTAGATCAGCTCTCCAACTCTGAGACAGACGCTTTATGAGTACGGGTCCTGATCTTAGATCAGCTCTCCAACTCTGAGACAGACGCTTTATGATTACGGGTCCTGATCTTAGATCAGCTCTCCAACTCTGAGACAGACGCTTTATGAGTACGGGTCCTGATCTTAGATCAGCAGTCCCACTCTGAGATGCTTTATGATTACGGGTCCTGATCTTAGATCAGCAGTCCCACTCTGAGATGCTTTATGATTACGGGTCCTGATCTTAGATCAGCAGTCCCACTCTGAGATGCTTTATGATTACGGGTCCTGATCTTAGATCAGCAGTCCCACTCTGAGATGCTTTATGATTACGGGTCCTGATCTTAGATCAGCAGTCCCACTCTGAGATGCTTTATGATTACGGGTCCTGATCTTAGATCAGCAGTCCCACTCTGAGATGCTTTATGATTACGGGTCCTGATCTTAGATCAGCAGTCCCACTCTGAGATGCTTTATGATTACGGGTCCTGATCTTAGATCAGCAGTCCCACTCTGAGATGCTTTATGATTACGGGTCCTGATCTTAGATCAGCAGTCTTTTGGAGTCGAACCTTACTAATAAACATAATGTGTGGGAATAATGGGTGTTTTCATTCATGTGGAGAATTGCTCATGTTTTATATGTAGAATAAGAGACACAACAGACGCAGAACGTGTCTGCAGTAATTCATCTAAGGGTGCCATCTAGAGGAACAATAATACATGGCATTGAAAATATAAGAAAATGCCGACCTCATGTTGATGAAGGGATACTGAACAGTTTTATTTCCCCCTTTATCATTTGAGTCATAATCAATGAATGATATGTATTAACCCATACACATCATTGGTGTTGATACATAATTCTGATAATTATTATAATATACTGATTATATCTATCCGGGAGGCTATAGAGAGAAGCATTTGATCTCTGACTCACTGGAGGGGCACTTATATTATTATGTCTACATTTTCATATGCATTTACTGCACATTTTTATTTCTGGAAAAATCCGTCAGAAAGTCCTGCCCCCTAGTGAACCAATCGGTACTTCGCTCTAATTGTTTGGTTTCTTGATAACATTTAGCTTTGAAAATCTGTGCCATGCCACGAGAACGGAAGAATTATCCAACAATACTCTTTCACCTTTTTCCTGATAGATTTACATTATTGTCCACGATCAGGTATGAATTAGCTGTAATCAACTTTGTAATCTACTTTTAATAAGTTATGACTATAAATTTAAAATAGAGAGTGATGGGAATTCAAATACTGATTTTTCGGGACTTGGAGCGACTTGGAGAGTGCGTTCATGCCCGAGAAAGAATAGATAAATAGGCAGAATAGATGTAGATATTATAGCACAGGTTTTAAGATAAAGATGTATACTCTTTGCTATGGTCAGTGACTGAATTGAAACTGAACCTAGCTATAGCTCAGTCTTTTTGTTTACTCAGGTGGCATTGAGTGAAGTCATGTTTTGCTTGGTGACATTGGGTTGAGTCTTTTTTTGTATGCAGTTCTCAAGGCAACTAAGGCCTGCTAATTTTAAGTCTGCCGATGCTGCAATTTCACTGTCTCTCTGAATACGACTGCCTTGGATGATATAACCTAAGAAGCACAAGGTAAGTTTAGAATCTGTGGTGTGTGTGTGTGTGTGTGTGTGTGTGTGTGTGTGTGTGTGTGTGTGTGTGTGTGTGTGTGTGTGTGTGTGTGTGTGTGTGATAAAACCTCCCAACTCCATTGTGCTATGCAAAGCTATTCCTAAAATGTTATGTAAAAATGTCATACTGTACATTAGTAGTATCTATGTATTACTTTGTTGTTACATAGTCATTTTACAATGTTACTACACAAGTATGAACAATTGACAAGTCTGATGGGCTCTCTTGGGCGGCCTCTGTGTGCTTTACCCCAGTGGAGTCAAGGAACCACTGACGCCCTGTAATGTTTCTCCTAATTTCACTGCATCAGTGGGACTGTTGTCCTCGGCTCACTAAACATTGATCAACCTTGACTAACTGATATAGCATGTTGTCAGGATGGAAAATCTTGTGTGTAGGCAGTTTGGAGTCTTGGGAATTTTGTAATAAGTTGACCTGGTATTAGTCACCTAAACTACCGTGGTCCCCTAACTTTGGTTTTGCTAAGTTAAAACTTTGAGCATTATTCACAGCACTAGGCCCAGGGCTGTTTGTCATTGTCCTAGCATGAGCACCCAACAAACTCTGCTCTGTGACTGTCTGCACATCCTTATCTCTCCCCCTTGCCTCGTAAGAAGATTAGCCTATGTTGCTTAGATATTTAGCAGGTCATCTTAGCTAATATTCACTGGACTGGGCTCTCTCTCAGCTTGAGTGATATCCTGAGGCTTCAAATAGATTCATAGAATCATCAGAATTCTCAAAACTGAAATGTGTTGCTTTTGGCTCCGTTGATGTCTGTCCTGACAGCTTTGGGAGGGAGGCCTGGGAGTCTGTCGTCGCAGAGAGCCTAGCTGGCAGGGGCGTTAATTAGCCTAGCTTGGCAGCTCCCGTCATCCCAGTCTCAAAGAGAGACAGCTCCCCTGGCACCCCAAGGAGTGGCCTAGATGTCAGTGTTGCTCTGTGGGGCTCTTGTGGAGAGGTACTAGTGGGTGTGCTCAACAGATCAGCCCTGTCTGTCTGTGAGCTGTAGGTAAACCCCGCACGGTTTAATACCCCAGCCTGACCACATAAAATCTTGGAGTATGGTTTCAGGGCTGTATGGACACGTCGCTTGGATTTAAGCAACAGGTGAGTCCACATTCTTTATGCTTTACAATCAACAGAATGGCTATATTGCTCTATTGCCGAGTGAAGATGTGCAGACTAGCCTAATCAATGTATCAAAGATATGATCCTACAGTTTCAATTTATAGTCCTACTTAAGATAAGTTGTTTATTTTGTATGCATCCTATCTAGGCTACATCAAAATAAGTCTGATATTCACTAATGAACTATGTCCCGGATCTGAAATTAGCATTGAAAAATGCCCCGAAGTTGATTATCTGCCTGAAGTCCTTGTGTTTTCCCAGTTGTCTCAGTTGTCTCATGCTGCGTCAGCCCAGCTGCCTCTTCTCCTCTGTGGAGAGAGACTCTCCATACATGTGTGTATGAAATGAGGCCAGAGGGGCTATATGAGTCTGCTGGCGTCTCAGATTGTTCTGGCAAATCTCACATAGCAACTTCATTGAGAGGAAGGATGCTTAACATGCTTTTTACATTGGTATCACAAACCATTTTTTTTTTTTTTATCATGATGAAATTGGCAATTTTAGGCCATTTTTAGACCTATACATGCCTCCTGTAAGACCCTATTATAGTGTTTTCTCAAATATGGAGTATGTCTAGATTCTGAAATGCACATTTTCACATTTATTCAACATACAACATCTGAATATTCATATCTCAAAACTACACTTTTGGATGTTGCTTATTGTTAGACATATTGTTTGTAACAATATATTCTTCAAACACTTCTGGGTCTTTGTGTCTTGCAAAACTGATTTGTTATCCTAATAGATTATGTTCCATTCTTCGTCCTACAACACATTCACAGGTAGAATGTTTATATTCTTGTGTGAGGTATTTTGAAGTGCATGAAAGTGCACTCCAGTATGGTGAGGAGGTACGTGTCACTCATACAGATGAGTCTATAGCTGCTTCCCACTCAAACCCCCAGAAACTTCTCATTTGTCTTCTCTCCATGCTTTTTTTGTTGTCCATGAGTCAATGCTGTGTGAATGCTGATTGGCTGAAGGTAGAGATAAGAAGTGCAGCTTTGAGGCCTGTTGTTCTCCGAGCTCAGTAAGGCAGGGTTTGGTGTTGTCTGTTGCTATGGTGACAGTCAAAGACTCCATGACATCAAAAAATAATTTTATCTTGATATAAACCCCAGATGTGTTCCCATTGCTAGCCTAAATAGCTATATGCAATATCTCTCAAAACTGAGCAATTAAATTTGTCAATTGATCTTCATAATTTGCATAGTTTAACTGGAACATGGATCTTTATTTCTTTTAAGATTACCTTTAGGAATTAATATCCCCATTCCCCTCTCCTGTATGAAAGCCCTTCTTTTATGCAGGCCACATGGTCTGGGGGTCTAAACACAGACTTGGGAGACCGGGGTTCAATCCCTGTTCCCACCCTTTGTCTCTCTCTAATCTGTCTCCCCATATTATAGTCTGTCTCTGAATAAAGCAAACATTAACCCCCAAAAAATGTTTAAAGAGAGAGAGAGAGAGAAAAAGCCCTCCTACGTAAGCATGAAATATTGGGCATACTGAAGGAGTGACACATGATTATCTGTTAATTAAGATGCTTCCATGTTAACAGTAGGGAGCAGCTGTGTATGAGGATGAAGACAGACTGTTCATTTCCTTGCTCTTTAATCACAGTTCATTAGCTCTGTGTTCTGCATCAAATTATTGAATGATGGCCTTACTGCCTCAAAGATGGCCTGCAGTTTTCAGTGTAGTGAAGTCACATCTGTCTTCAGAGAAGTAGGGATGCAGTGGTATAATGCTGCATTTGACTTTCCCCAGATGTTGGTGCGTACGCAGCATTACCGTGTGTCTATGTCAGCATCCCAAATGGCACCCTATTCCCTAAAGTCCTTGGTCAAAAGTAGTGCCCAATGTAGGGGAAAGGGCAACATTTATAATGCAACCTGTGAATATGTGTGTGCTTGCATTTGAAATTTGTTGTACTGGGCAAAGTGAGTTAGGCTTCCCTCACTAATCCTGTAATATTACTGCATTTGGTTTCAGGGTATCCAGTGCCCCCATGACAAAGCTTTCCATAAGAACAGACCTACAGCCAGGTCCAGAAGGCTAGATTCTGAGCCATGGCTGTGGGAGGTGGGCTTCAGAGGAGCACCAGAGCAGCCTATGGCTAGAGGTCAGACTTGAGAGAGAGAACCAGAGAGAGAGAGGATGGAGACCAGAGGGCGCAGTACCAGGGCAGGGGTTCTGTTCTGAACCCCTGCTCCTCAACACCCCTCTCCCTACAGCTCCATAGACATGGACTGGTGGGATGGGGATGAGAAGGAAGGTGGGGACAGGAAAGAAGAGGAAGAAGAGGACTTCCACAGCCAGATGGATGAGAATGGGATTATAGGACTGGAGAACGCCTTGCATAATGTGGGTCTGGGGGAAGAAGAGGAGGGAGAAGAGGAGGGAGTGGAGAATGGAGTGGATGATCTGCCCTGGTACTCTGGAGCCTTGGACCCAGAGGGAGTGACAACAAAGTGACAACAGAGGGAGGACACGATTGGTAGAGAGTGACAACAGAGGGGGGACACGGTTGGTAGAGAGTGATAACAGAGAGGGGACACGATTGGTAGAGGGTGACAACAGAGGGGGGACACTGTTGGTAGAGAGTGACAACAGAGGGAGGACACGATTGGTAGAGAGTGACAACAGAGGGGGGACACGGTTAGTAGAGAGTGACAACAGAGAGAGGACAAGATTAGTAGAGAGCGACAACAGAGAGAGGACACGGTTTGTAGAGAGTGACAACAGAGGGAGGACACGATTGGTAGAGAGTGTGTCTGAAGACCTCTCCTCCCTTTTCCCACCTGACCTGCTCAGTCCATCCCCCACGTATCCCTCCTCCCCTCCCAGAGGTTGTACCTTTCTTTACCTCCTCCACTTCTCCTCCGAGGAGTTGGCTAATGCTCCCGGGATTGAAGCTGAGACATTCCCGGAGGAACCCACCTTTACAGAGAGCCTTCCGGAATCCCGCAGCAGCCAAATGAGCCATGCCCCCAGGCCTCATTGGCAGGGGGGGAGGAGCTCAAGCCTAGGACCTCCCCTTACCCAGCAGCCATCTTTCCTGAGCATGGGATATCTTACCGACTCAGATAGAGAAACAAGGGGGGTGAAGAGAGCCTATAGGATGAGTCAGGCACTAACTACTGGCAACACGCCTCTCACTCTCCGAGGAAGATGAGACAGCCCACCCCACCCCACCCCAGGAGAGGGACCCACCCCAGACTTCTCCAAGGTAGAGCCCAGGGTCCGCTTCCCCATAAGCGGCTACACCCTCCACCCCCCAAGAGCAAAAACTCCCCCAGAAAGAGGTCTCTGTCAGTGGAGCCCGCACTGGTTTTCAAGTCCACTGCTGACATAGTGAGAGGTGCTGCTGAGCAGTACAGACGGACCCCCTCACCCCCAATGGACCCCACAGGCCCCTAAACTCCACGGTGCCAGAGGACTTCAGATGCCCACAACAGGCCAGCACTCTGGTACAGCAGCTG
This sequence comes from Oncorhynchus nerka, assembly GCF_034236695.1. Taxonomy (NCBI): domain Eukaryota; kingdom Metazoa; phylum Chordata; class Actinopteri; order Salmoniformes; family Salmonidae; genus Oncorhynchus; species Oncorhynchus nerka. Next base: position 29,914,955 of record NC_088399.1, read on the forward strand.
CAGGTACATACACAGAGAGTAGGACCACACCACAGGCACACGTTCAGACTAACTCTGATTCCTTAGCATTCTGACACGCTCAGACTAACTCTGATTCCTTAGCATTCTGACACGCTCAGACTAACTCTGATTCCTTAGCATTCTGATATGCTCAGACTAACTCTGATTCCTTAGCATTCTGACACGCTCAGACTAACTCTGATTCCTTAGCATTCTGACAGACTCAGACTAAGTCTGATTCCTAAGCACTCTGACCGACTCAGACTTACTCTGATTCCTTAGCGTTCTGACAGACTCAGACTAACTCTGATTCCTTAGCATTCTGACAGACTCAGACTAACTCTGATTCCTTAGCGTTCTGACAGACTCAGACTAAGTCTGATTCCTTAGCATTCTGACAGACTCAGACTAACTCTGATTACTTAGCGTTCTGACAGACTCAGACTAAGTCTGATTCCTAAGCACTCTGACCGACTCAGACTTACTCTGATTCCTTAGCGTTCTGACAGACTCAGACTAAGTCTGATTCCTAAGCACTCTGACATACTCAGACGCAAAAGCTAAACAACTTTCTGTGTCTTCCACACGCTGACACTAATTCACTGAATGATGCTCCAATTGTCTAGCTCAGAATAGTGCTTCTCTACTTTCTATCCAGCTCACGGCCTTGACTATTATCCTCCCTCCTCTCTCTTTCCTGCCCCCTCTTTTCTCTAGGAGGACTACAACAGGCTGCTGACCAAGTATGCTGAGGCAGAGAACACTATTGATCAGATGCGCCTGGAAGCCAAGGCAGTCTATATAAGTGTGTGTGTGTGTGTCAATCAATCAATCAATCAAATGTATTTATAAAGCCCTTCTTACATCAGCTGATGTCACAAAGTGCTGTACAGAAACCCAGCCTAAAACCCCAAACAGCAAGGAATGCAGGTGTAGAAGCATGGTGGCTAGGAAAAACTCCCTAGAAAGGCCAGAACCTAGGAAGAAACCTAGAGAGGAACCAGGCTATGAGGGGTGGCCGTCCTCTTCTGGCTGTGCCGGGTGGAGATTATAACACAACATGGCCAAAATGTTCATAGATAACCAGCAGGGTCAAATAATAATAATCACAGAGGTTGTCAAGGGTGCAACAGGTCAGCACCTCAGGAGTCAGCACGTACCGCTCCTGCTGTCTCTAAAACCGTAAAGTTGGCAGGTAGCAAAGTAAGGTTAGCAACAAAACACACAGCAGCACGTAAACAAGTCTACAAGTTGTCAGCACACAGATGTGTCATCACGATACCTGTATGTGCTACAAAACTTCCATTGAGCAATTGGACATAGACAAGAGTTTTCTGTTCAAGGTCCAGGGGCTGTATGGATCAAGCATCCCAGTGCTGATCTAGGATCAGTTCTGCCTTTTAGATCTCAATGAAAAGATGACATGGACGCTTGATTCACACAGCCCCTGACCAATGCTAAGCTTGAGATCAGTGTAACACTGAACACTCCCTCCATCCCCTCTGTGGTGTGTGTTGTGTCTGGCAGACAGACGGGTTATATTTAGTCCTCAAATGAAATCACATTGTATTGGTCACATGCTTCATAAACAACAGATGTAGACTAACAGTGAAATCTTTGCGGGCCCTTCCCGACAATGCAGAGAGAAAGGAAATAATAGAAAAGTAAAACGTAATAATACAACTAATATTAAAAGACATTGAGTAATGATAACTATACACGGAGTACTAGTACCGAGTCGATGTGCAGATGTATGAGGTAATTGAGGTAGATATACACATGTAACTATGAATAAAGTAACAGATAGGAAAGAGTCCCAAAAGAGTTTGTGCAAAAAGGGTGATGTACTAGGCCGTGTGCATGACCCGCTGCGGCGCCTTGCGGTCGAATGCCAGGCAGTTTCCATACCAAACAGTGATGCAGCCAGTCAAGTGGACTGTATGATTATGATTACTCCAGTGGACTGTATGATTATAGCCTGTTTAAACATCCTAAATGCACCCTATTCCCATTCAGGGCTCTGGTCAAAAGTAGTGCACTATAGGATATAGGATACCATTTGGTACACAGTTTATTCCAGAGGGCACCCTGTGTGCACAATACACTACCTACTGAAGAGAAACACCAGCCTCTGTTGTTGTTGGACTATTCTCAGCACCTCTGAAGAGCCACATTGGTATTGTAGGTCAAATGAAAGAATTAGACAGTAGCAAACAGAGTTTGTGGTGGTAGAACCCAAGGAATGTTAGGTTCTCATGTAGCTCAAAAAGCTATAGAATAAGATACAAATTCTAGCACACTGCATTATTACTAGAACAACTTTAACTGATGCTTGTGTATCACAGTTTACTATTTGGTTAGACGGTTAACAACACCACTTAGCTTTTGCAGTTGGGTTGGTAGGTCTTCATTTCTCTCTAACCCCAATACTAGACCAACACTAAATAGACCCATCCTGTCATGTGGGATACAGTCAAGTGACTCTGCGGTTCACAATAGAACAATCGCATGCATTGATTTTGCCCTCATGACACAGTCAAGGAAAACAGGAAATGACGTAATTGATTTCAGAGCCCTGTAGGGGAGTCCTCTTCAGATGGACAGTGTAGTGACAGTTTGTTTTCATTGTCTTGGACATTCACAGTATCTTGCCTCTTTAATGTTGGTTATAGCCTAGTCATTGATTTGAAATGGAAACTAAGGCTCACACACATCGTATCGAATGTGGATCTAGGAGGAGTATTCCTTCCTCCTGTCCTCTGTCCCACATTCCTTCTCCGGCTGCAGAGCACTCTACTCTTAATACTATTTCATATCAGCGTAGCCCCTCATACTCTTCTCCTTACCCGCACAAGCACACAGCCATCTGTCTCTCTCCTCCTCCTTCTGGAGACATAATAGTGTAGATATGCAGGGAAGGCCAATTCAATTCTAATCCTTTATCGAACACAGCCCAATATGTGCTTGTATGAAAATGATTAAATGGCTGTTTCTGACAGTTAGCCTATTCCCCATTCTGTCCGGTGGGCACTGGGTAGTCATGGCAGCTGTGTTGAGATGGTGCTACACAGACACTTTGGGAGGTCAAGCAGAGGTCACTGTGATTTACTGTCTCAAGGGCTTACCAGAGGGGCAGTCAGCTTCAGCCACAGCCATCACTAACACACCCACTCTTTCTAATCAAAGTTCTATCATCCTGAGACTGAGAAGGGTTGTGATAAAAACTCTCCACAAAATGGAGGATGTGATGGATACACATATATAGACATAGATATACAGAGGCTAGAGCCACCACATATCTCCTCCAAGATAGCATAACTATCAAGGTCTTTATTTATATCCCTGCCTCTGTCCCAACAGCTTATGACTATAAACAAATTTAGGCTATCGTTTACCTAATTTATGTTTAGGTGGCATACATCTCATTGATTTGACACCTGTTTCTCTCTATGGTTTTGTCTCTCTCTCCAGGTGGGCTTCTACTCTGACCCTCCCAATTGCAGTCACGCTGTCTAATCAGGTGTGCTCCATGAAGGTTAAAAAGTCATGACCTTAACCTTTCCCCAAGCTCAGAGGACGGAGCTCAGCTCAGGTTCCATTCACCTGAATGAACAGGCTGCCCACCAAGGTACTAACAGTCATCTTTGAATGATCTCTGCATCCCAAATCAAATCAAATCCAATTTTATTTGTCACATACACATGGTTAGTCAAACGACACCGCTGGTTCTGCTCACACTGCCCTACCCTGTGCTCTGACCTCTTTCTCCCCTCTCTCTCCAGATGAAATCTCGCGTCTTGTGACGGCCGGCCGCCCAACAACCTGCCCGCTTGACCCTATCCCCTCCTCTCTTCTCCAGACCATTTCCGGAGACCTTCTCCCTTACCTCACCTCGCTCATCAACTCATCCCTGACCGCTGGCTACGTCCCTTCCGTCTTCAAGAGAGCGAGAGTTGCACCCCTTCTGAAAAAACCTACACTCGATCCCTCCGATGTCAACAACTACAGACCAGTATCCCTTCTTTCTTTTCTCTCCAAAACCCTTGAACGTGCCGTCCTTGGCCAGCTCTCCCGCTATCTCTCTCAGAATGACCTTCTTGATCCAAATCAGTCAGGTTTCAAGACTAGTCATTCAACTGAGACTGCTCTTCTCTGTATCACGGAGGCGCTCCGCACTGCTAAAGCTAACTCTCTCTCCTCTGCTCTCATCCTTCTAGACCTATCGACTGCCTTCGATACTGTGAACCATCAGATCCTCCTCTCCACCCTCTCCGAGTTGGGCATCTCCGGCGCGGCCCACGCTTGGATTGCGTCCTACCTGACAGGTCGCTCCTACCAGGTGGCGTGGCGAGAATCCGTCTCCTCACCACGTGCTCTCACCACTGGTGTCCCCCAGGGCTCTGTTCTAGGCCCTCTCCTATTCTCGCTATACACCAAGTCACTTGGCTCTGTCATAACCTCACATGGTCTCTCCTATCATTGCTATGCTGATGACCAGGTGGCGAATCGCATCTCTGCATGTCTGGCAGACATATCAGTGTGGATGACGGATCACCACCTCAAGCTGAACCTCGGCAAGACGGAGCTGCTCTTCCTCCCGGGGAAGGACTGCCCGTTCCATGATCTCGCCATCACGGTTGACAACTCCACTGTGTCCTCCTCCCAGAGCGCTAAGAACCTTGGCGTGATCCTGGACAACACCCTGTCGTTCTCAACTAACATCAAGGCGGTGGCCCGTTCCTGTAGGTTCATGCTCTACAACATCCGCAGAGTACGACCCTGCCTCACACAGGAAGCGGCGCAGGTCCTAATCCAGGCACTTGTCATCTCCCGTCTGGATTACTGCAACTCGCTGTTGGCTGGGCTCCCTGCCTGTGCCATTAAACCCCTACAACTCATCCAGAACGCCGCAGCCCGTCTGGTGTTCAACCTTCCCAAGTTCTCTCATATCACCCCGCTCCTCCGCTCTCTCCACTGGCTTCCAGTTGAAGCTCGCATCCGCTACAAGACCATGGTGCTTGCCTACGGAGCTGTGAGGGGAACGGCACCTCAGTACCTCCAGGCTCTGATCAGGCCCTACACCCAAACAAGGGCACTGCGTTCATCCACCTCTGGCCTGCTCGCCTCCCTACCACTGAGGAAGTACAGTTCCCGCTCAGCCCAGTCAAAACTGTTCGCTGCTCTGGCCCCCCAATGGTGGAACAAACTCCCTCACGACGCCAGGACAGCGGAGTCAATCACCACCTTCCGGAGACACCTGATACCCCACCTCTTTAAGGAATACCTAGGATAGGATAAAGTAATCCTTCTCACCCCCCCCCTTAAAAGATTTAGATGCACTATTGTAAAGTGGCTGCTCCACTGGATGTCATAAGGTGAATGCACCAATTTGTAAGTCGCTCTGGATAAGAGCGTCTGCTAAATGACTTAAATGTAAATGTAATGTAAATGGTTAGCAGATGTTAATGCAAGTGTAGCAAAATGCTTGTGCTTCTAGTTCCGACAATGCAGTAATAACCAACAAGTAATCTAACTAACAATTCCAAAACTACTGTCTTATACACAGTGTAAGGGGATAAAGAATATGTACATAAGGATATATGAATGAGTGATGGTACAGAGCAGCATAGGCAAGATACAGTAGATGGTATCGAGGACAGTATATACATATGAGATGAGTATGTAAACAAAGTGGCATAGTTAAAGTGGCTAGTGATACATGTATTACATAAGGATGCAGTCGATGATATAGGGTACAGTATATACGTATGCATATGAGATGAATAATGTAGGGTAAGTAACATTATATAAGGTAGCATTGTTTAAAGTGGCTAAAATGTCACCCTAATCCCTTTATAGTGTACCACTTTTGAAAAAAGCCCTATGGGTAAAAGGCTAACATTGGGGACACAGATCAAATTTGGGACACAGATATTGCTTTGTTTAAATATGTTCTTACACTCCATTGACAGCTGATTCTGCCTCTCATGTGTGGATCCAAGCAAGAGTAGCTGCTAATGGGGATCCTAATAAATAAATCATTCAACAATTCACACATTTCAATTGTCCTTTAGTGCAAACCTATTTTCTCTCCACACTAAAGGACCTGGTGGAATCTCCCCTGTCAGTCCCTCCTCAACGGCATCCTCTTCCTCGAGAAGCCTGGGCCCTGGAGTTGGAGAGGGCTCTCTCAAAGCAGACTCACAGATTCCTCCACCAGGTGCAGACATTTGAAGAGCTCCTGAGGAGAGGGAAACTCAAACCGTTTGAGCAGATGAAGGTATTGTTCTGATATGTATCTCCCTTGAGTCTTGCAAATAGAGGAGCATCTCCCAGTGCTAAAAGCCACCATTTTGTATTAGTAATGATGTGATGTATCCCTTAGCTTCTCTGCCCCTAGCTTCTCCAGGGGCAGGATTCTCTGGAAAGAGGTTATCTAGCAGCACAAGATGAACACAGAGTCCAACTGCAGAGAGTGGCTGAGCCCCTCTGACCCAGGTAGGTGAGACCACATTGCAGGATATCTACAATACTGTGTTTAAACTGTTATAGAAAGGGTCTATTAGAACATGCTGTTCCATATGGTGGAATGAGAACATTCAAGTGTGTGTTGTGTGTATGTTTTGTCTTTGTGTGTGTGTGTGTGTGTGATAGGGAGTTGGAGGGCCGTATATTCCAGTGTGGGATGCGCTTGGAGGAGCTCAAAGAGCAGGTGGAGCAGACTGAACAGGACCGACCCACCTCAGAGGCCCCTCCCACTCTACCACCTTACCCCACCCCCTACTCCATGCCAGAAGGGGGCAGCGAGCACATGCCACTCCCTGAGGTACCATGACAACACAGCTACTGAATAAACTACATTAGATTATTCACTATTCTATACTATACTATCTCACAGAATGGAGGCCTGCCTTTCAAAGTGTTAACCTCTGTCTTGCTTACTCTCTCACTATCTCTCTCTTTCTCTCTCTCACTAGCTCTCTCTCCAGAGCCCAGTGTTACCTCTGTCTGGGGAGTGGTGATGAGGGTGGAGGTTAGCTCGGGTAGCGGAGAGAGCGAGGGAGTGGAGGGAGGGATGGGAGAGGAGGAGGCACTGCCGTTCCTTCTCCTCCATCCTTTAGGTCACAAACACAAACGTGTAGAGAGAGACTTCAGCTTGCTGATGTACCAGTAAGACTCCATCAATTTTAGACACTTTGAGATTCAGAAAAACAAAACATTTGGGATATGTGTCAGGACCCGGTTACGAACCCGGGTCTCCGGAGTGAGAAACAGTCACTTAACCAACTGAGCCACGAATAGTCGGCAGAACCCAGAAGATGAGGCAGACACAGCAGTACTTGAGACGGTGTATTTAATGTAGTAAAAAGTGAAGTCCTTCAGGAACACATGTAACTCCACAACCTCAAAAGGAATTCCACAAGAACAAAGGTAATCCTCCAAGACAAAAAAGGTAAATCCACAAGGTGGTAGGTATAGCACAAAAAGCCTCAAAAGATACTCAAAAAATAAATAAACAAGAACAAAAAACAGAATTCCACAAGAGCATCCACCGGGATCAACAAGAGTTAACAGAATACTAGGGCTGGGTGCTAACATACAAACACAGAGCAAAGGACTGAGGAAAACAAAGGGTTTAAATACAATCAGGGGAAACGAGGCACAGGTGCAAATAATAATGGGGATCAAGGGAAAACAAAAGGTCAAAAGGCACAATGGGGGCATCTAGTGACCAAAAACCGGAACAACCCTGGCCAAATCCTGACAATATGGACTTGCATTTGTTTTTGGACAAAAATGATAAGTATCATTTGGAGACCGTGGCCAGAGGTAAACAAAACCAAAGCATGGATTGCTGTCTTACCTTGTCCATAGACCACTTACAGAGTAAGGAAATATGTCATTTTGTAATTTGGGTGAATCCTTTTAAGAAGTCTAGTCTGTATATGAAGTACAGAACTATTCAAAAGCAGCCAATTGATCAATGTAGTAGTAATGTCAATATCAGTTTGCTTGTAAATACCACATCCAAAGGCTCTGTCTCTTCCAGCTACCAGAGTTTCAGGGAGGTGCACAGACTGCTAGACCTGGATCTGACAGAGGGAGACCATGACTTTCCTGATGCAGGAGAAGAAGCCACACATGCAGGCAGTGAGGGGACAAGAGAGGGACCACACCCAGGGACCAGGAGGGAGGAGGGCCACACATGTCTCCCTCAGAGGTGAGTCTGAACTCACTGCACCGGGGTTGTATTCACTAGGAACCAAACTGAACCAAACGGAAGCAAACTGGCTGAAACAGAGAGTGACTATCTGAACTTGTTGTTGTTTTACGTTCCATACCCTTTTGCTACGGTGTGCAGACTGTGCACTAATGAATTTGACCCAGGACATCAATGCCTCTAAATGCTGATCATAAACTCTTTACCAGCTCCTGAATTGAATTCTTTTTTTAATACTCTAAATTCTATTATGTGTTTTCAGATAGCCAATGCTAGGTCAGAAGGACGCTACATTCATTCCAATGGCAAGACCAAGGACCAGCAAATCAGTTCTTTGTTCCCCTAAAGACCTCAGCCAATCCCCTGCATTTCATGGCTCGCCTGCCAGTGACAGCAAGAGGTCAGAGGTCAGGAAGTCTCGAGGCAGCAGGCTCACCAGTCTGGGGGAGAGTACTGCGTCAGAGAGGAGGGGCTCCAAACTGCAGCCTGGGACCAGGAGAGTGTAATCTCAGGTCAATTACTTGAGACTGGATCAAGCTTCCATTACATTTTTGACTGCTTATTCACCTACCTGGTGTCTGCTGTGAAAGAAAAAATGTCATTACTTTTTGCACACTATCCACCCATTTCCTGTTCATGACTGAAAACACAATGTAATTGCATCTAACTTGTTTCCAAAACATGTTCAACCAACAAATATCTGAATTTGTTCTTTTTAGTAATTTAACTGACACTCTTATCCATAGCTAGGTGGGACAACCACATATCATAGGCATAGTAAGTACATTTTCCTCAAAGCAGCTATCAATCAGTAAAGTCAGAGCTAGTAAGTGAGGAAAACGTGTATAGGTGCATATGAAAAATAATGTTGAATAATAAGAATGTTGTTCATTTATCTTGACAATTCAGCAATATCTTCTAAACCAGCAGTAAATTGTCTCTGAAACCCTCTGTGTGATAGGATAGGATCATCTCACCCGAGATGTGGGCTCTGAGAGCGGTCACCTGACTCCTGCAGCACCCAGTCCCTTCCACCAGATGGCCACAGCGAGGTGAGCTACTCTCCTACTCCTTCCCTCTCTCTCCAGTCAGTGACTTGGCTGTAATTCTCACCAAACCTCACATCACATTCCTCACTCTCTCTCTCACACACACACACACACAGCTCTGTACCGTGCCCTTACATTATCCCTAGTTGCCTATCTAAACTCCTTCCCTGTTTAATTCCTAATTATAGTTGCCTAAATCAAATCAAATTGTATTTGTCACGTGCACCGAATACAACAGGTGTAATAGACCTTACAGTGAAATGCGTACTTACATGCACTTAACCATTTACATTTAAGTCATTTAGCAGACGCTCTTATCCAGAGCGACTTACAAATTGGTGCTTTCACCTTATGACATCCAGTGGAACAGCCACTTTACAATAGTGCATCTAGGTCTTTTAAGGGGGGGGGGAGAAGGATTACTTTATCCTATCCTAGGTATTCCTTAAAGAGGTGGGGTTTCAGGTGTCTCCGGAAGGTGGTGATTGACTCCGCTGTCCTGGCGTCGTGAGGGAGTTTGTTCCACCATTGGGGGGCCAGAGCAGCGAACAGTTTTGACTGGGCTGAGCGGGAACTGTACTTCCTCAGTGGTAGGGAGGCGAGCAGGCCAGAGGTGGATGAACGCAGTGCCCTTGTTTGGGTGTAGGGCCTGATCAGAGCCTGGAGGTACTGAGGTGCCGTTCCCCTCACAGCTCCGTAGGCAAGCACCATGGTCTTGTAGCGGATGCGAGCTTCAACTGGAAGCCAGTGGAGAGAGCGGAGGAGCGGGGTGACGTGAGAGAACTTGGGAAGGTTGAACACCAGACGGGCTGCGGCGTTCTGGATGAGTTGTAGGGGTTTAATGGCACAGGCAGGGAGCCAACAATGCAGTTTTAAGAAAAATAAGTGTTAAGAAATTACATACAAAAATAAAATGAAGTAAAAAAAAAAAAAAATGTAATAATTAAAGAGCAACAATAAAATTATTAACCAGGCTATATACAGGGGTACCAGTACAGAGTCAATGTGCGGGGGTACATGAGGGGGGGTCAATGTAAATAGTCCAGGTAGCCATTTAATTAGCTGTTCAGGAGTCTTGGGTGTAAAACCTTTTAAGATACCTTTTGGACCTAGACATGGCGCTCCGGTACCACTTTCCGTGTGGTAGGAGAGAAAACAGTCTATGAATAGGGTGGCTGGAGTCTTTGGCAATTTTTAGGGTATTCATCTAACACAGCCTGGTATAGAGGTCCTGGATGGCAGGAAGCTTGGCCCCAGTGATGTACTGGGCTGTACGCACAACCCTTTGTAGTGCCTTGCGGTCAGAGGCCGAGCAGTTGCCATGCCAGGCGGTGATGCAACCAGCCAGGATGCTCTCGATGGTGCAGCAGTAGAACATTTTGAAGATCTAAGGACCCATGCCAAATCTTTTCACTCTCCTGAGGGGGAATAGGCGTTGTCGTGCCCTCTTCACGACTGTCTTGATGCGTTTGGACCATGATAGTTCGTTGGTGTTGTGGACCCCAAGGAACTTGAAGCTCTCAACCTGCTCCAATATAGCCCCGTCGATGAGAATGGGCACGTGCTCAGCCATCCTTTTCCTGTAGTCCGCAATCATCTCCTTTGTCTTGATCAGGTTGAGGGAGAGGTTGATATCATGGCACCGCACTGCCAGGTCTCTGACCTCCTCCCTAAAGGCTGTCCTACCACTGTTGTGTCATCGGCAAACTTAATAATGGTGTTGGAGTCGTGCTTGACCATGCAGTCATGGTTGAACAGGGAGTACAGGAGGGGATTTGAGCACGCATCCCTGAGGGGCCCCTGTGTTGAGGATTGTTTTGTCTAGGTGTGGCCCGTCAGGTAGTCCAGGATCCAGTTGCAGAAGGAGGTGTTTAGTCCCATGGTTCTTTGAGGGCACTATGGTGTAGAATGCTGAGCTGTAGACAATGAATAGAATTCTCACGTAGGTGTTCCTTTCATCCATGTAGGAAAGGGCAGTTTGGAGTGCAATGGAGATTGCATCATCTGTGGATATGTTGGGGCGGTATGCAAATTGGAGTGTTGATGTGAGCCATGGCCAGCTTTTTAAAACACTTCATGGCTACAGACGTGAGTGCTACGGTAGTCATTTAGGCAGGTTGCTTTGGTATTCTTTGGCGCAGGAGCTATAGTGATCTGCTTGAAACATGACAGACTCGGTCAGGGGCAGGTTGAAAATGTCAGTGAAGACACTTGCCAGTTGGTCAGTGCGTACACGTTAGTACACGTCCTGGTAATCCGTCTGGCCTTGTGAATGTATACAGCTCATTGACTGTGGTCTTAGTGCCAGCATCGGTTTGTGGTGGTAAATAGACAGCTACGAAAAATATAGAAAACTCTCTTGGTAAATAGTGTGGTCTACAGCTTATCATGAGATACTCTACCTCAGACGAGCAAAACCTTGAGACTTCCTAAACATTCGATTCCGTGCACCAGCTGTTATTTACAAATAGACACAGACAGCCACCCCTTGTCTTACCGGAGGCAGCTGTTCTATCTTGTCGATGCACAGAAAACCCAGCCAGCTGTATGTTATCCATGTCGTCGTTCAGCCACAACTCTGTGAAACATAAGATATTACAGTTTTTAATGTCCTGTTGGTAGATTAGTCTTGATCGAACCTCATCCATTTTATTATCCAATGATTGCACATTGGCTAATAGGACTGATGGTAGAGGCGAACCCTTACAAGGCAACCCAACCTATGTCCCCGATATCTCTGTCTCTTCTTCAAGCGAATGACGGGGATTTGGGCCTTGTCCGGTGTCTGAAGTAAATCCTTTGCGTCCCACTCGGTAAAGAAAAAATCTTTGTCCAGTACGAGGTGAGTAATCACTGTCCTAATATTCAGAAGCTATTTTCGGTCAAAAGAGACGGTGGCAGAAACATTATGTACAAAATAAGTTACAAATAACACAGAAAAACACACACAATAGCACAATTGGTTAGGAACCCGTAAAACGGCAGCCATCTACTCCTGTGCCATTACTTTTAAACAGACAGCTTATGGGTTCCCTTGTAATCTTATCAGTTTGTGTTCCTGTCTTTGTGTTCCCTTCCTCCCTCCAGTCTGTGTAGCCTGTCAGTTCCAGAGGAGCAGAACTCAGGGAGGCCCCAACACACACCCCCTCTCCCCTCCTCCTCCCCCTCACAAAGACCTCAGAGACCCCCCTCGCTGAAGCACAGTGGAGGCTCTCCTCTCAGCACCACAAGGTGGGTACGAGAGTCTTCAGGGAGAACTAGGGGAGGGGGGGCCTCAGCATCCAGCTTCCCCCAGACCTGGGCTGAAAACCTCAGCATCAATATTCCCCCAGCCCTGGGCTGGCAGTGGTACCAGTTTGGACAAGGCAATGACCATAGTGAGTCCATGCTGTTCTGTCTATAACCATCATATTTATGTTATGTTGCAAAATGTGTTCTTACATGAAGTGACTTAGAACCAGTGGTTGAAACCCAAATTGTTTCCCAATGGTGTTGTTCTGAACAGAACCATTAATTTTTTCGTTCAGTTTCACTGTTCCGACCAACGAAAAAAAGTTCTGAACCGGTTTGAACCAAAGAAAAAGCACTGGTTTATATTGTGCCTTTGTGTTCCTTTTCAAACCTCTGAAATCAACATTTTACATTTAGCTCAACATTAAATTACTTAACCATGGGCTCCTGAGTGGCGCAGCAGTCTAAGGCACTGCATCGCAGTGCTTGACGCGTCACTACAGCCCCCGGTTCATTCATTGCCAGGCAGTGCCCAGTAGTCCCATAGAGTGGCGCACAATTGGCCCAGCGTCATCCGGGTTAGGGAAGGGTTTGGCCTTGGGGGCTTTACTTGGCTCATCACGCTCTAGCGACTCCTTGTGGTGGGCCGGGCGCCTGCAGGCTGACTTCGGTCATCAGTTGAACAGTGTTTCCTCCAACACGTTGGTGCAGCTGGCTTCTGGGTTAAGCGAGTGGGTGTTAAGAAGCACGGTTTGGCCGGTCATGTTTTGGAGGACTCATGACTCGACCTTCTCCTCTACCGAGCCTGTTGGGGAGTTGCAGCGATGAGACAAGATCGAAATTGGAGAGAAAAGGGGATAAAAAATGTATAAATATATATTTTAAAAATGTCTTCACCATTCAGTGTGGATAGAGCAGCTTGCAATGGAGCAGGTAAGCGATTGAATCTGTATAGAAAAGCCATTAAGAGCACATTTTATTTTGCCGTAACAGCAGTTTAATCATAATGAAAGACAAACACACACTGTGCTGCCAGTCACAGTGTAGGTAGCAAGATGCAACTGACATTTTGCGGGTGAGGAGAGAGCGAGAGAGGATGGAGGAAGCTTGCCAGGAAGTGCTGGGCATCTTGTTATGACATGCATTATCTGAATTAGGCCCACAGAATTATACCTACGGAAGAGGGGCTTCTATGGAGGAACTTTGAATGTCTTTGAACTTCAAAGTTGGTTTAACGTTGGACCGTAGTGCAGATGAGCAGTAGAAATAAAAACATGTCTTACCTTTTTGTAGCTCATAAATCCAATGTGAAACGTGATAACTATGGTATCCTTAATACATTATTTTAAACATCTCTCCCTAATTTCGGAATCATGCTTGTAACGTTGTCAGGAGGTTACAGTAATCTATGTAACGTTGTCAGGAGGTTACAGTAATCTATGTAACGTTGTCAGGAGGTTACAGTAATCTATGTAACGTTGTCAGGAGGTTACAGTAATCTATGTAACGTTGTCAGGAGGTTACAGTAATCTATTAACGTTGTCAGGAGGTTACAGTAATCTATTAACGTTGTCAGGAGGCTACAGTAATCTATGTAACGTTGTCAGGAGGCTACAGTAACCTATGTAACGTTGTCAGGAGAATACAGTAACCTATGTAACGTTGTCAGGAGGCTACAGTAACCTATGTAACGTTGTCAGGAGGCTACAGTAACCTATGTAACGTTGTCAAGAGGCTACAGTAATCTATGTAACGTTGTCAGGAGGTTACAGTAATCTCTTAACGTTGTCAAGAGGCTACAGTAACCTATGTAACGTTGTCAGGTGGCTACAGTAACCTATGTAACGTTGTCAAGAGGCTACAGTAACCTATGTAACGTTGTCAGGAGGCTACAGTAATCTATGTAACGTTGTCAGGAAGCTACAGTAACCTATGTAACGTTGTCAAGAGGCTACAGTAACCTATGTAACGTTGTCAAGAGGCTACAGTAATCTACGTAACATTGTCAGGAGGCTACAGTAATCTATGTAACATTCTAAAGAGGCTACAGTAATCTATGTAACATTCTAAAGAGGCTACAGTAATCTATGTAACATTCTCAAGAGGCTACAGTAACCTATGCTTCAGTGTGGAGGGTCAGGTAGCCTACACACACACACACACACACACCCAGTGGCAAAGATATCCAGCTGGAATAAGTTTCTGAGTGACGGAGTGAGGGCTTTGCATAGGCGCTTTGTTAGGATTTTTGTGGGACTGGAAACAAATGCCTGAAACGTAAAATAAAGCTATTAACCAATTCCCATTCTTTTAAAAGAAAGGTTCTGTTCTAGAACAGTATAGATCACTTCAGATCCCTCAAATAATTGTGTTATTTTCGATTCTGTTCCCTGAACCGGTTCTAACCCTACTTAAGAACACATGAAAACATTGTGAAATGAAGCACTAATATCTGTCTGTCTAGTAACTACACAGTCTACTCTGTGTCAGAAGCATGTACCCTCCTGAGATCAAGCAAGGAGGCTGCTAGCTGTTTCTTTATCAGTGTCCGTTTATTTCATCCTCCACCTCTCCCCTGCCCTCCTTTAAAACCATCTCTCCTCCTTATCTCCTCCATCTTTACTCAGTCCACACTGTGTCAGGGGAGGATAAGGGACAGAGTGACCGTTCCACCTGAACACCCAATCCCCAGTACTGCTACCAGCCAAACCACTCCACCACTGCACCCTATCACCATGGCGATCCCCCTCGGGCCCTGAGCTCTGGTCAGTTGACTAATCACAAGTGAGTCTCTCTCTCTATCTATCTATCTATCTAAACTGCCATGGGGACAGCTCTTCCAATTCCCAACAGAATCTAGGAGGGAGATTTATTAGATGTTTTATTTTTAATTTCCTTTTATGCTGAGAGTGTTGGCTGGTTGGCGTCTTGCTTCTATCTGGGAAAAGGGGTTATTGCATTGGTTCCTACCAGAGCCATTGTAACGGCTTTCTTGTGGTGAAGGAGAGTCGGACCAAAATGCGGCGTGTAGATTGCGATCCATGTTTAATAAACAAACGTAAAACACGAATCAATACAAACACTACAAAACAAAGTAATGAAAACCGAAACAGCCTATTCTTGTGTAAACTAACACCGAGACAGGAACAAGGACACTAAGGACAATCACCCACGAAACACTCAAAGAATATGGCTGCCTAAATATGGTTCCCAATCAGAGACAACGATAAACACCTGCCTCTGATTGAGAACCACTTCAGACAGCCATAGACTTAACTAGAACACCCCTCTAAGCTACAATCCCAATACATACACACCACATACAAAAACCCATGCCACACCCTGGCCTGACCAAATAAATGAAGATAAACACAAAATACTTCGACCAGGGCGTGACAGCCATATATTTATTACGTATTATATTAGATTGCTGAGGGACATTTTGTTTAATCCATTTTAGAATAAGGCTGTAATGTGGCAAATATGTAAAAGTTTTTTTCTACTATTTCTCTTTTCTTTGCATTGTAGGGATGGCCCGTATGTAAGCATTTCACTGTTAGTCTGCAACTGTTGTTTACAAAGCGTGACAAATACAATTGTATTTCATTTGATTCAATTCCTGTTTTCTGTTGTGTGTAAACGCTTTGTCATTTTAATTGACAACAAGCCTGTGTTGATTTCTGACTTGCAGACTGAAGGACGGAGAGAGAGACAGAGGCACCCGGCCACATCCCCACAGAGATGTGAGAGGCATGTCCTTTGTAGCACCGCCCCCTCCATGCTGGGCAGTGTGCCGCTGGTCCAGTGTGTGCCAGTCTCTCTCTCTCACTCACTCTCTCTCTCTCTCACACACACACACACACACACACACACAATTTTGGAATTGTTAGCTAGATTACTTGTTGGTTATTACTGCATTGTCGGAACTAGAAGCACAAGCATTTCGCTACACTCGCATTAACATCTGCTAACCATGTGTATGTGACAAATAAATTTGATTTGATTTGACACACACACACACAAACTCACCACTTAAGTGGTGACAACACGAGTAATCAGCTCACTTATGTGGAGGAACTCCTCCAGGTGCAAAATCCTGGAGGTGCTTACGTTTTGCATTAATCCTCTAATAGTTTTATTAGTGTGAATATTTGAATCACACATAAGTCTCTGTCGTGATTTCATCATTGTTTAACATTCCACTTTCTCCCCCTATGTAATAAGAGCAGTAGTAAGTAAGTGTAGTTCTGAATCTGTCCTGTTCCCTGCAGGTACTACTCCAGCCCAGTGATAAAGGCAGCTCAATCCCACCCCCAGTTCATCTATGTGTCGCTGAGTGGGGGTGTGGCCTCTGGGTTCAGGGGTCGTGAGCAGGTCAGAGGTGGATCTGGCCATTCCATCTGCTGACCTGCGCTCTCCACCAGAAGGCGCTGTCACAGTCCTGCATGCACAGATGGATCAGACCAGAAATACACCAGGGTCGTATTTATTAGGCACCAAGCAGAAGAAAACTGACTGAAACGGGGAGGAACTTCCTGGATTTGTCCAATAAGAAACACTTGTTTCCGTTTTCCGTTGCAAAACATTTTTTTACGGTTTGCACTAATGAATACAACCAGGCAAGTCTTTGGACTAACCACTGTGAGGACACAGATGTCTCTAAATGTGGCGTTATGTACTGTACACTTAATATTCGGTGTAAGAGTTTGATATGTGGAGTAACATGAAGCCTGGGTACGGATACTAGGACCTCAACCCAGTCATTAAGCCGCTGGCTTCTTTGGAACTATTTGATGGTCACCCAGTGGCTCAGCACTGATAGTAAGGTAGGGTCTACACACACTCTACTTTATACAGGTTACAGGTTACCTTTTAGCTTTAGATCAAAGGTGGAGTGCCAATATTGCAATCTCAAGTATCATATAGAAACAACACAAATTCATCTCTTACTCATGAAATGCACTAGAATCTGAATAATTTATATATGAATGATTAACGTTTCAAAATAACGGACATATGCTCATTGTTTGTTTAATTTGCTTTGAAACCTGGAATATTCTTTTTACATTTGTTTTGTTACATTTGAACAATGACTGGTATGGATCTTCAGGTGAGGAGATAAACTATTCACACATAGATTTCTTCCATTTGTTTACCCTAATTTATTGATTCTAAATGATTTGTTTTGTATTTTGTTCTTGATCATTTGTGTATTGTGTGCAATATTTAGTTAATAAGGTTACTAATTGGTGTCAGTGTTACTGTAGTGTAAACTTGTACACATCAGGACAATATTTTATCCGAAAATTGAACACAAAAATAAGATTTCAGAAATACACATTAATAGGATTTCAGAAATGGAGATTTGGAAATCTAGATTCTGGTATCTGTTGTACCTTTGTACTGTGTTTTTGTTCAAATATTTTGTAGTAAAACATTTGTATTTCCTATTTGAAGCCAAATAAATGTTGATGTTAAGACAGAACACAGAACACTTTATAGCGTCACATTCTTGAAACCGTTTTCTATATTTCTCTTGTAATATTGAGTACATTACAGTATGCACCTGTCTCTGATGGTTTGCAAAGTTGTACTAATAGTTGTTATTAAGTAAGGCTGATGTTGGTTATAACCAGCTTGTTACTCTTGGCCATGAACTGCAGGTATGGATGAGTCACCTGGGTGTCACACTGTCAGAGACCCATACACACTGAAGTTGTACAACTGACGTATTATGCATTTGACACAACCCTTTTCATACAATGCAGAGTTTCTCTGTTCAAAAACAATTACACACGTGTTGTGGAGACACCACACAACTCTGTTGTATCACAAAAATATCATTTGTATCACAAACAACGTGGCGCCGGAAGAAATGGCGCAGGAAGAAATGGCAGCAGTTTTACGGGCGCCCAACCAATTGTGCTATTATGTGTTATTTTTTTTGCGTTATTTCTAATTTATTTTGTACATAATGTTTCTGCAACCGTATCTTACGGCAAAAAATAGCTTCTGGATATCAGGACACTGATCACTCACCTCGGATTAGACACATTTTTTCTTCAACAAACAAGACGCACAAGACATTCTCCAAACACCCGACAGGGCCGACATCCACGTTCTTTGCAAGAGGAAGCGACGCAGGTACGGAGGACAAAGAACCGGATGCCTGGTCAGGACCCAAAAAAGGCGAGTGGGAAAGCTGCCGTTACTGTAAATACTACATGCCAACGTGCAATCATTGGACAATAAACTAGACGAGGTACGATCACGAACATCCTACCAACGGGACATCAAAAACTGTAATATCCTATGTTTCACGGAATCGTGGCTGAATGACGACATGGATATTCAGGTAGCGGGATACACGCTGCACTGGCAAGATAGAACAGCACACGAGGGGGGGCGGTCTGTGCATATTTGTAAACAACAGCTGGTGCACGAATCTAAGGAAGTCTCTCGATTTTGCTCGCCTGAAGTAGAGTATATTGTGATAAATTGCAGGCAACACTACTTGCCTAGAGAGTTTTCGGCTATATTTTTCGTGGCTGTTTATTTACCACCACAGACAGATGCTGGCACTAAGACCGCACTCAGTCAGCTGTAAAAGGAAATAAGCATACAGGAAACCACTCACCCAGAGGCGGCGCTCCTAGTGGCCGGAAACTTTAATGCAGGGAAACTTAAATCTGTTCTACCAAATCTCTATCAACATGTTAAATGTGCAACCAGAGGGAAAAAAATTCTAGATCACCTGCACTCCACACACAGAGACGCCTACAAAGCTCTCCCTCGCTCTCAATTTGGTAAATGCGACCACAACCCTATCCTCCTGATTCCTGCATACAAGCAAAAAGTAAAGCAGGAAGCACCAGTGACTCGGTCTATAAAAAAGTGGTCAGATGAAGCAGATGCTAAACTACAGGACTATTTTGCTATCACAGACTGGAACATGTTCCGGGATTCTTACGATGGCATTGAGGAGTACACCACATCAGTCACTGGCTTTAACAATAAGTGCATCAAGGACGTCGTCCCCACAGTGACTGTACGTACATACCCCAACCAGAAGCCATGGATTACAGGGAACATTCGTACTGAGCTAAAGGGTAGAGCTGCCGCTTTCAAGGTGCGTGACTCTAACCTGGAAGCTTACAAGAAATCCTGCTATGCCCTGCGATGAACCATCAAACAGGCAAAGCGTCAATACAGGGCTAAGATTGAATCACACTACACCGGCTCCGATACTCGTCTTATGTGGCAGGGCTTGCAAACTATTACAGACAACAAAGGGAAGCACAGCCGCGAGCTGCCCAGTGATAAGAGCCTACCAGACGAGCTAAATCACTTCTATGCTCGCTTCGATGCAAGCAACACTGAGGCATGCATGAGAGCATCAGCTGTTCCAGGCGACTGTGTGATCAGGCTCTCCGTAGCCGACGTGAGTAAGACCTTTAACTTCTCTAGGGTAGGGGGCAGCATTCGGAATTTTGGATGAAAAGCATGTCCAAATTAAACGGCCTGCTACTCGGGCCCAGAAGATATGATATGCATATAACTGGTATATTTGGATAGAAAACACTCCAAAGTTTCCAAAACTGTTAAAATAGTGTCTGTGAGTATAACAGAACTGATTTGGCAGGCGAAAACCTGAGACAAATCCATTCAGGAAGTATTTTCTTTGTTGGTTTTGTAGTTTTCTATTCAGTGCCATTACAGTATCCATTGACTTAGGACTCAATTTGCAGTTCTTCTGCCTTCCACTAGATGTCAACAGTCTTTAGAAATTGTTTCAGGCTTGTATTCTTATAAATGAGGGAGTAAGACCAGACCCTGACGTGTCACAGAGCTTTTTCATGCGCAATCCCGAGAGAGTGCATTTCTTGTTTACCTTTTATATTGACAACGTTATTGTCCTGTTGAAATATTATAGATCATTTAGGCTAAAAACAACAAAAATTATTACTGTTTGTAATAATTTGTTGACTGGGCTATGTTCTCAAATAATCTTAAGGTATGCTTTCGCCTTAAAGCATTTTTAAAAATCTGACACCGTGGTAGGATCACAGGAAGTGAATCTTTAAACCTATGTGAAATATGTTTTGTTTTCTGAATTTTTATAATGAGTATTCCTGTATTTGAATTTGGCGCTCTGTAATCTCACTGGATGTTGGCCAGATGGGACGCTAGCGTCCCATATACCCTAGAGAGGTTAAACAGGTCAACATACACAAGGCTGTGGGGCCAGATGGATTACCAGGACGTGTGCTCTGGGCATGTGCTGACCAACTGGCAGGTGTCGTCACTGACATTTTCAACATGTCCCTGATTAAGTCTGTAATACCAACATGTTTCAAGCAGATCACCATAGTCCCTGTGCCCAAGAACACAAAGGCAACCTGTCTAAATGACTACAGAAGCGTAGCACTCACGTCTGTAGCCATGAAGTGCTTTGAAAGGTTGGTAATGGCTCACATCAACACCATTATCCCAGAAACCCTAGACCCACTCCAATTTGCCTACCGCCCAAACAGATCCACAGATGATGCAATCTCTATTGCACTCCACACTCCACACTTTCCCACCTGGACAAAAGGAACACTTACGTGAGAATTCTATTAATTGACTACAGCTCAGCGTTCTACACCATAGTGCCCTCAAAGCTCATCACTAAGCTAAGGATCCTGGGACTGAACACCCTCTGCAACTGGATCCTGGACTTCCTGACGGGCCGCCCCCAGATGGTGAGGGTAGGTAGCAACACATCTGCCACGCTGATCCTTAACACTGGAGCTCCCCAGGGGTGCATGCTCAGTCCCCTCCTGTACTCCCTGTTCACCCACGAATGCATGGCCAGGCACGACTTCAACACCATCATTAAGTTTGCAGACGACACAACAGTGGTAGGCCTAATCACAGACAAGGATGAGACAGCCTATAGGGAGGAAGTCAGAGACCTGGCCGGGTGGTGCCAGAATAACAACCTATCCCTCAACGTAACCAAGACTAAGGAGATTATTGCGGACTACAGGAAAAGGAGGACCGAGCACGCCCCCATTTTCCACGACAGGTCTGTAGTGGAGCAGGTTGAGAGCTTCAAGTTCCTTGGTATCCACATCAACAACAAACTAGAATGGTCCAAACACACCAAGACAGTCGTGAAGAGGACACGACAAAGCCTATTCCCCCTCAGGAAACTAAAAAGATTTGGCATGGGTCCTGAGATCCTCAAAAGGTTCTACAGCTGCAACATCGAGAGCATCCAGACTGGTTGCATCACTGCCTGGTACGGCAACTGCTCGGCCTCCGACCGCAAGGCACTACAGAGGGTAGTGCGTACGGCCCAGCACATCACTGGGGCTAAGCTGCCTGCCATCCAGGACCTCTACACCAGGCAGTGTCAGAGGAAGGCCCTAAAAATGGTCAAAGACCCCAGCCACCCCAGTCATAGATTGTTCTCCCTACTACCGCATGGCAAGCGGTACCGGAGTGCCAAGTCTAGGACAAAAAGGCTTCTCAACAGTTTTTTACCCCCAGTTCATAAGACTCCTGAACAGATAATCAAATGGCTACCTGGACTAAAGAATGTGATGAGTCTTTTGTCCTTGTAATGGAAGCCAATTTATTAGACAGCCTTAGTACATTGGTACACATGAAGTATACTTTTGTTTGTGCTTCAACACTTGCAAATATAGAATCCCAATAAGTTAAACCGGTTTAGGACAGACTTATGTTTCATTTATTAATATTTCTTCCCTCTGACAAATAACTTGGATATAAATTAATTGAATAGACAGTGAAACCTTTACAACAGCAACTGATAATAGAAAAAATGAAATTAATTGTTGGCATAACAGAAAACGCATAGTGCTATCAATATACAATCTGTTTTGCCAGGCAATAGAGAGGAAAAATGGAGAAATAAAATGATAGAAATATTGGGGTTACATTTTCTTTGCAAAGCCATTCACCATTGGAAGAGTTAAAATGTACCAGAAGATAAAACGGACAGACAAACAAAATATAGATATTAGTTATTTTCCCTGTTGACCACTACAGCTACAGCTAAAACATCACAAACACGTGACTTCACATTGGCATTTTTTAAAGGAAATCTTTTACTACTTCACAGTCAGAAACATCACCAGTCAACAGTGGGACACTAAAACATCAACATATGGCATATACACAACACACTACTCAGTGCATGACCCGGTTAAACATTTTGATACTAACCAATGATAAGACTTACAATGTGACAGGATACAATACTGAAATACAAATCGGCCCTTTATGATTATTCTTTAAACATCTGCAAGCAATGGCCTTTTGACACTCAACCGTGAAATCTCTCCAGAGAAAAGGATGTGGTGAGTAAATAGTTCCAGTCTTATGGCTGGAGGAAGGATGCTTCTACCATTCTGTAGCTATTTACAGAGTCCCGTTTTTCTCTATCCTCAGACCTAGGGTCAGTTTGGCTGTTTGTTACTGTCTACCTCACATATAGCACTGAAGGATCTCTTGGGTTGCTTGTTCTCAGTATTGCCATACTAAAGGATATACAGTAACAGTCCACACAATGTTCAGGCATGCTACCAGGGAAGGAAATTAAGTTAGCCTGCTAGCCTATGGCTAGTACTTTTCAGACCGGGCTAGTAGAAAATGTGCCCAACTAGTCCAACGGCTAGTGAAATGTTGTATTTTCAAATATCGCATGGCACAGATTTTGGACTAGTAAAAATTGCGGTCTTCTAGCCTGGCTGGTCAGTGCCCAAAATCCTTAGGTTCCATCCCTGTATGCTACTGATACAAATGTCTTGACCAGCTAGGATTCTTCCCCCTAATAGGACAGGGATGAGTTATATTGCATGTTGAGTGATATGATCGTACTGCATTGACTTTCCTAGTGCCAACCAACTCCAGTAAGGCATCCCTCCTCCACCCACTACCAGTAAAAATCACACCAATAAGATAAACTGAGGGAACAAACAGAGAGAACCTCTACGTTTGACACATTCTAGCAGGTTTCATAGCATACAATATTACATTTGGTACTCTCAGTTTCAAATGACCTTAGTTGATATTTAAACATTTTTTTAAATAAGTTCTGTTATTTGCATCCATTGTAAAACATGAGAATACTTGCAACATGATTTTATTTCTGTTTCAACATATATTTTTTTCACCAATGCTATCATTGTTTTATATTCTTATTCTTCTCGTGCAAGATGAGATGTTTCCACAATTCATGAAGGATGACTGGGAGGATGACTGGGGGATGTGTAGGGAGGAAAGGAGATAGATAGATGGGGCTGGGTGGTTTTAGCTTGCTGGTTCCTCATCTGGTTTGTTCATGGTCTTGAGCTGTTCCAGGAGGGCGGTGGGGGTGAAGACGTGGGTTGATCCTAGAGAGGTGGACAGATACGCAGCAGAGGAAGCACACAGACGGAGCATTATATTAGAGCTGCCCAAACATAAGCCTGCTAGGAAAATGTGTTTTCAGCTCTTGCTCTGAATGCTTAGATGAAACCACTGTATTCTTGAGAAAAATAAATGTTGGAAATAAGATATAACATATACGTACAACCAAAAAACTTGAAATCATAGTCGATAGTCAGCATTTGGAGAATGTATTGGTTATCATACGATGTGTGGGCTATTCACACATTTTAGAGATTGAAAGCAGATTGGTGGGGTAATGGACTGCCTGCCAAAAACGCACATGCACAGACATCACAGAGCAGGCAGGATTCTGTGAGCTGCAAAGCACTGGTGGTAGAACCCTGTGACCACACCTATAGGAGAGTGCAGCCAACCAGCTGTAAGCTTGTGCATGTGACCTAAGAAGCTTTTATCACCGTGCATGCAAACATCAGCAATATGAAAAACCTGGTCAAAACACTGCAAAAAAAAGAAAAGCAGATTTCAGTCCAACCATTCTCTGATTGGATGACATCAGGGAAGTAATTTTGCCTATGCTTGTGAATGAAAATGTGAAATTGAAAGCTAAACACAACAGCACCACCAAAATATGAATGAGCTGACTTTTTCATAGCTGAAGACACATTTCGGACACAGTATAAATCAGGAGGTATAGGATTGGAGTCAACCAAACATTTGTCCATCTAGTTTATCACTTTGTCACTAAGATGTTGAGTGTGTCAATGGCTTACCTACCCTCCATCTTGGACAAACCAAGGTCTTCATAAAGCAGACCGCTGGACCAAAGTTTTGATTTACTCCCCATACCTACTCAACAGTTTAATCAGTAGTATTGTTATTCTTCATCGGTTTGTTTCTAAAGGAAAGCTGCATGTTTCTGTCATATTGGCTCAACAAGGAAGACGCACAGGTTTACCTATTGCTAGGTAGAATTCAATTAAAGTTCAGTAAATCTAATTGGCCCTGGCAGTTAGGCCTTTCTAGCTGTGGCATGACAGCCAATCAGGAGTGGTTTATCCCAGCATCAATAGGCATAGACAGAGACAGGAGAGGAAGAGGCAAGTCCATCTTAAGTTGGGTCACCATGGGGATGCAGGCATCATGGGTGTAAGGGAGCGTGGGGTGGGGTGGGGTTGGGGTGAGCACTAGTCACAGATCAACTTTGGACTGGCCTTGCCTGGTTCTCTCCTGTCTCTCAGCGTCTGAAACACACAGCTTTGCAGGCCTCTGGCCAGAAACACAACACTTTGATACATGTTGCTCCCCAACACTCACTACATATCCAAATACCAGATAACAGAAACAAACTGTTTTTTTGTAAATAAACAATGGTCATTTTGTTCTGGAAGTGTTGAATGTGGCAGTATGTGGTAAAGAGTCCATACTGCACGGTGATCGATACTAAGAAAACAGCAAAATCATAAAACCAAAAGTTGTTTGAAAAGGATATAGCTTTAGCAGATAAGCAAGAACGAAATGGATGTCCTTTGCTAATGTGTTGAGGGAAACTCACTCAGGAGACAACTTTAAAGGGACAGTGCGAGACTGGCAATTAAGCCGTTTTTCTACTTACCCAGAGTTAGATGAACTTGTGGATACCGCTAGCGTACCTGTTGACTTCCAGTCGTTGTGCTAACACTAGTTAGCATTGGCTTGCGAAACTACCTCTAACTTCCTTCATACTGGACACAAAGACATAACAATTCTATCCACTAGTTCATTTGACTCTGGGGAAGTAGAAAGAAATGACTTCATTGTCAGAATCTCACACTATCCCTTTAACAAAGTGTGCAGGAAAATATCTTTGACAGTGTGGGGAAAATCTTACTTACTTAATTAAACAAAATCCCAAAATTAGGCAGTGATGTCGTAATTGATCATATTGGTGTTCGAAAAGTAGACCTATGATGTGCTTTTATATTCCTGTCTTTATGTCCCAAAACCCATATTGGTCTACTATTGGTTGACTATGCTGTATGGGCAACATATGGTGTTGCTAGGGGGGAAATATGGAGCTATATGCGAAAGAAAGTGAGGGGGGCAATTGTGAAGTCTTTTTATGATGTGTCGCATCTTTTCTAGGTGCTAAAGCATATAGAGTGAATATCGCTACATTCCCAGTGTCAGTGTCTGCAGAGAAGGACAGTGTCCGAGGGAGTGGAGATAGCAGTAGGGACATACATTGGTGTTCTCTGCAGATGACTCGTGGGCCATGTAAGCATGCATGTGATGTCTGGTGGACTGAGAGAGCGTGAAGTGGAGGAGAGGGGGAGAAAGTTGAAAAAAAAGAGAGAACGAAAAGAACGAGAATCCTTTCTTGAAATCCAACATCAACTCAAGGACCTATCCTGTAAGAAACCACTAAATCATGTTGATTGTCTTGGTGTTAATTATAAAAAAGAATTAGATCGTAATAATAAAGTAGAAAAAGATGGATCTCGGGGGTAGATTAAATCTGTGCCAAAAAAGGATTCATTCTGGGAAGTAGGGTATGAAACAGGCTGAGAGGGCCCTGAGGGCAGAGAGGGCGATTTAATCCACCCAGCTGAGATGATGTGGAGGTGGAGAGGGGCAGCAGGGATGAGGTCAGGACGCCTGTAGCAAGGCCAGCTCACACAGGCTTCACTACCTGAAGGCCCAACAGACAGATACTGCAACACATGCCCATTCTATCGGTCAGCAGCATGGCATGGCCAATCGCTATTGGCTGTGGGGGTCACCAATCACACTGTATCACACTGTGATTGGGTGTTGGCCTGCAGGAGGTGGAGCTTGAGGTAACTGGGAAATGCAGTGAGCCAGGGACCAGACAGCCATCCCTGAGGGTAGGGGGGCGGAGTTTAAACAGTACTGAGTGTAGTAAGAGGAGTACGGAGGGGAAAAAAGCCCTTGTGCTGTGGGGGTTCAGAAAGGGCTTCTTTGCGCGGCTGCCTTTACTTTGTCAGAGTGTGATTTCTCTCTCCCTCCCTCCCTCTCTCTGTCTGTCTCACTCGTCTGAGCCTGCGTCTGGCTCCTCAAAGGACACCCTAGTGGACTCTCGGAAGTCAGGGTGCTGCAGGTCCGTTAAGAATTTGATGGGGGTGATGGTGTGGGTGGAACCTGTGGAGGAACAGAGGGCGCTTCACGCTCATTTCTCATCACATGCCATGCCTCCCATGCCACTTTCTCTCTTCTGCCCCTTCCTTGCCATCTCCAAAAGAAGGGGTTAAACACACCACTGCACAGCACCACCCACATACTGTACATACACACACACACACACACGCACACACACACACACACAAAACCCAGATGCACAGAAAAAGACAGGGTGTAGCTGCAATTCAAAGACAACAGTGTTTTTAGACAGAACAAGACTGAATCCAAAAGCATAGCACAGCAAAAACAACATAGGAGACACCCCCTCCCTTAGGACTGACTGACTCGACAGACAACATTCAATGAACAGGGAACACATGTCACCCAAAAGGGGTTTAAACATATCACAGGTGACATTCCAGGTAAGTGTTCATCAGAAACATAATGTTTTCCTCCATCTAAGTTGCTAGATATAGCACTAAGTCTAGCACTAAGTCTAGCACTAAAAAAAGTGTTGATTGCTTCAATAGGCAAACTAGGGTCATGACATAAGCTTACGCTTAATTAACCTTTACTGACTGGGAGTCATGGTGTGGGTGTATGGGAAAGCGAATTGAGGTCAACTATGTTGGTGTGTGGATGAGTCAAAATGTTCAGGAAGTACGGTCGAGTGCGGTAGACGCTCAAAAGAGAGAAAGATTATCCGGATGACTTCTCTGCTTCGTTCTTCTTTATCCACTTGTGGTCAACACAGTGGGAACAGAATACAGTTACATTGGCACTGATGATGGCAGACACATGTGTACTCATGTTCTGCTGTGCTGACCACAATGAATGGGGACAAAACAGAAGTAGCTAATGTACGAGAGTCAGTCAGTTAGTGATCTACATCCTAGCTCCCATCCCTAAAGCACCTTGTGTAGATCTTGAAAATAATTGTGTAGATATAAGCCATTCCACCTAGCCTATCAGAGGGCATTGTGGACATATTACCATATTGTGGCTACCTATCCAGACTTTTCAGACCTACAAGTACCCAGAGGGAGGGGCTATGTGTCCATTTGAAATGAATCTGCATTCTTGCATAAATGAAAGGAATCCGTGTGTTAATGTACCACTAATGTCACACTCCCTACGGAGGAGTCCCTCGTATCCCCCCTCGGCCTGCGCCCAGTGGCGCCCCCCGGTGTCAGACTCACCAATGATAGCCTCCCACTTCCCGTTGGCCTGCGTGACCTCGTAGGCAGAGCGCATCTCGCTGAAGGACGCGCCTCCTATGATGAAGACCATGACACGCGGCCCGGTGCGGTACTCGCCTGGGGTCTTATTCTTGTGCCAGTGGCCATAACGGGCACTGCCAGGGAGGGAGAAGCACAATCACAAGGGTGGAATATCACAGTCTTACTATTTCAACACTGCTGTACTGGGTTAGGAATGAGTCTATCTAACTAGGAAGAGATGTAAGAGGGCAGAGGTAGGGTCCTTCTCTGTGTGGAGAGACCTGGCTAATCTGACCCACCTGTCTTTGTTCCAGGGTCTGTCTCCAACTGAGTCAATAACACACACCGCCACCTTCCAGGCCAAATACATTGCAGACATATGCCAGATCTCACAACGCCTGGATTACGTTTACAATTTAGTCATTTAGGAGACACTTATCCTGAGTGACTTACAGTTAGTGCATTCATCTTAAAATAGCTAGGGGGGAGTCATGCACAAGTGTTATAATGTATCAGCAAACCACATCATATGATATAGCAATCTGATGCCTCCCTGCACAGTCTAACGTCTGTAATGTAGTCAGTCTGGATTGCAACCAGTGTGTGTGAGCGTGTTTGGCTGTGGGAGGTGTTTCACCCCACCTCGCACATGGATGTGAAATGTGTTCATGTAACTGAGCCTTTGGATTCCCAGAGCTTCTTTCCCAATAAGTCAATAACATTGGAGGGGGAAATGACTGGTGGATGTGGCTCACATTCTCAGCAGCACAGATCTGATCAATGCGCACACAATGAAGGTCAAGAGGGGAGAGGGATATGCAGGATGCAGGGGTCAATGTGTCAGCACCCTCTCATCATTCCCCAGTGCCCACAACACCATCAATCCTCTCTCCCTGTGGTAGTAGTGTGAGGGTCAGATACCTTGGCTGTGTCCCAAATGGCACCTTATTCCTTATTTTGTGCATTACGTTTGAACAGAGCCCTCTGTTGCAGTACTGTTTGTTTCATTAAATGCCCTCTTCTCCGTAACAGAATATGTGTTTAGTTTCACTGCTCTTAGTCCCGCCCTTTTTCTCTTCTACAGCCAATCAGAGTATTGATCTCCCCTCCCCCCGGAGCTCAAATTACTATTAATCTACGACCCTCCATTCTTTGTAATCTCAATAGTGCTGGGTAGCCTAGTGGTTAGAGCGTTGGACTAGTAACCGAAAGGTTGCAAGTTCTAATCCCCGAGCTGACAAGGTACAAATCTGTCGTTCTGCCCCTGAACAGGCAGTTAACCCACTGTTCCTAGGCCGTCATTGAAAATAAGAATTTGTTCTTAACTGACTTGCCTAGTAAAATAACGGTAAAATAAAAAAATAAAACTATACTGCAACACATTCCAGTGACTATACTGCAATACATTCCAGTGACTATAGTGCAATACATTCCAGTGACTATACTGCAATACATTCCAGTGACTATACTGCAATACATTCCAGTGACTATACTGCAATACATTCCAGTGACTATACTGCAATACATTCCAGTGACTATAGTGCAATACATTCCAGTGACTATAGTGCAATACATTCCAGTGACTATACTGCAATACATTCCAGTGACTATACTGGAATACATTCCAGTGACTATACTGCAATACATTCCAGTGACTATACTGCAATACATTCCAGTGACTATACTGCAATACATTCCAGTGACTATACTGAAATACATTCCAGTGACTATACTGCAATACATTCCAACTCCCAGTACCACAACTGTGGTAAGCTAGGTAGTGTGCATGATAACTATCTTCTATAAAACTGAGCTTTTCAACAATGCAGTTGGCTATAGAATGTCTGCTCTGCTTACATAAAGCACTATACAAATAACATTTTATTGATGTGTGTGTGTGTGTGTGTGTGTGTGTGTGCGTGCGTGCGTGCGTGTGTACCTGACTGCAGTGCTGCTGAAGGAGGCAGAGGAGCGGGTAGAGATGTAGGGGTAGTGCTTGGTGTCCAGCTTATCTTCAATAACATCCTATAGGGATGACAAGGAGAGAGGCAGAGCAAGAGAACGGTTAGAAAATACACACTAAAGACAAGCTGGGATGGCC